>NC_092509.1:26378766-26695766 GCF_047511675.1 Marmota flaviventris | reverse complement strand
AGGTTAAAGCAGGGTGGATTTAGATGCTCTGTCTGCTGAGTGGTAACAATCCTGTTCTCAAAGAAGCACGGCCCAAGTCAACACTGGCTCCAGTCAGAGACCCAGGCATGGGACCTGAGGCAACCTCCATGCTCCTTCATCCCTCACTGTTGAGATTGGCTTTAGCAACTGCATTAAAGTCTTGCACAGCTGGTACAATCTACTGTACAGCAAAGCTGGATGATATATATATAGCTGTATAGGGACTCACAGAAACAGTAATTATGTTTGTGCTAAATCCACGCCCTCCTCAAATCCACACCCATCACTCAGTTTTCTTCAATTAAAATAAAACAAAAATGAAGAAACAGCAAAAAAGGTGGAGTCTACTGATAATTGGATATTTCAATGTGCTCTTCTTAATGGTCCCAACACCTTATTTAGAATTGGATTTTTGCTTTTCTTTTGGACACCTGGCACAGTAGAAGCATAAGGGTGGAAAGCAAAATGTGGTGAGTTTGTAAGAATGTGCTAGAGGCTGCAGCTTAAATCAGAGCCAACTGAGAGAGCAGGCTATGAGAAGCCCTGGAGACTTAGGAAGTCCATTCAGTAGAATCTGGCAGTATAGGACTGATCCAAGATCAACCTAACATTTCTGGGCTCACACCACAGAGGTTCCCTTTATCAGAATCTCTAGATGGATATGGGCTTCAAAGGGTGATTGCTTTCTGGAATTCATTTGTCCATCACTAATTGATCTGTGATTAGCAGCCCTTTCTTGCTCAGCAAATAACAAAGTTTCATAAATCTGAACACAGATAATGAAGACAGTAACTGTCTGTGATGAGTCCTTTGTGCTGTGCATAAATGTCAGCAAACTCAATAAAAGTGCAATTAGAGCTCGTTATACTTCTTTCACAGCTACAGGAGCTATTTAGAGCATCCGAGCCAAAGAAATCTTTGTGCTCTTTGAGCTTTTCAAACTATGCTTACCTGTCAAAAATGCCTTGTGGAATCAGAAAGGGCTGCAGCTTTTATCACTTGCTTTAGAAAATTATACATTTCTTCTGATTCCTAAATCAGAGCCAAAGAGAATCATGAAACCTGTTCATGTGTGTTCAAGGTGTGGTTCCATTTGAGCCTCTGTAAGGCGGAACCCTTGAAATGTAGCTTTCAGTTCATTTATACCTTTTGGCTTTTCTAACTAAAAATTCAGAAAATGGAGATCATCCTACAAAGCAAAGGGAGAACTGGTCCCACTGCAAGGTTTGGGGGGTTCTTGTTATATATAGGTCATCATGTGGGATGAATGGCCTAAGTCCAGACATGTCAGCAGCTGTCACTTAGAACACACCAAAACATCTCCCTTGGCTAGTGGAATTATGCTGTTAATTTAGTGTAATGCAGCACCCTGGATATTCACCATGTGCCAGGTATTATGCTAAGATTTTTGTAGATGTCAACTTGGGGAACTCTCAAACAACCTTGTAAGGCAGGCATGACCCAAGAGTTCATACTTCACTCTGGTGAAGTCATTGAGGCCAAGTGAGGTCAAGTGACTTGCCCAAGGACATGGCTAACAATCACAGAGCCAGGAGTCGAACTCAGACTTCTGGAAACAGTTCTTGCCTGCTACCCTAATGCTGCTTTCCATCAAGGGACACTTTCAGGTACTTTCCTAACCTAGCAGTAATGGTGCCTAGTGCTCCTTGGCTTTTGAGATCACAAAAGACTGGAGGCACTTATAACATGCTGGATTTATTCTGTTGCTGTGGTTCTAGACCCAAAGCAAATGTTATTCCCTGTGTCCACAGTATCCCCTTCACAGCTAGAGCAACAAAACACTCAGAACTCCAGGCAGCTTGGAGTGGACGGGAGTCCTCAGCCAGGCTGTGCACAGGCACAGCAGAAAGTACAGAAGAAGCTGCTTCATGTTGTCATGAATACAACCCCAGGCTCAGAAGAAAGGCAGACCCTTTCTCAGAGACTTTCATTCCATGGCCCTTGTCCTGACATAGTTTAGAAAATTATGGGGCCAAAGGACAGGGACCATCTCTTGGGGGCCAGAAGTTCTGAGAAGACCAGCTCTGATGGGATTCATCCCACAAACTCAAGATTCATCTCTCCCATTTACCAGTAAAGACAGCAAGCTGCAGAGGCAGGTCCCTTGGGGCAAAGGAGCTCCCAGGAATCCACACAGGAAACGGCCTTCTATGTAGGTACCATGTTCAGCCAAGAGCCATATAAAGCCAGGGGATATCTCCAGGTGATAACAATAAACAGCATTTTATGGAAGGGATCTATCACCAGGAATATTACAAATATTTCACCTAAGTCTCTGGAAGGAGGGGGTGGAATCCAACCTATGTGAGTTGGTTACCACCATTCTCAATGTATGAATGAGAAGATTCAAAGTTTCATGTACGTGAACCAGTAGGCCAAATGCATGTTCCATAAGGTCAGGGACATAGTCTCTTGAAGTCGTCCCTTCTTCAAATTCACTGCTGCACCCCCAGCCCCTAGCAACACGCCCAGCACACAGGAAGTGGTCAAGGGATGACTGCTGAATGAGGAAATGGAGCGACTTGATCATGATCTCCAAGCAAAGCAACATCAGGGCTCAGACCTCTGGCACTAAGGGCCATGGCCATGGCCAAAGCAGTGCAGGGAAAAAAAGGGAATGCACACTACTCAAAGCACAGGGCTCAGAAGACAGTGGGTGGAGGCACTTGAGTCCACTCCCCAAGAGGGGGAAGATGCGACAAACCAAGGGCTGGAAGCTCCTTCAAAACATTCTATTCTGTGAAGAAGCCAGAAAATGGATGTGCTACAATTAGCAAAGAAATACCTTGTGGAGAGATTTAGAGCCCAATCATAATTTACATTTGCAGATATGTAGATCTCTAAGTGCGTGGCTTCTGCCCTGATTACTAATTAATGAGGTACAAAACTGGCTGGTGGAAGGAAACGGTGCTGATTATGTCAGTCTTGTGGAACACAGGAGCTCTGTGGTCTAAGACGGTAGATGATTCTTTTAACATACATTTCAGTAAATTAAAAGAACAAAACAGGGACAGAAGGTTTGTAGAAATGGAAGCAAAAACTTAAGACAGAAATGTGGGCTATCAACCCTCTAGGGTCTTGGAGAGGCAAATCCCAATTATTCATGGATCTCTCATCAAATGCATATATATATATATTTATTTATTTTTTTTTTTACAGCAAGTGTACTTTTATTTAATCAGCAGACAGAATTCTGCTGCAAATGTATTGGTATAATTTAGAGAAGACTGCAATAAGATAGTTAAAGAGGAACAAACAGAAAAGACAAAAAAATTAAAAAGTTGCTTAATTTTTAATGGGCGATTCCTTCCCCACTCATGCCATCTGCCACCCATTGGGCTCCCTATGTTGCATCGGGAAAGATACTGAGTAAGTGCCAAATGCCACAAAAACCATCACAAAGGGCATGCCCCCAAGCAGAGGGACCCCTTATAGCAATCTTGCAGAAGTCTTTACAACAGAGATAAATAAGATTAGGAACTGGAGTGTGCATTCCTCCAGATGTGCTGACCACCGTGGAAGTCTCCTGGAGCAATGAGCTCCACCTTCCTGAGGAATAAAGCTGCTGGGATTGGCTCCTCCCTTCCCCATCTGACTTTTTAACTTAAAGAAGCAGATATTATTAAAGGAGACAGTTGGTTACCACCTACCGTTTGACTTTTCACTATCTGCAGGTTTCATCTGAATGGGATGATGCATCTAAAAATACAAAAGTGAGAAAGTAAAGACAGATTGAACAACTGTAAAAGCAGTCTACAACATCTGATACGATTCAATGTTATTATTCTTTTTTAAAAATATTCATTTTTTAGGTGTAGATGGACACAACACAATGCCTTTATTTTTTTTTTTAAATGTGGTGCTGAGGATCGAACCCGGGTCCCGCCCATGCTAGGTGAGCACTCTACTGCTGAGCCACAATCCCAGCCCTCAACTTCATTATTGATACCCTGCTATCATTACCAGGGTTCGGAATTAATGATAGGACTTCTCCCAGACAGAATTACCTATGTTAAAAAACAAATCCGAGTTTTCAGTTCAAGAATGTAACCATTTTCAGTCAGGGGGCACTGTAACACCACACTTAAAAGCTTAGGCTTTTGAGTCAGAACTTGAGTTCAAAACCACTCAATACAGCTTCTGCCTCTATGTGGTAGAAACTTCTGGTTCTGCCACTTGTTAACAGCTACATGACTTTGGGCCAACGTCTTAACTACTCTGAGCTTCAGTCTCCTCATCTGTGAGATGGAGAGAACACTTGTATAAAAAGGTTGAGATCGAATGAGAATATGTACATAGGATATGCCAACAGAAATCGGCTACTGTGATTGTACTATTAGGAGTTTAAGTGCAGATTTATCTTTGCTCCTACCCTGGCCATTCTGTACATCTGCTTCATGAATTCTTCCCAGGTCTCATAGTTCTGAGTAATTTATAGGTTGAGCAGTTGATTGATTTAGATGCCATTATATACTGATTAAATGCTAGCATAGACTAGCCGTGCAGAGTCATGGAGAGACTGGAGGGAGGGAGCGAGGGAGGGAGGGAGCGAGGGAGGGAAGAGGGAAGGAAGTAACACAGGTTGGTGAGAGGGACCACTGGCCTCTGATCACAATCAGTACACACACAGGGGTAGAAAGAACTTGCCAGGACAGGGCTGAGCTCCTGCATCGTGGCCTGGATGCTCCATGGCTCTTTATACAAAACTGATCCCACCACTGTGCATGATCCACAGTTCACGCCAAGTGCAGAATGCTACCACCATTTCCAATTAAAATAAATTCCTCAAACTACTTTCAGAGGTCCTTTTGCTTCATATTTCATCCCACCCCAAGGAACACAGAAGCCACAGGGTAGATGGAATCACTGGCGGTGCAAATGCTTTTTATTATAATGGGGCCCGTTCTCTCTGAACCTTTAATTTCCCCAGTGGACTTCCATCACTCGCAAGCCACAGCTCAGGGTTTTATCTAATTTAAATGAAAGGGGGAATGGTACTCGGCTCTGGCACTTATATGATGGGAAATTATTATCAGGTGGTCTGTGCGCATCTGACGTCTGCCAGGGTCTTCAGAATACAAGAAGGAAGAGGGAGGGCTGTGCAGGGGTAAGAAGCTAAATAATTCCAAGCTGCCTCACTTCCCGTAACAGACAGAATGGCCTTATGCACAGAACACAGGCCTTGAGATGCAGGGTCCACTACTATCCCCATTTCATCCATTCATAGACTCAATTTGTGGAGCAGAGACAACAATGAGAATAGAATGTTTAGGGGTCCTGAGTAGGCCAGTCTTTTCAGAAAAAACACGGGATACATACCTTACAAAGCAGACAGAAGTAAACTGTGGAAACCCCTGATTTGGGCTGAGTAAAATGACCCCAATCTATCCTATAGTAATGGAGAAAATGACAAAATGAAATGTTCAGGAAAGACGACAGTCTTTGAGTAAGCTCTTCTGCCAGTATGCACGCGTCCACCCATTCAGCAAACTCGGGAGAAATAATCAGGCTCTAGGTGAAGGCCTGGGGACAAGGCCAAGGGAGGACGTTCCTCCCCTTGGGGTGTTCACTGTGTGGTGGGGGTGACGTGGCTACATGCAGCCAGCTGAGCACTGTGGCAATGCTGGTGGAGAGGCAAGACAAAATTTCAGGGAGTCCACAGAGGGGTTCAGGCACTTACTTCTGCCTGGCAAAAAAGGCAAAGATTTCCAGCAAGAGTGGAATCCATTTCCTGTCCTTGGACTTGCATCAGAGACAGGTAATACCTGTTATCTCCTTGACAGGATGGGATACCCCATTTAAAGATTCACAGGTTAAAAAAGAGCTCAGTTCCATCTCGTCAGGAGCTTATCACGTGAGTGAGGAAGGCGACGAGAAAGGGCTGAGAAGGCGGTCAGCATCTGGGTCTTAGCCTTGTGACTCAGGAGTTGACATTTCCGTCAACTGAAGAAGCAAAGCCAAAGGATCAAAATTTGTAGTGTAGAAAAGTCATTTTCGGCTCCAGTATGGAGGGTGGATTCGAGCCCAGAAAGGATGCAGGGAGGAGAGTTCAGAGGCACTGCAAACAGTTCAGGTGACACTGATGAAGAGTGAAACTTCAGTGGTAGCTGGCTGGTCATGGGGATGAGGGAGAAGGAGAACTATGGACCTGGGCCACCAAATGGATTAGGGGATCACTGCCAAGCAGGGAAAACGAGAGAGACCGGTTTTGGAGGAGGCTGGTGAGCTCAGGTCTGGATGTGCTAAATATGATGGGAGGTGATGCAGAGAGAAACTGGCCATGTGGGGCTCAAGGGCTCCCTGTGGGAGGCAGCCGTGGAAGCCACAGACATTAGCAGATCTATCAGGGAGGGACCTTAGAGTGAAAAAAGAGCCAGGGACAGAACTGCAAAGAACATGAGGAAATAGGTGTCTCAGGACGATAGAGCAAAGGGCAGTACGAGGGGCAGGAGAAGCAGGAGCAACTGGCCTCATGGGAGCCGGACAGGGGAGTTTCTGGAACAAGGGTGAGGCCACCAAGCAGGTGCTGCAAGAGGCTATGAGGCAAACACTGAAGTGTCACTGGCCCTAAAAAGTCCTTTAGGGAGTTTATCAAAGCAATGTCTGTGAAGCGGTGGGACTAGAACTACAGGTTGTAGGGGTGGAGGAGAACTGGGAGAACAACAGTGATGGGGACCTACAATATGGTAAGTAAAGATTACTAGTTTGAGAAGATTAGTTCCCTTTTAAGATGGGAAAGACTGACATGGGTTACTATACTGAAGAGAGTCGGATGAGACTCACCAGCTAGAGCAGAGAGGACAAGTATACTGTGTTACCTATGGGACACAAACATAAAATAGACACGGCTCTTGCCCTCAGGGAGCTTTCAGTCCATCATGGCACTTAATATATACACACCAAGAAAACTGGTGGCAAGATCAGGAGCACAGACAGGTGCTCCGAGCCTACAGCTTTGCCTGTGAAGTGCGTGGAGGACCAGCAGGGGCCTGGAGCCAGGAGGGCAGCATCATTCTATGCTAGAGCTGAAGGAGGGCCCTGGAAATCCTATGGCCTGGTGCTCTCCATTCATTAAGTCTGAAGGGAATTTGTGACTTTGCTCAGGACACACAGATGGTTAGCGACAGAGTTGGGATCAGAAGATTTATCTCCCTGTCTTAATGCAGTGGTGATGCCTCTAGACCCCACTGCTCCTCTATGAAATATCCAACATGGGCCTTGGGCATATGGGCCTTCACTCACTGAAGGGGTAGATGGAAACCTGGAAGGTGGCTGTGGCATTCCATGGGGGACAGTCCCCTTCCTTTCCTCTAAGCTCCCTTAACACTTGGTGTCTGTAGCCCTGTGGCTAGTATTTATGGAAAGACTTCCCCCTGTTTTTGCAGCTGCTGTTTCTGACCTATCTAGCAGGCACAGGGAATCAACAGTGGTTCTAACAAAGCACTTGCTGCCCTACAAACTTGAACATAGTTTTGGTCTTCACTGGGCCCAGAGCAGGGAAATCTGCTCCACTGAAGTCTGGGTTGTCGGAACATGGTGAATTCTGAGCGGCTGGCTACCCTCCTGCAGGTATGTTCTGGAGACAAATTAGATAATGTATGTAAAGCGTGGTGACCTTCGAGAAAGGTGTTCAATCAGGACTGTATTAATGGCTCATTATCACCAACAGTTCATTTGAGTTACAAATTTCTGATCACACACAGGCTGTAAATGTCACCGAGGACAAAAATGGCGTGGAGAAGCTATTCTACGATGTTTCACTTCCTCAAAACCTGCAATGTCCCGAGAACTTTGGGAGATTTCTTGAGTGGAGCAGGGAAATCCCTGAAAAAGAGTGGGCCTTTTAAAGTTTCATGCTATATGACCAATTTTTTTTTTCCCTATAGCAGGTGGGGTTTCAAAGGTCTGACCCAGTGTGACTCCAGGGCCACTCCTCCACTGGATTGTTTCTGTCCTCAAACACCAAGTGGATGCTGGGAGCTCAGGGAGAAAGTTCTCATGATGGAGAGTTGGGTGTAGCCACAGATGCTTCAGCTGCTTCTCAGAGAACCGTGGGCTGCACTAAGGTGTGTAGCTCGGGAGCTCAGAGGAGAGATGCCCGTCGCAGACCCAGGGAGGATAAATTCCTCAGATGAACAAGGCTTGAGCTCCTTCTTGAGGGAATCCTCATGTTGGCCAGGAGATGTGTGAAGGACATTTCAGAGATCAGAACACACATCCAAAGTCCCAGATTCAGAGAAAATAGGTCATAGTGTTACTAAAGAATGATGATATGACATTCTATCCAATGGGAGAAGCAACGGGAATTCTTAGCCAACAACATTCACGAAAAAATAAAACGCAGTGAGACTAATGCGTTAGGCATGTATTTATGGATTTGAAGAATTTCAAAGAAGAAAACAATGCAGGTCTACTCAGTCTTGAGTTAAAACTGCCCTAGGCAGCAGGATGGCAGCAGAGGTCACACCCTCAGCACCTTTCTCAAGAACTAAAGATGGGGAGGGGGTCAGAACTGCTGTTTCTCAACATTGCTCCAACACCACTAGGGAACCAGGCCTTATCTGCTGCAGAGCAGACGGGGCTGGGGATGGATCTACATGCTGTTATCTGGAGGTCCCAGGCAATAGCAGCAGAGCAGAGAAGGCCCAGTGAATTTGGCAGACTCTATTCCAAACTACCAGTTGTGAGAGAACCTCAGCAGCAGGGTTGAGGCTAGTACCTCGGGATGCCCTCCTTCTCCTGTCTGTGGCAAGTGAACACGTGCTCTTCAAAAACTTTTGCAAGGAGACTCCTAGGAGACATCGGTTACCTAAGGCGAGGCAGAATTAGTTGTGTCTGAAAAAAGAAAATGCAGGGGTCTGTACAGTCATGATCTGTACACTGTTTCCCGAGACTAGAAATCCTGCAAGCACCAGCCTCTGACATTCACAGGGTAGTTTCCTGAGTCATGATGAGACACGAGCAATGACTCCATTCCTTGTGTCTAACTTAGCTGCACTTGTACAAACTTAAAAGGCAACAGGAGAGCTATGGTTTGCAGGTACCAGGTTCTCTGTCTACAGTGTGCTTGCACCAGGGAAATGGCAGGAGCCAAAGTTTTGGAAATAAGTCCCGTCCATCCATGGGAGTTCACCTCACCTCACCTATTTCGAGTTCACATTTCTAGAAAGAAAGGCTTCTAAACTATTCTCTGAAGATTCCTTTGAGTGCACACAAAGTCTCCTTTTCACTTTATTGCAGAATAACATTTTGCCTAAAGTTATACATTAAGGTGCTGGTAAATGGCTTGGTCTCTACTTAGCCCTATTTATTTCAAGACAAACGAAACATAATCTTGAAGTGCTTGTGCCTGGCATGCACGGGACCCTGGGTTTGATTCCCAACAGGACCAAAAACAAAAACAAAAGCCCCAAAGAGAAACTTAATTTTAATAGCTTCCTCTCTCCCAGGGACTGGAGATAAGCATGTTCCTTAGAGACCAGCTTTTGAGCCTCTGGTGGGTCTATGGATCAACTACTGGCCTCACATGCCCAGTGGAGGCAGGACCACCCAGAGCAAAGCCCCCTTGCTGTGGCTCGTTAAGGAACAACTTCTTCAGGGGATGTGCAGGCTTTTGGTGAGGTGGGGCTTCTTGGGGACAGCCCGGCATCTCACCTTTCTTTCCACCCCTAAGCCAAAATCATGCACCAGCAACAACATGAAGTGCTTGCCTGTGTCCCAGGCACTGTGGCTGTGCCATGCCTGCTTCCTGGCCATGTAGCACACAGCCTGTCTGCATGATACTCCAGGTTCCCCTCTCCATTTAGGCTGTGTGGTTCTCCCTCCTCTCTTCCAGAACTGAGCTGTCCACTGGTGGTCTTCAGAATGGTTGGCCTCTGACTGGACTTGAGGCTGACTGACCTTAGATTTGCTACGGAAGAGCCCAGCTGTGGCTCATGACAATGAGAATACAACCTTGGAGCAAGGCCATTCTCAAGGTCTAGGGGGTAACTATGCACAGAGCTGTGCCCGACTCTAGGTGTTACCACTAGGGTCCCAGTGCTTTGCCAGTCACAGGGATGAGACCTGGCACAGAGCTCCAGCCTCCACTGACCAAACAGTCTGGAGTCTCCATCGCAGATGGGTCTATGTGATCTTTCCCAGTTCCTCTGTCTCAGTCCAGCGATGGCCAAAGGGAAGATTCTGAGCTCTCTGCAAGCGGTGTCCAGGGGGAAGGCTGTGGCTGAGGGGAGGGTGGTGCGGCTGGTTTCTCACCCACAGGAGAACTCATGTTGAAACTTGCTTAACCCCAGCCATCACCAATTGATGAGCTAACCACCTTTCACATGAGATTCAATAAAACATGCCATTTCAAACCTGAAATGGGTTTTACAGAGTCACCGTTATGCATCTCATTACTAAACCTATCCAGACCCCTTGAGAGAACAGTCGTGCTGGCACATATTATAAGCCTACTGCCCATAAAATATTTAAAAGTAGAGGGAGATGGGAGGGAAAGAAGTGAAATTTCAGAAGAGCTATGTGCCAAATGAGAAAAATTAAAGGATTCCAGACAGTAAAGAAGAACTAGTATTTTTCTTTTACTCCACGACAACATGAAAAATGATTCATGCGCGATACTTGGATTGTACAGTAACGATGAAATACCCAAAGCACCTACACTTTCTGAAATTCTCTTCAAAAAATTTATGAATGGTAAAAGTTAGTTTCAAAAGTTTCCAACTGGAGGCAGGTCATCCCCCAAAGGGAAGGATTATGTGTACGGTCAAAGTTTCTTTTATTGCAGTCAGACCACCCAGAGATACACACCTGTACATCTACACCTATACCTCTAGCTAAGTGCTTTTGTCATTTCAGCCCCCGAAATATTATGCTCTGTATATGGAGATGGCGAAGAAACCAAGGTGGTAGGAGTGTTACTTTATCAGTACTGAATAAAAATCTCTGAATTTATTTTATTTTATATTTTGATACTGGGGATTGAACCCAGGGTCACTTTACCAACGACCCACCTCCTCAGGCCTTTTCTGTATTTTCATTTAGAGACAGGGTCTCACTGAACTGCTTAGGGCCTTGCTAAGTTGCTGAGGCTGGCTTTGAACTTGCAACCCTCCTGCCTCAGCCTCTTGAGCCTCTGGGATTACAGTTGTGTGTACCACTGGGTCTGGCTCTGAACTCGTTTTTGTTTCAGACAGTGCAGCAAATTAGCTAGGATACCTTTAGCAGAAATGATACCTCTGCAAGAATCTAGAAGACAAAAACAATTTCTCAGATGGGTTAAAACCAGCTTTTGTCTCCAGGGCTGCCAGATTTGCTGTCCACGGGTGTAACTCATACATGAAATGGGGAATGTATACAATTTTTGTGGCAATTAAAGAAATCATCTCTTCACTCTCAGTTTTTCAGGCATTTGCTCTCGGTGCTTTATGTATGTGAGCCAGTTTAATTCTCAGAATGTCCCTATGAGATTGGTACTTATAAGGAACCAGGGGAGAGATGGGCTGGGTAACTTGGCCAAGTCACATAGCAAGTAAGCAGAATGTAGGAATGTAGACCTAGGCCTGGCACCCGTTTCAAAGGTGCTTCTCCATGCCACCTCTGCACACAGCCACACCATTTACTGCAAGAGAGTGAGGGGTTTCTAAAAACTACAAGATTATCACAGTTTTCTTTCTCCATGCTAAACATGAAGACTGCCTCAACCTATAGGCTTCTTCCCAATGAAAACTCAGACTTTGTAGTATATTTGTATATGTGTATTTTATTCACGCATACATACAAAATTTTTAAATTACTCCAGAATAAAAATTACTATCTGGATTTTCTTCATGAAAAGGGTAGGAAATAAAGCTTATAAGCCTCCAATGAGTGAAAGGAAAAAATCACAGCATTGTGTCATGCCAGGAAAGAACAGTCCCAGCCAATATGTCATTTGATTATGAAGGAACTATACGTACACTCTAATCCAGAGGTTCAATGTTAGTTCAACTATATAATCCCCTCAGGCCCTTCTAAATAAGACTCAAGAAACAGAATTAGATGCTGCGGTTCCTTTTGTGGAATAAGCTATCTAAAATATTCTATGCTTTTGCCAATGAAAGGTAAATTAATAAGTGAGATTGGCTATCTATTATTCTGTAAGAGGAAAATAATGGTTTTGATTCTTTGACAGCAACTAATCCTAAATTTTGTGGTTTATTTACAAACCAATAGTGCAAAAACCAAACCAAACCACACTGAAATCTATCAAATGCATCAATGCATAGACCACTTATTGTTGGGTCAGCCATTTTTCATGTTAGGAGGCTCTGGGATTTGGCTATATTCACTGCCCGGCTTATAAGTCAGTTTTTTTGAAAACCACTTTGGAAATTTTGGAGGAGATTATTACCCTCTGAAGTTGCAGATTCCATAGTCCAAGCAGAGTACCCAGGATTCATCTACCCCCAGGCCACAGTGCTTTTCCAAATTGTTCTTTTGTATATCATCATGGAGTTGACCATAGCAGGTACCTAGAAATTTTTCAACTTATTTTTGCTGGCATATATTTTTATAAAAGCAATCTAAACTAAGAAGAAAAAAATGAGATTTCAGTGGGATAACAAGATACATAAGTTATCTTTTTCTTCCCATGGTCGAGAGTAACTGGAGAAAAAACAGTGAAAACATGTTACGATTTCTTCCCAATAGTCATTGATACATGCAAAGTGCTTAAAATATTGACTGCGTAGTAAATGCTCAATAAAGGTGTTATCACTATCATTTTATATGGTATAGGAATATCCCTGAGGGGAAACCAGAAAAGGTCCCATTTGGAAACTAAAAGAACACACTGATAAGAATGGCCTTTCTGTTCCCAGGAGAAGCATATAGCTAGTACTGCCCAACTCTCAGCTTTTCTTCTCATATAGCAATAACCCAGTGACAGAGAAAAACATAACCTAAAATTATATATCTGCTTTTGGCTTATCAGGCTCCAAGTCAGCCTTTTTAGCTATAATGACACTACCTATTTACATTTCTGTTAAAATAATGCAGTATACTAAAAGGGGGAAAAACAAGCAATGTAACTGTTTAGTCCTGGCAAAAATAAAATAAAATATTGCAGGAAAATTAGATTACTCTGGGTAGAATTCTATGAGGGAATTTGGAGTCTGTTATGGTGATTAAGTCATCATTTCTGACAGATTACTCTAATCGGCTGTCAAATAACATTCCACAACCCCATCTGTAACTTGGCATCCAAATTATTCAGCCTATGTTACCTTCTGTGTATAAAACACATACCAAACAAGGGGAGGTACAGACTAGCATTTATTATACTCATTAGCTATGATTAGGTTCTGTGTTTTCATTCTAAATAATAACACAAGCTTCCATTTGCTTTATTTATTCTTAAAATTAGGAGAAAAATGAACAGGCTTAAAATGGCAGGCACGGACCATGAATGAAAAATAACTACAATGAACAAAGTATGCGTATACGGCTTTTCTGAAGCAGTGCTGTTGAAGAAGAAAGGCAATCCTTTCCTAGCTTAATTTTTTCTTGGAAGTGTTATAGTCTATTAACTATAAAGGCAAATCTATGCCACTTTTTAACCTCTTAACAGAGCTAGTGCCCAATTAATCATTATTTCAGGAGAAGATATTGCTACTACTGTATTTAGCAAAATTTCTTTGATAGCATTTCAGTTCTCCCTATCACCCTATCTTTGGGATATAGTACATAACGGGTCCACACAATGGAGCTCTTGAGTCAAAGCGCAGCAAAACCAATTAAGATCATGCCTAGGTTTATCTAGAGCCCCCTTGTTTGGGTCTGTATGTTTTAAAGACAAAAACTCAAACAAACCAACAAAAAACCCGGAGGATATAAAACAATTTTAAAAGTGGAGATAAGCCGAAAGAATACAAGAAAAGTCTCAAAGGACTGTGGTGTTGCTGAGGTTATACCATGACAACTACAATTAGAGCAAAAGACCCCAACAATTTTGTGTGACAGCTGGAAGATCACTATCACCACTGATTCATGAGCCAAAATTAAGAGGAAGGTAATAATTTGCCTTTATCACTAAGTGGGAAATATACCGATATCCTTTCTAACAACGATTTCCTTTTCAATGTGGAACTGTCTTCCCAAATTAACGATGGATGCTCTAATACTCGTTCTTCCAGATGTTACCCAGATGCTAAATTAGACATTCTTCCTAATTGAGCTATGCAAACTACACAGTGAAACAGTAATGTCTGCCCTGGCCAGTAAAGAGTGGTCCAGTGACCTGGGGATCCATTTCTATCTCTGACACTAAATTCTATGTGTCATGAACTCATAGCATAATCTCATGTTGTAAGAGAAATGAGCCTGGTTTAAAAATATTTTTTTATATTAGCCTCGGCCATAATGATGTCCTCCACAGCCTTTGGCTCCATCCCCGACCCCAGCTGTTTTTAGGGAGCTCACCATTACCCACTCCTCTGTATCCAGTGAACTGGGACAAACAAAGCCTCACATGACAGTGTGACAGTGTGACTCTGTGAGAGGATGTCCTTTTTGTTTGCCTGAGCCCAGGTGCCTGTGCTCCTCAAGCACGAAGCTATGAGCGTTGGCCACCAAACTGGGGACTCACTTCTGCATCTGGAGCTCCTCAACCTTCTCTCCAGGGCTGTACTCTTGTATTGCTTCCCAGAATGATCTTTTCTCAATCTGTTCAAGCTATGACCTGGCCTCAGCCCTGGAGGAAATCCTTTTGGACAGTGAAACCTGCCTAGCTCATGTACATTTTGGTCACCCCCCACCCCCCCCCCCCATAAAACTTGGGATTCTGGCTTGAGACTGCTGCTCTTGGAGCATTGTACCTGGGGTATGATAAGCCCCTCTGTTCTTCCCGATCTCTCATATAACCCTCTGACTTGGCTCTCAGTTTGCTTCATTTTCTTCTCCTTAAAATTCTCACTTTAGATCTCTCTGCACTTTCTTCTTCTCATACGTTATTGTATTTTAACAGCTACTACCACACTGGCTAGTCCCTCTATACCATTGCCTTGTGAATTCGTCAACAACTCGGGTAAAGAAATTTCTCTCCCTTGCTCAGAAACTTTTAATTATGTTCTAAATTAAATTCCAACTCTTTGGCCTGTATTTCAAGGGACACCACACGTTGGCCCAAAGCCACCTTTCCAGTTTTCTCATTATTGTACCACGTTTCTCTTCTCTTCTAGTCAAATTAGATAACTCCCCATTCCTGGCACTTCTGCTATGCACTAACCCACAAAAAAGGCAAGAAGGACCCTTCTCCTGAAAAAAACTCTCTACTTGCCTTTGGCAATGTAACTGTGGTGTATTTGTTATTTAAAGACGCCTGAACTTCATGTGAAACCATCATCTGTGTAGATTAATAGGACAATTTCGTATGACTGAAATTCAAACACTACATAGCAATGGAACGGCATTATTTTCTTTCCAGATGATTCATTAAAAGTCCCCAAAAGTTAAAATTTTGAAGCCTATTTCTTAAGATTCAGAGCACTTTCCATTAATTAATCTGTAATATTTACTAGTTTTCATAAGTAAATTAAACACAGACTCCGTAACTTACTACATTCTAAGGCAACCACAGGATCAAGTATCTCATGTGTGACACAAGGCGTCCTGCATCCCCTTCAACAGCTGCAACGCTCTGTTAATATTATCGACGCCTTATCCAGGAATCTCTAGTTTCCTTTCAACTTTGAGGGAATCAAAAGCCATCACAAAAATACCCCTCTAACAAGCAAATCTTTAAAATCTCTGGTTCAAAAATAACTTGGAAATTTTAAGCCCACTGTACTTTATCTGACAGGATACAGGCGTTTCATCAAATCAACAGAGAAGCATCACTGAATTTCATATTCTAATGATCCCTCCATAGCTTAGCTGGAGTCCTGAGTTGTTTGAGCTGCTTTACCAGCCACATTCATTAATTAGTGTTTAACATTTCCACCTCTCTGCAAGTTGCAACCTCTCATAAAAAATGTATGATTTGATTGGTTTAGCGGTGACAACTTTATTTTCAGCAGACAAATAAATACAATACCTTATTCAGCATTCTTTTTCCATTTATTTATTTAACTACCTCCATGGCCTTTGGGATTTGTACTAAGTGAATGAAAGTGAATAACCAAGGTAATTTTCTTTTTAAGATCATGTGTAAGCAGAAATGATTAAGTCAGTCCCTTTCTTTCTGTCTCACGAATGTGGCTGGTCCAAAAAAAAAAAAAAAAAAAAAAAATCCCTACTAAAAATAGAGGACAAGTTTAGAAAAATGCCTTAAGGGCTATTTCATACAACCCATGTTTAAAATGCAAATCCATTAAACATCTGAGCAAGACATCTGATATTGTTTTTAGCAGCTATATTTATTCATCTCATCTTCTATAAGTCACACTAACTTTGGTTGATATTTTGCCAAATGAAGATCTCTCCTCCAGTACTGCTAATTCTTTATGAGATTGAGCTTCATTTCACTGTCTCAATTTGATTTCCACCTTCTACTTGAATGTGTGAGATCGTTTACCAACTTTGGAAATTACTCATTGGCAGAGCTTAGGGAAATTATGACGGTTTGGTTGTTCTATAAATACCCTTTCCCTGAAGCTCAGTCTTCTACATGTCAAATTCAGGGCTTTGGTCTCCAAATACATAGCATAGAGCCAAAATTTAAGTGGCAAAGGCAAACTTAGATAAGAAATACATGAGGCAAAAAATGTGGGAGTGATAAAGAACAAACTAAAAATCATTTATGGACAGCACTTGTTCTAGATCTCTTCTGTTTTAATGATTTCTTACAGCTCTGGACATGTAGCACTCAACAGGAACTTGGGAGGCTTGGGCTCTTAGTCTTGTAGTAGAAGAATGCCACATAATCATAACGTCTGGGTTTGCGTCTTGGTTTTGCCAACTGCAAATACTTTTAGTAAATTACTTGATCCCTTTTTTTTTTTTTTTTTGGTGCAGGGGGTTGAACCCAGGGCCTTGTGCATGCAAGGCAAGCACTCTACTGAACTCTAACTGAGCTATACCCCCAGCCCAGGCAAACTCACATTTGAAGCAAAGGTCGTGTCAGAAAACTTGCTGCATGAATGCAGTAACAACATTGGATAACATAAATGAAAGTGCACAGCAACCTGTAAAGTACTCTATGGTCACAACTTTTCTTCATTCACTTAAGGACTGTGATCAGAGCAAGAAGTCCCTGGTGAACTGCACAGACTCATGGCTTGCCTTGTGCTTCTACTTTGTACAGCTGAAGAGTGGTGGGGGCCAGAGAGACCACTGCCCCACCAGTCTGTGAAGAACTCTGGAGTTTTATATACATCCACATGGGTGTGCACACATACACATGGGAGGAGGGGAACCTGAATAAAAGATGTTGAGAGGACACTGAGCGGACACTTGTTGAACACCATCTGTGGCCCAGGGTGTTAAGCTGGCCTCTGAGAAGGCTCCGGGGAATCTGGAGCTTGGCATGGAAGAGACTGAGGTGTCAACAGCAGAAGGCAATAAGGTACAGCAGCTCACAGGATAAATGCAGACCCATGGAACAGGGAACCAAGATGAAGGGATATTTACTTCTCCACCCAGAACTGTGGGACAGCGAGAGTGCGGTGTCATATGGATGGGGTAGAATGTGTGGTCAAGAATGTCCTAGAAACGAAGGGAAAAAGGGGCCTGGTGTGGACTCTTCCCCTCTGAACTCAGCAGTCGCATTTTGCTCCTGCCACAAGACACAATGCTCTTCACACCCTCCTCCGAGTGTGCTGAGGGCACTACCCCAGCGCCCCACTCTATTCCGCCCTATCTGTGCCCATTCTAGGAGCAGAGCTACCACAGGGCCAATCTCAAAAACCCGCAGATCCAGTTCCTTGGGCTTTCACATAGCTGCGGTCCCTGTGGTCCAAACTGGTGAGAGAGGGAACTACAGTAGGACATAGGATTATCTCACTGACCAGAAATGGGGGACATGTAGGAAGAGGAGAAGGTGAGGCTGCCGTCTAGCTTTTGTCTTGGTTGGTTAACTTCACTGAGACAGGCCCTGGTTGGTGGCAGGAAAAGAATGACTTCAGTATTAGAATTTCTGGTGGACCATCTGGATGGAGTGGTTCCATAACAGATGTTGGATATCTAGGACTGGGGCTTAGCAGAAAAGTCTGATGTCAGGAGAGATGCCAGTCAGTAGCCTAGGGAGGCTGTAGAAGTCATGCGAATGAATGACAGGGACCTAAGGAGGTGATGTAGTTTGAGAAGAAAGGGATGAAAACAGAACTGTCAGGACACAGATGCTTACAGGGCAATACTTCATCACACTCTCTGATTGCCATCCCTATACACACTGTAATTCCCGTATTTGGGGAGAAAGTGTCGTGAACGACGTCTCATTTCTCTGTGCAATGAAGGTGCTGGGGTGGTCTTTCTGTGCTGCTGTTACCCTCACTTTGCTCCAGGACAGCTCCTTCCACGTTCAGAGCCAACCTTCCCTTTCATAAAGCCAAGCTGGGTCTGACCAGCTGGTGTACTCATTCCTTCGTTCTTATAGAGTTTTATGAAAGTCTAAAGTGCATCTGATCTTTCTCAGCAAAGCTTTTTCACTGGAAATGTTTCGTATCCACATAGCAGTAAAAGTTGAAGTGCACAATCACATTTAGGGAAGAAAGTCAACACTGGATGCCTGAGAACATACCCGGAGCATACAAACTACAGCATCTACGTGACAAATGCTGCTGTGGTTATGTAAGACCGTGGGATGCTATTTTTGGGAACCAGGCGCTTGGCACAGTTGCCGTTGACAGATCTGCCTCTCATCAGAGCACTGACATGTACCCGGCATGTTCTTGCATCCAGGAGCCTGCGTGCCTATCTCCTCTGAAGCCAATTACATAAAAATATAACACGAGTGTGTTCTTAAAACCAGGACAGTCCACTTCTACATGGTCATCGTCAAAGCACATCTCAGATGCGCTACCAAAGACTGGCACAAGGACCAAAGCATCTTTAGTTTTGCTCCTTCCTTCCTTTTCAGACAACAAGGAGATTTTGTAGTTAGTCAAGCAGCTCCAGAGTCCAGGCTTATCTTCACTAGTGAGCTGACCTGCTGATTGTGATGTGTGATCCTGACGCTGGACGAACAACCTACTTCTAACCTTCTTCCCCAAGACTAAGGGTGAAGGAGATTCAGCTCCTCTGACCAGGGCACAGACGCTGACCAGAAAATAAGGTTTATGAATCTCCAAAAATGCATCATTAAGTTTTAAAAAAAAATTTTTTAAGTTGTAGATGGACACAATGCCTTTATTTATTTTTATGTGGTGCTGAGGATTGAACCCAGTGCCTCACACGTGCTAGGCAAGTGCTCCACCACTGAGCCACAACCCCAGCCCCCAGTCTATTTTTTTTTTTTTAAGCTTCAAATCTATTAACTCAGCTCTACACAGATACCAAAATGCAAAAGTGGGTAGAAGATTGTAAGGGTGAATTATATCAAACACACACACTCAGCTGGCAGGATTTCTTCCTCTAGAGTCGGTAGTTTGGCTTCCATGAGCAAAATAAACAGACCATGCTTATTTGTATTTTAAGTTCTAAGAGAAGCCTGGTGTTCATCTCCCACTGTACGCACTCCTCCTAGATGCTCTTTTCTGTGCAGGTCTAATGCACCGCAGAGTCGGTGTGGGACCTTGCGTCTGATTTCTTCTTGGGGCATATGCTCTTGCTTCTCCTGCTCCACTGCCTCCTTTTCCACGTGGATCCTCTGTCCTTGGATCCCTGCTACTTATTGGTCAGCTAACTGCTGCTCACTCATTGATGCTGGTCTCATAATCAGTGCTGCTAAATTTAGGCACATGCTGGCCATGGTCAGCTTCAGTTTTATGCAGCAATAAATGATTTTGGTGCTTACATATTGCTACCAAGGAAGTTGGCTGTACTTTAAGTGATTAAGAATAACTCAAAATGTGAACAGCGTCTCCAGATTCACAAGTAGTAAGGATGGGAATCTAGAACAAGCTCAATGGGATATGTCACAAGTGCTTAGGGCAGATGACCCTCTCTCCAAGCCTTCCAAATTGCAGAGTGATGTGTGTATATCTAATACTTCTTATGTTGTGGAGCATTCTACTCTAGCATTCATATGGTAGCTAAATTTTCTTTGTCAGCAAAAGTCTCTCAAGCTGCGGGTATCAAGAAAAACAGGATAATAAATGCTTTGCTTTCCCGGTAAGGAATTTCAAATCCATGAATGATGAAGCGGCAGGGAGCCCACACTCCTATGGTTTCTACAAAGCGGAAAAGGGCTGCTGAGTATTACTGATTAACTCTTTATGGCAGAAAATTGCTCCTCATGCATTAGAATGAGCTTATTCTGGCCAGAAAAACTGTGCTAAAAATAGTACCAATTCCACTTATTCCCCAATAGTCGGGATGTCCTAATTCCATGTGAGTCCCATTCAGGTTTTAGAGTACAGATGGGAGGCGAGAGGTAATCACCCATTTGAAGACGGTAGAAGACAGGATGTTCTCCTATTCCTACTCACTGCTTTACCTTCTGTCCTGGATGGTAAGGTTAGCCCACACCACTTTCAGAACATCTGAAAACTCAGGAAGGTGAAGCCTCAAAGCCACAGCAGATCTTGCTCTTCTTTAGTACACACCAATTCCGTGGGTACAAGAGGTGCATATTTCCTTACATTCAGGGCTGTCTTCTGTATACCGTGAGACCCAGGAAAACAGCATTGGTAAGGCCTAGCCCCACTGAACAACGCTTCTCAAATGTTACTGTATGTATCACCCAGGTTTAATTTTTAAATAATTTTATTTTTTACAATGCACAGAGTGATATTTTGATATGTAGCTAAGATACACTGTGAAATGACTATCAAAATCAAGCTCTCACACTCACATCTGTCACCTCAGTTACCTGTGTACATTTGGAAGGATTGGGGATCCAGTTTTTATATATATATATATTTATATATTTTGCTGTAGTTGGACACAATACCTCCATGTCATTTATTTCTTTTTGTGTGGTGTTGAGAATCGAACCCAGGGCCTCGTACATGCTAAGTGAGGTCTCGCACGTGCTAAGTGAGCCCTCTACTGCTGAGCCACAACCCCAGCCCAGGGGATCCAATTTAAATGCAGGTCTGGGCATTTTGAATGTGTTCTCAGATGACTGCAATGTTGCCAATTCACAAAGCACACCGAGTTAGCAGAACTATGCTGTACTTGTGGGAAGACGGTCAGGAGATAAGAGTATGTCCCCATGAAGGGTGGACCTGGGAAACAAGTTATCAACACCCAGCCCTTGGGGTTAATGACGGCTCATTCCTCCAACAGTGCTTCTCAAACCAGCTTCAACCCTGGACTTATTTGTAGTGCTTTAAAAATACCGATGCCAGGTTCCCATCCTAGAGATCCTTCTTTACTTCGCCTATGGTACTTTTTAAAGCTCTGCAAGCGGTTTTATTGCGCAGCCTCAGTTGCACATTACTGCCTGAGTTGTAAATGCAAATAGACTTAAGAATTAAGGACCATTTACTTTCCATGCTCTTCATCAATTCTTTATAAATGCATCTACCTCCTTTTAGGTAAATGGCTGGGAAGAATATTATTATAACTCTCTGGGTCCTTCTTAGAGAATGGAAATGAGAAAAGGAGGCATCAAGTTCAACAGCCTCAATCCTGGGGGGTAACATCACAGACCGACTGGTAATCTGGGCCCTGCATTTCTGATGTTTTAAAATAATGTATTTGGCATGATCTTGTGGATAAATTGTAGAGAGTGACATGATTTGCTGTCCTGCCTCCACTGCTAACTGGCAGTGTGACATTTTTCACATAAGCTATAGCTGAGCTCTCTGGGCTCCGGTTTCCTCATCTGTGAAGTGAGAAGGCTGAATAACACATGTGTCTGTGCCTGTAGTGTGTCACTGGCTCTGGCCTGCTTTCCTCCCTGGGCCCTTTCTTCCTCTATTAGCCCATATGACAAATCCAAACAAACAAAAATCGACTGCAATGAGCTTTAGGATTTCCCTGGCTTTTGACTCTTATTTTTAATTGTCCTTACTGATATTTAGATTTTGTTAATGACTTATAGAGGCTTTATATCTAGACGGCGGTGACTGAGGGGTAACTGAGATTCTCTAACAACTAACAAGTATCTGTGGTACTTGTGAGAATATTTTTTTTAAGAGTTGTGATTCTAGTTAGTGCCTCTGTGAACCGCAGAAAAGATGGAACTAATCAAAATCTAGGCTAAAGCTTCTGCGCCTACTTAAATGACAGGATCTACGAATATTTGTAAACTAAGTCAGATACGAGCAAAGGACAGAAAGACAGGCTGAGGTTAGTCTCCATGGACTGGAAGTTGCCTTTTACTTCATATAGCAGGCCCCATTATCAGAGGTTTCCATGGTTTCAATTACCCATAGTCAAGGGTTTCAATTACCCTAGTCTGAAAATATTAAATGTAAATTTCCAGAAATTAAGGAGTAAGTTTTAAATTGCATGCCATTCTGAATAGCATGATGAAGTCTTGCTCAGTTCTGCCTGGACACCAATCATTCCTTTGTCTACCATATCAACACTGTACTGTATGTAAGTGTAAGAAGAAACAGCAATATATAGGGTTTGGAACTATCTGTGATTTCAGACATTCACTAGGCAACCCCTCACCCCCAAGAAGGGGCTTACTGTACTTAAATCTAGTTGGAGTAGGTTGATCATTAGTCACAAAAGATATTCACTGATTTGTCATTAGAAAAGTTTTCTCTAATGGGTATTGCCCCTTTAACTGTCTTGAACTTAAGCAACAGACTTCTAGTTGAAAAGGCAACTAGAGTCAAAAAACAAAGTATTGTCTTATTATTTACATAAGATCGGTATCTATAAAGCTCTTGGCATAGTTCCCAGGACATAGTTAGCACTCAATAAATGTTAATGGCTACTTTCAACAATCGAACATTTATTGTTATTTGGTCAAATTATTTAATTTCTGAAAGTCATTGAAAACAGCAATCACAGACAAAACATTTACAGAAGCAACATTTTCTAGAAATATCCTTATCCTGAAGTTCTATAACTACTGTTGACTTTATACCCAGCATGTAAAACATGTGCTATGGTAGCAATTAACTTTCTACTTTCTGATCCCTATGACTTGCTGACAGTACTTTTACTCTATATTGTATCCCATATGCTACTTAATACAAGATATCTGACACAGTTTCTGGTGTAAATACAGGGTCTTTTAAAGAAACAATAATATGTGTTTGGGTAAATATGAAGTGTTGGATTTCGTAGTTCAAAATATATACTTGGCTCTGGAGACCAAGGCAGGAGGATTGCAAGTTGAAAGCTAGCTTCAGCAATTTAGTGAGGCCCTAACCAACTCAGCAACACCCTGTCTCTAAATAAAATATGTAAATGGGCTGGGGATGTGGCTCAGTGGTAAAGCTATAGTGTCCCTGGGTTCAATTCCTGGTACCAAAAAAAAGAAAAAAAAAAGAAAAAGAAAAAATACACACACACACACACACACACACAAGTGCTATGACCTACAATCACTGAGTTAAGCCTCAGAAGTAGAGGTGAGTTTCCAGGAAACTCACCTCTACTTTCTTCACGCTCACTCAGTCCTTCCTGTCCCTGATGTGCGATAGTGTGGTGGAAGGTGAGCCTAGTGATTGCTGAGCACTTCTTGGTCTAACTCCAGGCTCCAAAGCCCACCATACCAACATTAGTGCCTCCTCTGACAACTAGCAAAGTGGTGGAGGTCTCCTAAGCCTCTGCCTCCAAACATGACACTCATTTGAGTCCATGCGAAAACAGAGACCAGGAAGTGATGGCCAGACAGAACTAACCACAGCACTTAATATCCTAGTTAGTGCTTCTGCTTCTCATGCTAACCTGCCTCTTGATGAAGAGGGAGAATATTCTGGAAGGACTAAACAGAGTAGATGGCAGGATGGGAAGAGGAGGGCAGGAATGTCCAAGCTTCTAGGCCCTCAGTGAGAGGCACCTCTGCTGACAGAGTCTCCATGCCTTTGACGTCACTGAGCCCAGGACTGTAGCCCTGGCCCAGAAGTGCTGTGCTCCATCTCATCACACCACTGTGTGGTGTCTGCTGGGTGATTCCACTTCCTAGTGCCTCATTACAGCAGAGTCCAGTTGCTCACTCATCTCAGAAGCTGAGATGATTATGTGGACTTCTCTGCTGAGACTGGAGTTTCCTCATCAATAAAATAACAGAGTAGAACTATTTGCTTTCTGAAGGCTTCCAGGCATTTTTAAGAGCAGCAGGGCATGCTGATTGCGGGTGGGTGAAATTTCTAGTTGTTTCCCAACTTCAGGCCGTGGCCACAGCCTGCTCTTTTCCCTGCTGCTTCATGCTTGGGGTTGTAGGTAACAGGGATTCTGCTCCTTCTTTTGAGATGATCTGCAGGTGCCTACCTTGCCCTTCTGGAAGCAGAGAGATGAGGGAGGGGAGGGAGGCCAGCTGGATGGAGAGAGGCATTAGAATGCAGATTGTGGGCTGGCCTTCAAAGCCTGTGGATGCAGATAAAGAAAAGCACCCTAATAACATGAATGTCAATGAGAGGGTGCTGGTAAAGCTACACTCCTCCAAAGAAAGGTGTTGCATTTATAATGATTTTTGTAAAGCAGTTTCTCTTACAGTCATGACAGTCTTTGAGCTGCAGCTTCCTCCCGGAGAGCTCTTCCTTAGTAATGTTGTACCCCAGTGTCAAGTAAACACTTTGCTTCACCCACCACACAAGACCTGGACCCGCACGAGAGAGGACGGCTTGATGTCCAGGACCAAGCTGAGTCCCCGTGTGCCAAATGTCTGCTGTAGTGGGATGAGCTTGTGGTGGTGGTGAGGTAGGTGGGAGGGTGTCTGGCTGACTTTTGATCCCAGGCTCCATCCCACACAACTGAGACTGGCACATCCCAGCTAGCCCAAACTTACTATCAGCTCAGGATACTGCATCTTGAGCTGCCGTACTGGGAAGGACTGAGGCTTCTGATTTATTTTGGAACAACTCCCAAAGGGACAAATGTGGTCCTTGTGAGACCCCTTAATGCCATCCAGAGCCAGGACTGGCAAGCAGGGTGCAAAGTCCCCTGGCTTCAGAGTCCAGAGACATTGGTTCCAGTCTGACTGCCTATAAACTCAGTGGCCAGCTGGGTCACCCCAAATGAGTTACTCACTTTCTTTGAGTTTTAGCTTTAAAATGGGGGACTATACAACATGTGCCTTGGTGAAAATTAAAGTTATGGAGTCTCCATGTGGGAAATCTGAAGATAGGAACTACTTTTAAGATCTTTGTTATTATGTTGGCTCAAGCCATGTTTCTCATTCCCTAAAGTGTGGTGGACAATGGCCTAAACCCAAGCTACTGGAGGAGTAACCAGGCCTCTCTTTCTAGTTCTATCACTGCTTTTCTAGGGAAGGTCAGAGAAGTGAACTGAATCTCTGGCACCTCAGGTGTCCTCCGTATAACAAGATGAGCATTATCAGTGCATCACCTGAAATATTTTTAGAAGGGATAACAGATAAAAAAAAAAAAAAACCTCATAAAACTATTTACAAACACAGATGACTCACTGATCCATGCTAATGGGGGGCTGGAATCAAAGAGATAAAGGAAATCCACCAGTAATCCTGAAACCTCAATAGGCCAAACACCCCTTCACGTCAAACCAAGGAACTGGGCTGACTTGCTGGATGGAGTTCATCCCCTTCCCTTTCCTTCCTCTGTTCCCTGGTGAGAAAACTGAGTGCTGAGCTCCTTGGTAGGTTCTGACCAGAGGGCAAGGGAAGCAGAGGCCTAGAGAATCTCCAAATGAGTGAGTGAGTCTGGAATGACCCAGACTTGTCTAAAACGTTACTCTCAAATCCTAACCAATAACTGAAGCAAGTCAGGTCATACAGGTCGATTCCACACCACCCCCCCACCACCACCACCATTAACCAAGACATGACCACAAGGCAAGGAAGTCAAAGAACATTCCACAAGATTGAAAAGGATTTTTCTTCTAAGAGTCCTGGTCTGACCACTGTGTCTTGCAGAGGATTGGAAGGAATTTCAAGTGTTTTAAAGTGCTGGTGGAAGAGGGAAGCAATGACGGCCAGGAACGACCAAGGGTATGAGGAACATCTGTCACCGTGTCCCGTTCTGCAGGCTCCCTCGTGCAAGGTTTACTGTTCATCTTTTCATCTCAGTGACTTGTGGGTAGTGAGAGCTATAATGATATGGTCCTGAAATACGTTTTTATTATCAAAACAACTTTAATAGCGTATGAGACTTCTCGAGCACCTGGGTGCTATGACAGTCTATGGCTAAAACAAGAAAAGAAACACAGAAGCTTTGTTCCCACCTGCCTCCTCCTAGGTGACCAGCGTCGGTCCCTTGAATGAACTACATCTGGCCATACAGTGCAGTTTTAAGGATCCTTTTGCCCTGGCCTCAGCCTCCCCAGGTTCAGTCATTCTCTGCTTCTTGTTGGGTTGGGAAGAACCTTGGGATTCCCATGAGAATTCTCTCCATGCTCACCCAGGTCATAATTTTTGTGTGGCCAGCCCATGTCAGGTGGATACAGTCTACTAAGCTGTGCTCCTCTCCCGTGCAAAGGACTCAAGTTCTAGTCAAGTGATGAATTCTTAGAGACCCTAGATTCTAACGACAGAATTTGGATGATTGCCCAATTTTATTTCAAACTTCCTCCTTTCTCATTTCACCATCATAACCTCTTTCCTTGTAATTCCATCTAGACCTTTAATCCAATTCATGAATGTTTCCCCCCTCCGATCTTCTTTTGAAATCTTCTGAGTCTTTTGGGAACTGGGGTCTACAGAAGTGAACTTAACAGTTCCAATTTACTCTTGTACTATCATAGGGAAATGATTATCTCTGGAATCTATTACTTCATTTTGCCATCGTGTCCCCCTACCATACCCTCACACGATAATAACGACATGTTGCCAACATCCTTCAAACAATGACAAGAAATTTTGCAAATCTGATCAGGAACCAGTGCCAGGGAACCTAGACTCTCTTTTGTAAGCGCTTACGACAGTCCTATTAATTAGGCATGTCATTGAGATGATGCTGTTTGCAAAATAAAACAATAACACCTTCCACAGAACACACAACTTTGAAGAACTCCATTGTGAGCAATTTTTAAAAATCAGGGCGATGGGTTCCTGATTTGACCCTCTCCTGGCATTTTTCAACCTTTTACCACTCAGGAATTCTCATCAATCTTCTCCCATAGATGTTTTTGTATTGAATGAGTCATGTTTTAAAAGCACCCAGTTCTTCATTTCAGTTAATCAAAGACATACAAAATAATTGCCAGTTAAAGTTACTGGGTTGGTAGATGGTCAGCCCAATGCAAACCCACCCACTATTCAGGTGGCACGTAAAATTCATGATGGGTGAAATAAACAACTTCCCATGGTCTTTTGTGAGGTATGAAAATATACCTTCCCAGATGGGAAACACTGGTCTCAGGGTTCCTCTCCATCCTCCAACTGTTTCCGTCCTAAACTGATGAGCTGGGCACAATCGTGTGGTTCATGGCTGAATCCCAATTGGGGCTGGTTCCCCACCTTGACCCTACTCCTTCATCCTGGTGTGGCTGCTGGGGTGGGAAGGGGATTCCGCACTGAGGCGACTCCTGCGCAGTTAAACCACGGCACTCTACATCACAGAAAATTCATTCTAAAGAAAAAGAACGTACTTTTTGGTTCAGCGTGTGTGTGTGTGTGTGTGTGTGTGTGTGTGTGTGTGTAAGAGAGAGAGAGAGAGAGAGAGAGAGAGAGAGAGAGAGAGACAGACACTGAGGGTGAACCCAGGATCTTAAGCATGCTATCTATGCACATGCTCTACCACTAAGTTACAGCCCCAGCCCTTGTTCAGTTTTTATTTCTGTGGGACAATTATTACATGGAAGCAATACAGACAGCAAGGTAATGGTTCTTCTCTATGCAGTCCCATGAGGCCAAATATTTCAGCCCAGGTTGAACTCTATAAGTGTAAATCCAAAGAGTACACAAATGGATGTCCTATTTATATGTTGCATAGCAAACACTTTTTATATGTTGGGTTGCTACCTAGGAAGTGTTCACAGAAACTATCTTGTAGACACAATGTCTCATACGGAATGTTGCTCCCGAGACTCCAGAGGCTTTCAGGGCAGTGACCCTGACTCTTCTGTTCAGATGGACAGCAAGGAGCATCACTAGTCAATGGCCCTTCTCAAGGACACTTCCCCTTGCAATATGACTCAGCCACAATACTAATCTACACGTAAGAACTATCACTATGCTGAGGAACTGAGACAGTTCACTAAGGCTAAAGTAAAGTTGACAACAGTAAAGTGAGAATGTGCCGTGAGCGGGATAGAAAATGAAACTTGAAGTGCTATCTTCCTGTATCTGTTTGACTGAACTGATATTCACGTGTGTGTGTGTGTGTGTGTGTGTGTGTGTGTGAGAGAGAGAGAGAGAGAGAGAGAAGGTACATAAGGATATACATTTATAAAGACACAGACCTGTGTATATGAAACAAGTTAGGCCACTCTACACATGCCATGTAAGAACATAAATCGATATTGTCTGTATTTTGGAACATTTGGAGTATCTGTGGGCGGAAATAACTCTTTAGTAAACATTAACTGTGTATGAATGGGCTGTGTTTCTTGGTGACTCAGCTTTCAAGGTCATGGATGCACTCCTGCATTCCCTGGTACCTAGAGCCGTGCCTGGCAAATAATAAAAGTTCAATAAATATTTCTTGAATGAATGAATGAATGGATGTTCGCTGTGCTACACAGGACACACAACTTTGAGGAACTCCATTGTGAACAATTTTAATGAACACAGATCTCCTGGCCTCCCCACCCCCGGCTAACAATTTTAAATGAAAGGCATCTGAGGAAAACAAAAAAAAAAAATAAAAAAAATTGTAACTTGTGATTCAGTTGGAGCATAGTACGAGAAAATTTTCCATGTCTGGAGGAGATGAGGGTTGAGAGATAATGACAGAAATAATAATGATGGTGGTGGTAGTGGCAAAAATATTAATAATCATGGCTCTGAGATCAAAGGCATTAAAGATATCAGGAGAGGCATTTCAAAGAAAATGAGTACCTTAAATATATTACAATGGGGAAATTAAGAGAAAGTGTCAAGCTGTTCTGTTGAAAAGAGTAAGCCCTAGATTCCACCAGTAAAGGACACGGGGACAATCCTACAGAGAGCTGAGCTAAAGCCCGCTTGGGAGAAGGTGCCTGCCCACACAGGTAAATCATCTCCAGGGCAGGCCAGGAAAAGGCCCATTCACTTCTGGTGGGTGAACACGCTGGTCCCAGGAGGCCACTTTATTTACATCTTCCTCCCACTGGATGAGGCTCATTTATTTTTATATCTCAAATCTACGTGTCGTCCTTGCTCAGATTGTGTGTGTGTTGTTATAAAATACCTTCCAGTGAGCCACCGCTGAAATGGAGTGCGCTAAACAAATGTTCTCTTAGGGCAGTAACTCCTTAATATAAACTGCATTTAATAAAACTGGTAGTGACTCTAAAAAGAAAAGGGTGAGGCATACTCAGAGAAAATGTCTGGAAGAAATTTGCAATTAATATTTTACAAGACATTTAGATTCCAGATTCCTCCTTGCTGTTAAAATTTAAGAGCTTTTTCAAAACTGTATTCCTCTCTGTTATTATATCCTTAATTAAATTAATTTATACAGTGAATGCTCTAATGATACTGCTGTGGATTTCCAATCAAAAAGCCTTATTGCTGGAGACGATATGTGTTAAGACCTTGAAAAAGGAATGACATAAGGCACGGTGCTGACACTGGCCCAAGGATTTTTGGCCTTGACAATCTGATTACTGAAAGGTCTCGGTAGATTTTCCTGTGCTTCAATCAAGGTCTTTTTATTTTATTTTTTCTAATAGAGTTAAATTAGGTCCATGAAAATAAAATGAATCTTCCAGGTGGCTTTTATGAGGATTTCTCTCTGGGATCCATAATGGCAAACAATGACATTTCTGCTGAATGACACGACCAGTCAGTGGTGCCTACCTGAAATGCTCAATGAAGGAGGCTCTCCTCATACCCAGTTTGTGGCACCATGAAAGCAGAAACAACCAAAGTTTGTCGAGAACACAAATGGCACGGCAGTGGGAAATGCCGATCTAACAATGCTGCACTACAGCCAGAGGCTCCTAGCAGCCCAGCCCAAGCACACAGAGCTATCATAGTCCCTTCAGGCTTTAACAGTGCTACTTTGTAGGGATCTCAAGGACAGTCATGCATGGAACCAGTATTTCATCAGAAGCAGAAAAGCATTAAAGCATAAACCAAGCTTGTATTAGGTGCCTATCCACTATCCATCCTTATAGCTAAGGCCACTTGGAGGCCATATTGGGCTTGCTGTCTGCCATCTCCTCCCAATATCTACTTTAGTACATGGCACAGAGTAGGCACTCAATGATCATTTGTGGTTTATTAATCTCATGAAATACCAATAATGAATGGGCACTGTACCTAAGATCTGATCTGTCGCTTAAGCATCAAGCAACAATTTCTAGAGAGCTTGATCAAACCAAGGACGTGACTCCCAGTCTCTCATTCCTTACTGTCCATGGTGAGCTGTAAAATTTACTTCCTTTGACTACTATATTTCTGGGATTTATGTTGAACTTTCTGAAGATATAAGATCCGTTATCATTCTCCGTTACATAGCGAGAGGCAGGTTTGAGAAATGTGTCCCCATTTATTTTGCAGTGATCAGTAAGGCTCTGATCCTGCACCTCAATCCCACCATCCTTTCTCCTGCCCCCAGGAAAGAGGGTCTCCAAAGTCCAGGAAGCACATAAAAAAGAGGGTGCCTTTAAATTAAAATCAAAGAGGAGACAAGTTCCCGTGCATAACAGAGAATCCTATCAGTTTGTTTCCCCTCCTGTACCAACCAAGTTCTTTGTTCCCTTCAAGATAGGGACATGGTGCATAAAGGAAAAAGCAAACCCTGAAACACTAATTAAGTTTGGTTGCATGATAAAAGTTCCTTATGATTCAAAACATCAACTGCAAAAGAAAATTACATACAGGGAGGGGGAAAAAAAACAACCCAACACTATTTGATCTTGTTATAAATTGAAAGTTTTGGACACTTTAGAAAAAAAAGGCAGCAAGTGCCTTTTTAATGGATTTTATCTGCAGGAAAATGATTACAACCAGAAAAGCTTTAAAGTGTCAGCTGGTGATGCATTTTTCTTTATCCCTTTTATTTTTATTCAGAAAGAAATTGAAGGCATATGGCAAAGTGCATCATTAATTTCTTATTAATTTCATAATATGAAGGCAACCAGTTAAAATAGTAGTGCTACAACTTTAAATTACCGAACTCACTTGGTATTTAATGAGAGGTTTAGCACAGCAGGGTTTCTGTTAAATTAAGTTGTGCCTTCACATCACAGTGGGAAAACAGGTGTATATTGGTTTAGAATTATGGAAATGTTGACTAATTCCAAGGCTTGTAATCAAACAGCAAGGCACACTGTAATATTTTTTCCCCAAGAATATGCATTAATCTTTCATGTCTGGTCCCATTTCTTCCTGTCCACCAAAGGCACATAACTGAAAGGCAACCACTTTCATGCATTTCCTGTAGCTATTAAGGGTGATGCTGATCAGATCAAGCTGTACACAAATGGCAGATGTGGACCTCTGTCCCCATTTACCACTTTGAAATGGCACTAGCAAGTGTTGCACACTGTAAGGGCTATCCGCCTTACAAATGAGATCTGACTTTGAGTCTTTGTTTACCCTGTCTCAAGTAATTGGACATATAAAACTGAAATGGGTAAAAAAGAAATCCAAAAACAATCCACCAATGAGCTTTTCCAGCTTCCAAATACTATCCTTCATAATGGGTCTGCAAAGTTGCCACTTCTAAATTCTACATGCAGAATTTTTAAGGGGAAAGAAAAGGTGCAATATTAAAAAAAAAATTACTGAAGGTGCTATTTGTTTAAGAACAGGGTCAGAGTAAGCTATCCCAAATAGATTAAGATCATCAGTACTTCCATGTGCTTCCACATGTCCTATTCACACCAGTGTGGATCCCTGGAGAGCATCTCCCCAGGAAGAGGTATGCTCAGGCTGTGCTTCTAGTGGAGAGGATGCATGCAAATTAACCAAGCTCTGCAGTTAGAATATGGTGCTATTTGGCAAACTATACTATACTTTAAATGATAAACAACAATTTATCATCTCATTTTTTTAGAGAGAGAATTTAATATTTATTTTTTAGTTTGCAGTGGACACAACATCTTTTTTAAAATTTTTATGTGGTGCTGAGGATCAAACCCAGCGCCCCACACATGCCAGGCGAGTGCGTTACCGCTTGAGCCCCAGCCCCAGCCCATCAAGCAATTCTTAAAACACACATATAGAGTGGTATGCTTATTATTGTGAAGCATTTATTTTTAAGAGAAGGAACACAAAGTGGTCTTTGCATCTGAATAAAAATCTGGAAGAAAAAAAAATTATTTTCCTCTACTGTTGGCTCAGCCAGAATCTGCCTTGGTTGCTTCATTCAATAATATGACCTAACACTGCAATCTTCTAGAATTACGTTGTAAAAATTCCATTTACATGGAGAATGAAGCTGAAATACTCCCCCCCTCCTTTAGGTCACTAAGCAAAGCACTTAGACTTTAATAACAGCAGCCTTACTAAAAAGCAACTTGGAAGTTGCAGGGAGAAGTAGTTAAATTGGGAGGGACTGTCCTAGTTACATACACTTGCTTTTCTGTTCTTTGATTTGCTATCAAAAAAAGGGAAAACGAAAGTAGTGTGATTCAAGATCAAGGTTCAAGATTTATTACTTTGGGTAATTAACAAGCTAATATTCTGAGAATATTTTATTGAGCATCTTGCCACTATAAATACCACACAATGTTCAGGGTCTAGGGTGAATTAAACAAATGCTATGTTTTCTGGGAGAAAGGGGGATAAGACAGACACATGTTCCTATGTTAAAATGTGCACACGTTGTGCATGCTTATTGAGAATGGTAAATGACACGGAGCTACACCCTGAAAATGGTAATTTGATCTTTTTTTTTTCTTCTTATCAAATCAGGTTTTTGATCTTTTATTTGATCAAAAATGGTTATTTGATCTTTCTTTTATTCTAATCAAATTAGATTTCAATAAGATCATCATCATCATCACAGGTTTCCCACAAGTTCTTCATCATAACCAATGCATACTATTATGTTACACAATTAACTCATCACTGATATTTGGGCAAATGGGGAAAATATCTGAACAGCATTCAGAAGTTTATACCAGCATGCAATGTACAAAAATACCACATAATCCCTTAAGAATAAAGTACTTGGATGAAGTTGCTGTATGCAACATTGGTTCATTTCTAGTGAATTGCACTAATCATCAAATATTATTGTGAAGGAAATGGAAAAAAAGATGGTAAGCTTTGTATTTTCTGTTCTGTATCAACACGAAGCCCCAAATTGGGCATTAAAACATTGACTTTGTTAACCACCATTGACTGTTTAGAAATCATTAGGAGGCTTAATATTATGGCTGTACAGGGTACATTTTGTCCTTTCAAAAGAAAAATCCAAAGACTAAATTTGAAAAGGGGCTCCTGGTGAGTAAAAGCTTTTACTTTTCCATTTGCTAACCCTTGTGTGTATTGGGTTGTTTTTTTCTTTTAAAATCTCAGCCCACCCAACACCCTTTGGCAGCTGCTGTACCCAGTGGGGTCACTCTGATTTTCTAACCAGGGGACAGGCTCTGTGAGAGCTCTTGCCGTCAGCCTTAATGCCAGCACGCCTTTATGGGCTGGCCAGCGGGTTTGGCTGCCGTGGGGAATAGAGGGGTCAGCCTACACTCCTCAAAAGACCAAAGTCATTTTTGGCACTAAGAACCCATAACTAGAACCTTCAGTTGAAAAGACCATTTTCAAGCAATAAAGTGATTTTGGTACAAAAGTAAACCGACTCACCCCAGGTAAAGTTTTAATATTGTGCAGTGCATTCTGGGCCTCAAGTGCAGCTTTTCTTGTATAAAATGTTACGAAACAACAACCTACAGAGAGAAATGAAAAGGTTTTAGAAATTTCTGTGAATGCTTTGCTTAGATATAATGGAGACTGTGGCGAACAAATAATCTACTTAAAAGGATGCACAATTTAAAAATAATAAAGCACATGAGAACAGTAATAACAACATCTCAAGCACTTACACAGTACCTTTCATCCTAAATCACATTTATTAGCTTTACCCACATTGGAGATCAATTCATAACTGTGCGCCAACTATCTGGAATACAGCTATTCAGGAATGTGGGTGGGAGGTGGTGGCTGGGTGAGGTGTTAATGGGACTTAGAGCGTACAACTACTTAAAAAGGAGTTTTTTATTTTTTTTTTTAACCACAATAACAATTGCATCCACTTACATTAACTGTAATTTTCTTAAAGAGTATCTCTAGAACATCACACTTTTAAAACACTTTTTAAACTCAAACGTTTAGACAACTGGATTATAAGTTTCTTAAAAGCTGGACTAGTAGCGCCATATTCTTTATCTCTACATGGTACATAACACAAAGTTCCGCCCACCCACTCCTTGTGGGCCACAGAATGAAAGGCTATATTGTGAGCTGTTTAGAAATTAAGTTACAATATGAATGGGTGTGTGCCCCAACAGATGTCTGCAGACTCTGGCCTATGTACCAAATATGGTGATATCACAACTCCAGATTCCTCCTTTCAAAGTGCTGGTGGAAGCCAAGTCTGAAGCCCCCCAAGGGCAGATTGGCAGAGACCCTCAACCTCTTGCACCAAAGAAAATGGTGTCCTGAGGGGTGGCTGTCCTCTTCTCCAACTTATGAAGATACTGGTTGATCATCTGTTAATAAGCATTAAAATTTCTCAGCCCAATCACGTTTTGTACAAGGAAGTAGACAAACATTTGAGAAATTTGAAGGAAAAAGATGTTGCCTGGCCTTCTTTGGTAAATGGGGGATGAGGAAAAAGATGGAGCAAGGTGCTCACCAAGACTGGACTTTTCACCTCACCTTTAGGAAAGGCTCCTAAGGTACAGCGCCAGAGAGGGATGGTACGAGCTTAACCCACAGCAGGGCAACGGGCAGAGACAAATGAACTCAAATGAACTAAGGCCCTGATGTGGCTTCTATTTAGGGGAATGACAAAAAGAAGACTGAGAACAAAATGGAACAAAACAGTTTTGGGGCCTGGAACTGTCAGGGCAGAGCAAGCCATCGAAGATTTAGAATCACATGCTGGCACTTTGATTTCTCAAAATAAAACTCATTCAATGGAGTAGGGGAAAATCAAGTACAATGCCATCCACACTGCATTCCCCCCGCCCCCCCCCCCCCCCCCCCCAGTGCTGAGGACCCAACCCAGGGCCTGGTGCGTGCTAGGCAAGGGGCAAGGGCTCTGCCACTGAGCTAAATCCCCAACCCCATACACTGCATTCTTAAAGACACTTAGGAAGCTCCCCCTCCTCATCTGGAAAAGACATTCCGAACCTGCTGTCCTACACTGGATTCAGCCAGACTACCAAGCTTCAATATGCAAAACCTTGAGTGCATCCCTGGTTTCTTGGCATTTAAAAAAATGCCAGGCATCCAAAGATGGGAAACCCTTCAAATGTATCATTTGAATGACTGATGGGGATAACAGACAATTAGGAAGTCTCCTTAAAAGAATCACGGGCAGACTGACCATTTTTATATGGCTTGTGCGTCAGCTATTTTGACTTCTTTAACCAGGGTTCATGTGCCCCTACTGTGTGATGGTCCATATTTTACTAAACTGATAAACTTAACTAGCTATCTTAACTTCTTTGGTGTAATGCAAGCCCCAGAGAAACGACAGGAATTGCTTCAATGCAAGGAATAAATTTAAACAGGAAAGTCCCAGTTTCCAGTCAGCTGTTGTAATCATTTTTGGAAAGAGAAAAATACTGACCATGCTGTACTGGGCTTAGTACAGAAAGAAAATCAGGAGCTGGGCGCAGTGGCACATGCCTGCAACCCCAGCTGTCTGTAAGGCTGAGGCAGGAGGATTGCAAGTTCAAGGCCAGCCTCAGCAACTTAGTGAGGCCCTAAGCAATTTAGTGGGAAATGGCTCAGTGCTTAAGCACCCCCTGGGTTCAATCTCTGGTATCAAAACAAAACAAAACAAAAACAGGAAAAGCTTTTTGAACGCTTCTAACAAACACTCTCAACAAGTTCTGCTTTCCTTCTCCTAGGATTACAGAGTCAGCTTTCAGGCAAGGAAGCAACAGAGAAGTTCTGAATTTCAACTTCACTTAATACAGCTTCAAAAAAAGAGGCAGAATCTGATACTTCAAGCAGGTAGCTTCCTGGGGTGAGATAATTTAAAAAGATTCAGAGGTGGAGCAGTTTGCTTGGCTGAAAAGAAAACTAAGGAAGAGTAAGTTTGGGAGATAAAAAAGAAATGCTCAGAGGCAAGAATGAGAAGTTCAGATTGGCCTTTAAAAAGGTGGGGGTGGTGATAGGGGACTGAAAAGGAGGAACTAAGCACAACAGCACAAAGAGAGGACTAAAGCAACAGGAAAAGAGAAGCTGCATGCAGAGGGACTTGTGTGTCCTGGAACGTGGGCCGCCCAGCAACACAGTGGGCTGGGGGAATGGAGGAAGCATGCCTACCTTCACACCCAGACCAAATCTCAGCCACTTCCCCCTGCCTCAGAGTCCCTGGAACCTTGGGTTCAGATGCTACACCAGTATTCAAATGCCACCCTTTGGGAGGGAGACATTCAATCATTCTTAGTCATTTACATTTTACTATTAATTTGGCTACTCCAAGAACAAGTTTCTTCCAGTGAATAGAAGGGTGGCCGGCCTGCCTTCCTTCCTTCCTTTCCTCCCTCCCCGCCTCCCTCTCCTTCCCTCCCTCCTCCCCCCCCCTCTCTTTCTTTCTTTCTTTCTTCCAGAAGTACTAGTCTAAAGCTGGTGTGTGAGCAGTTTGGGGAAAACGACTGAGGAGGAGAAAGGAACAAGGTGACTAATGTACAGAGGAGAACATAGGAAGATACCCCAAACCTCCAGCTCTTTCCAATTTCACCGAAGGCCTGTCCTGCCTGTGTACCTGCTATAGTGAAGTCTGGGGCTGATTACTAGGAATCCTCTTCAAACTATGCATAGCTCTGAGTATATACCCGTTTAAAACAGATTTTTTTAAGATTACACCAAGATAAGCTCCAGTCTTACTCTAACACCACAGGAGGATGTCCTGGAGGACTTGGGTGATGTCACTGCTGGCTCACTTGCCACCAACCTGCAGCTCAGCACCACAGGTGTTAGGCCTGGAAAGCAGCTTGGAAACTGTGTGGATCTGAAAATGGGGTCCCACCTCCAGGTGTGCATTGCCCCTTTCTGCAGCTTGGCGGGCAGAGCAGAGGCTGCATTTCTGTCCCACTCCCTGCCTCATTTGGGTGCTCCTGGGTGGTGAACAACCTGTACAGATGTGGGGGTCCTGGGACAGATGTCAAGACTGGAAATATCACCCCAAGAGTCTTCTTTTGGTTTCATAATCTGGCTCCTGAATGAGTTAGGAAACAGTGTGTTACTTTTATTACTTCCAAGTCAGTAAATAAAAGCCATGTCTGCCTAAGATCTTCCATATACCCCCAAATTACAAATTGTGTGCATATATAGCCACAGTGTTTCATTCAGCATTAAAAAAAAAAATTGTTTTTACCTTTACTGGGCTTAAAAATGGCGTATAACTTCATTGGGTGCACATAATGACTCATTTAATTAAAACAGTGTTTGGCTAAGTTATCTTAAAATTTGCAGAATAAATAGAGACCTCCAAATTTAGAGAGTCACCTTCCATGCAGCAGTCAGTACTTCTCCTGCAATGGGACCTGGGTACATTTTGAAAATGAAAATGTATTTGAAAGACTGTTGTTTCTATGAGTGTTCTCCCAGCTAACGGCCATAGTCTTTTTTTAATTGATATATCACTTAATATATTCACTTAAAATCGTAGATTCATTGACCTGCACAGACTATCTCAGTAAGGCAGGAAGAAGTATCATTATTTGCCCCGACATGGTAATTATGATGGAAAAAGGTCAGGGAGCTAAGAGAGATCCCAGAAAACCCAGGCAGGCTCAATCAATGAGCATGAAATTTTCTTTCTTGCTGGCCCTAACTGGAAGTACAGCTGTTAAGGGAACCACCTGTCTCCTAGGTTTCCCCCCGCCAGCTGTAACTCAGGTCTGAAATGTACTGGATTCGTTTCCAGGTCAGCTGCAATGCCAGATGGCTCAGCCATCTCATTCAGGGCAGAGGCCTCTCTCCTCCTCCAGGTTCTGTTTGAAACATCAGCGTCAGGTGGGTAGCTAAACTTCTACAAAACCCAGGCGCTCTTCAGTGGTTCCAACATGTATCCGAGGGTCCAGTCCTGCCAGCCTCGGTGCCCATTCCAGGATCTCCTGTTCCCTGCTGTCCACAGAGTGCTGAGAATGGCCGTTCTCCCTCAACCCCCAGGGTCCCTCCTAGTTCTGCTTAACACTGGTCATTTCTGCGGCCTCCCATTTGTCTGGTTTGCTCCTTTGACAATGTCTAATAAGCACTCACATTTTGCAATTTGTTTCGCCCTCATCCACTCATTCAGGAGTTTCTAGTGGCAGCAGCCAAGTTAGAATAAGACAAACGTGACATTCCACACCCAAGTTACTTGATGGCATTCCTGTCACAACAATTTCAACAATTCACTGTGTTTGTAAATGCTTTGGAAGTTGGAATGAAAAGAAAAAAAAAAAAAATGTCCCTCCTGTTGTCCATTACCAACCCCTCCCATTTATACCATTTATAGCTCACCAAGATTTTTTTTTTTTTTTTTTTAATTCACAGGTGAAATAGATACAGTGGTAAAACTTGAGAGATGATTTCAGAACCAGTCTGGGGCCAGTATACAGCCTAACATTTCCACTACTGATATCTCCCTTTGTTGGTCACCAAAAGATTCTGAGGATCTGGTGTACCTTAAAGGGGTTATATATTAAGCCTTACTGGCCATTAATATCTTGCTGTGAATTTATTCTGTTGTTGAACTTTGAAACTTGAGCAGGGCCCCTAGGAAGGGAAAGTAAAGAGTATGGAAGAAAGATCCTGGGGTAAGCAGTCTGTGAAGACGGCTCACAGGGAGCATCTCTGGGTGGTCAAGAAACAGTGAGGATACACTGGGCACTGGGGAAAGCAGGGAGCCCAGAAAAGCTACCTATTTCCAATTTTATCTCCTCTGTCTACCTCCTCGAAGTCTCGCCAGCAGGACTCAGAGCCTTTCACCACCCAGATTCCCAGAAATGGGTAGTTTAGCAGTACAGTTGCTCACACTCAGATGGCACAGCCATCTGTAATCAGCATTATAATTGTGAGATATCAGCATACCATCATGCGCAGAAGCTGAGTGTCAATTTTTAGAGCGGCCGAGTGCTACATACTCCAGATAGGGTAGTAGGTGTTTGACTGTGTCTCTTCACTAATTGTTCCTGCTGTCATAAAGAGTCCCCTCAGGTATTCTCCCAGCTTAATTGCTGGATAATTTGAGACATTGTTAGAGGTTTTTGCTGTTTCCAAAGATAAAGTCTAAAATAAGATCTAGACACACACACACACACACACACACACACACACACTCACACACCCACAAAACCCCAAACAAGATCTATACACACACACACACACACGCACATGTGCACCCCCCCCCCACACACAGTATTTAAAATCATAAAGAAAACACTCAACTTTACTGAAAGACTTTAATTTTAAGTGATCAAGTAGATTTATCCTCAAAGAAACCATCTGGATTATTACAAATCTTTTCAAGCCACAGCTGTTTCTCTTGAAAATCTTTACTTGGAAACTCTTGGTAATAATACTAACAGGGTGGGGGAAAGTATTGCTTATGTAGAGATAACGAGTTCACATCGTGGCTTACTCTGATTAATAACAATTTATTTACATTCTTAAGTGTGGAGGGCAGTGTAGACACAGTGCTAGAGAAAGATACTATAGAGAAGATGGTAAAGTAAATTCTGCCCTTAAGAAAATGAACATCATACTGGTTAAAGAAACTTGCACCAAGCTTTCTAAACTTTACCAAACTGGGCAGGATGAGAAGCAAGATTTGATGCTCTAAAGAAACCATTTTTTAAAAAGCAGTTTCCCTTAAGCCTTTGACTTTACAGTTTGGACAATAAGGCAATGTTTAATAAACACATGTCTGTTTTTAAAACCCGAGTATAAAGACAAGAGGTTACTGATTTGGTTTCCAATTATAAAAAAAAAAAAAAAAAAAAAATCACTCGTCATTTGCAGAGCAGAAACCCCAGGTCACGAGCTAAAGATGTATACTCTCAAGGGCAGGAGCCAACCCCAGGCACAGGGGGTGCTAGTCACCTCTGGCCTGAGGGTAAATATTCGTGCATAGAATGTTCTCTTACATGACAAAATGGGCCTATTTAGAATGTTCAAATTCCAAATGTTAGTTCTTTTTGGATAGTATTCTTCAACAATATTTTTCATGTGGAAAATTACAAAGCATATTCTGAAATACAATACCATACAACTTGAGGACTGAGAAGGTAAAAAATGATTTTGTACAATTCTGTGGCTAATGTGGTAAATAAGGTGGTTTGGGGCATATGGCACTGTGCACAGGAGCAGCTGTGTCCTCCAAATGGGCTCAGAGGGGCTCACCATGTCTTTAAGGTCACTCAGCATCTTAAAAGATACATAATCCACTTTGCTTTCTGAATCTAGGCAAATAAGTGCAATGACCATTTGATGTCTGTACTCTGAACTTTAAAAAAAAAAAAAAAGTAAAGTAATAGTCCTGGTGGACAAACAAAATTTGAGGCATATCTGAGGGCTGGGGATATGGCTCAGGGGCTGAGCACTTGCCTAGCTTGCATGAGATGTTGGGTTCAATCCCCAGAACCAAAAGAAAAGGAGAGAGATATTTGAATTCAAGACATCAACAAAGTCATAATGTTGTAAATCGAAAATTCCTTTGCAGGCTGCCTCTGAATTCTAAGGGGCTGATAGATCAAGGAACTAAGGCCCTGAAAGACTAAATTAGTGAACTTGCTATGGTTTTTTCCTTTCTGTGAATGAAACTCCCTTTTGTATTCACATTTGCAAGCAAATCAGGTGCCTGTTTTACACAAGTTGAATTGCAATTGGGATCCTGGCCTCTCTTCAAGTGAGGGGCCGGAAAGCCAGTTCAAGTCAAGAGAGGACGTACTCCTCATGCTTGAATTTCCTTGTGATCTGTTTTCTCCCTCAATCCTAGCCACATGATGTGGAGAATTTAACATTTATTGGAGTCCAAAGATTGTTGATCCGAGCGCTACATTTTGTGTTCAAGTGACTCTCTCTCACACGACAAGTTCAACTGTTAATCACTGACTCTGCCCCTTACCAAGACCCTGAACTTCCAGTTTCCACTAAGTTAGAGGTTCAAAAACTCCATCAAAAATCTCCTAGAGACTGGAATCGTGGCTCAGAGGTAGAGCACTCGCCTAGCATGCGTGAGGCACTGGGTTCGATCCTTAGCACCACATAAAAATAAAGATATTGTGTCCACCTATAATTAAAAAATAAATATTCTTAAAAATCCCCTGGATTAATTTTTTTTTTAAAGAAAACTCAGCACTGACCTTAAGAAAAGGAGAGGGTCATAGTTCAGTAGTCTAGAAGGCAACCATACCTTCAGTGTCTTGAGGTGAAAGACAAGGATAAAACGTAATTCTTAGACAATAAAAAGAGGCTTTGGGAAGCCGTGGGTACCCTGAGAGTCACAGATGGAGCCCTCTCCTCCGTTGAAAGTCCATTGCCAATATCTGGAGCTGCCAGTTAGAACCACCTCAGATGCACTCTTATTAACTCATGGCCTTGTGCTCCTGGGCCCTGGATGCTTATTTCTTCTATCTTGCCTTCAACACATGGCTTGCTTTTGCAGGCTCCAAGATATGACTTCAAACATGATGCTACTCTACTTTCATAAGCTGCTTTTAAATTTTAGCCCTCTTGCCACTGAACACACATTTATGTATTCCTGCTTAAAATGTCATTCCTGTGGCTCTTCTGTACCTGGATGGTGAACTACAATGACTGTGATCACACAAGCTGAGAGACGGGATGAGAAGCAGGGAGCACTGTGACCAAGGTGACACTCAGCTAAGTAAGGAACAACCTGTGGGAAGAAGAGATCATCTCTTTTGCACACCCCATGCCTTTATTCCTCTCAACCACCAAAAAGTAAGAAAATGAGAGGATGTTAAGGTAGCATTGCATTCTCATGGCTTCTGTGTCCTTTCTGTAGAATAACAGAATTTAAATTCACTAGCCTGAGCCTCTACCCCCTCCCATTTTATAGACTGTCAGTCACATAAGAGGTTAAGAGCAAAGGCAAAACCACTCTGATAACTACTGGCAGATCAGAATCCCTCAAATTGATGGCCCCACAGGGAGACCAACCCTCGGGCCACCTGATAGGCTGTGCCTCACTTTGAAAGACCCCCGGAACTGCACCAGACTCTTTCATACCACCCAAGTGTCTTCTCATAACCTAGGCCTCTTGTTTTTAAAAGTCTCTCCAATAGTCATCTAAGACAAAAGCCTTGTTTTTTTTCTCCCCCCTTTCTAAAAGTGCAACTTTCATAGTTAGAATGGCAACTGCCCAGTACAAATGCCTTATCCTATAGGAATCCACTTAACGAAACCATCCCATTAGCTTGGCTTTATAGAGTTTTAGATATAATCGACACTAGGGTGTAAAAAGTGTCACTATCTGGTTACCACCTCAAAAACAGAGAAATGATGCTATTGTTCTGCTTTCGGTGCTTGAATTACGAGGATGCCACCATTTGGATCACTGAATGTCATCCCAAGAAAGTCCCCTGGGAAAGTCACCAACAGAGCAGGGGGCAGTGACCCTGCAATCCTCCAACAGTCCTGACTCACTCCAAAGCAGGACACTCCTAGATGGCACATCTGAGTCAACTTTCAGGCAGGGCAGAAGACTGACCTCATCTGGCTCAGTGGCCACCCCATGAATCTTCCTGAGACTTGCCACCTGATGTGCTATATGACCACATGCCTGCCAACAGACCACAAGGTCCAGACTACTGCCCTGGGGATGTCCCTGGAAGGAACCATCCTCTGCTCCTCCCCTGCCCCTGTGAAGCCAGGCATGATCTCTACATCCTCTGCCAGAAAAATGGTGGCATTTCCGCCCCCCCTCCCCTTGCTGTTTTTGTTTTGACTTACATTAAATCTATTGAATGGTCAAGGCTTTTGGGAAAGAGACTGAGGACTGATGGGTGCACTCCTGTCCCATTATTATGTAAACTGTAACTAAAGCGTGACACAGATGGAGAAAAGACATCAAGGGCAAAATTGCAGGAATCTGCTTTTTCCGTTTCCTGGGCTCTCTGAAATAAACCACTTACTTTAGACCATTTTCAAGGGTCTAACAGTCAAAATTGTCTGAAGAATTTCAGTAGCATCCTTCCCCCCCCCCCCCCATGGGATGATCACTACTGCTTCCTGAACTGTCCCCTCTTTCCCTCAAGATTGGGAATAATTCAATTCATGGGTGAGGTGCCTGCTTGTCAAGGTGCCAAAGGGGACGGCCTGAGGAAAGAAAAACAGTCTCCTTTGTTACAGAAAAATGCTCTTTGACCTTTGAAATGAAAGCTAATAAGCAAACAGAATTTGGTTACATTTTCTATCTTTCCAACACTAATTCTAGTGGAGTGTGAGGAGGACCACATTTTTCTCTGAAGGTTAGAAAAGGAGTAGTAACCTGAGGGTGGACAGAACAGACCAGCTAGATGGTCAATGGAGGAAGCTCTCCCAAGGTCAGTGTGACTGGGCCAACTCACTGGTGTCTTCCTGGTGAGGCAAAGATGGGGTACCGTGGGATCCTTCTGCATAGAGTGAGTGAGCAGGGGTTCCTTCACACACATCAAGCAGGGCATTGCAAGATAGAAGGTAGCTCTGTCTTGAATCCAATTAAAAGAGATTTAGTTTCTGAAACACTGAGGGACCTCATTAAAAGGAAGTTTCTAATATAAGGTTATTTCATAGTATAGATTCTCTTGAGGGTAGAATGGTATTATAATTAGGAGTCTGATGGCAATGAGAGCAGGTGAACATTGTAACTATTTTCCTATGATTCTCAATTTCAGCACAATGGGCTATTAGATGCTTCCTGGCGAGGCCAAGCTCTTAAGTGCCAACTTCACTGTCCTGCTTAGAGCATGTGTCAACTTTTATCCCTTGATTAAGAACACAGGCCCTCTATCGTCAGCCTGGGTAATTTACAGCTCAGCCTTGGACCTCAGCATGCATCAGTATCAGAGGTATTCCAAGTTTATTGATTGATGATAGGTACATCTGGACTCTCACAGGGGATATCTGCAACCCTGAATGGGATAAAGGTTACTTTTTCTGGAACTGGAATGAGGAAGTTGTTAGTTCTACTTCCTCATTCCCATCTTTACAAAGTGAAGGGGAGAGGCAAACCCCTTGGCTATAGAAACCATAATGTCAGGCCAAAGTAAAGATTTGTACTTACTTTAGACTTCTTCTTATGACATGTGACCCTGGAGAGCTAATATTTATGACAGTCATTATAACTGCCTCCGCCCCACTCCAAAAATAACTGAGCCACTTTTACATATTGCCTGGAATCATGGAAGTCACATAAGAAATTCACTTTGGAGCAAAGTATAAATTTGCCTGCGAGTTCTCATGACAGTTTCCACAGTGATACTGGATGGTTCTCCCCCAACTTCACTCATAATCTTTGTGGTGAGTCCAATATTGTCAGTCATCCCTTACTGGGCCTCAGAGTGACCGGGTGGTTTCACAAATGCCTGGACCTCTTAAAGCTACTGGTTCTTATTTATAACATGGGGATAGTATTAACAGCTGTATCATGAGTTTATTACATTTGAAAGAAAATTTATGAAAATGTTTAACAGCTCCTGGCATACACATAAAAGTGGTTAATCAGTGTTAGAGGTTTATTGTCCACCTTAAATTGACCATGCCTCTCTATAAAGCCTTGAGCCCAAACAGAACCTATGCAGGTTCCCTTTGAGGCAACAAGGAACAGGCTGCAGCATTATCTCGATTTTATGACAAATGAAACTGAGAAAGAGAATGGCAGTCAGGACAGCCCTGCCATATGCTGAGCTCCCCCAACGGTGGGACCCGGGTGGCAGGGAGGGCAAGGGAGCCTCTTCTCTAAGCCAGGACCATGAGCCTTTTAATAGGGTTGGGAATTGATTTTGTTGTCTTGCTTTCTGAAGTAATTACTTACAACTAGCTAAGTTCAGCCATTCGAATGGCCTGAATACTTTGCACATCCATTTACATGACCTCTAAACAGTCAATCAATTTTAATGGAATCATTTTGATTGACTTGCCTATTCAGGGTACAACAAAATTTCCCCCAATCGCACACTGCGTGGTATGTCCCCAAGAGGCAAATCTTCCCCCAAATGGTTTATTTGAAATAAAACCTGTTGCTACCTACTGAGCACACTCAGGTTTCAGTAGTATAAAACAACCCGAACCACAGATTTGTCACTTCCTTTTAATTTGGCAACAGAGGAAGAAAAATAAGTAACAACACTGGGCTCAGCACGACACTGTGGTGTCCTGAATTCCTAGGAGCCAGAGAAAAAGCAGCAATGTGCCAGGGGGAGGGAAGACCGGGGCAGGGACCACCAGGTGTGTTCGGCATTCCCAGCAGCTGGATTTCATTTGGAGAGCTCCCATCACACAAATGATAAGACACAGGAGACCATCACTCACTGCCTGATGGAGGGCCGTCTCTCACTGTGGTTCCATGGTTGCTTTACTTTCATGCTACCTAATGATCACTGCAGCTCTGGAGGGCAGTGGCCATGTGTCATAGGCTTTCTGGGTCCCCTCCCTGGGTGCAAGCAGGCACTGAGGATCCTAGCTAAGACTTAGTGACTGACTCTCCCTGGGCCTTTGCCCATCTGCTCAACCTATAGTTTTCTTCCAGACTTGGTGTTCCATGAGCCTACTAGTTGTAAAAAGAGTCCACACAACCCCTGGTGGTCCATTCTTTGAAGTGACTTGGATACTGTGTGCCGATTTCTCACCTAAGATAGGTGTGGTTTAATAACATCATGCATACACAGTGCTAATCTCAGCCTCTGGCACACAGAAAATACCCAATAAAGGTATGCTCTCTTTTCTTCCTTCCATTGTGTAATTTTAGGGGCACCAGGAAAGCTTCCTCTCCATGTAGGGCGATCAAATAACTCATCATCCCTATGAGGACACTTTTGAAAGTGGGGGTATAATGTTAACAGTGATTCTGGGGCAACCCATAGAAGCTGGCACCATGCCAAGAAAAGCCTACATATGCTCTCCTAGTCACTCACCTAAATGGAAGAGTTAGTCAAGGATGAGTTCAGGTAGGAGCAGACACATTGGTATGTTCCTCTCCCAATCTCTCTCCCTCCTTTGAGATTCATACTTTTAATTCAAAGCTTGGATTTGTAGTAAAATACAAATTCCTCAGAAGAGACACCACAGTGATCTACATTCCCAGTGACTGACACTGCAGGGTGAAGGCACCTCTGCGTGGACAGGAGTTTACACAGTGAGAACATGGGTGCTGGGGAAGGAGAGAGCATCATGAAGGAGGAAACCTGACTCCCAAAACGAGGTGGCGGGGGAAGTGACCAAGCCCAGTCGCATTGTGATTGTGCAACAGAGCTGGTCCTCATCTCACCACGATCAGCTTCAAATGTTGGACTTCAGAGCACAGAGATGGCAGCAGTGACCACCCTGCTTCAGTCCTCACTCCCAGTAAAAGGGGTGACATCTTGACAGGTCCAACTCTCTGGAGACTGACAGAGCCTGGGCCTAAACCCAGGCAGGTAGACTTATTTTTGCCAAAGACTGCCCTACTTCTTCATTGTTCTAAATCTCACACTAGATAGAGGGTAAGCATGGCTTTCCATTTTTCAGGAAATCAAATAAGTATAACATTATGGATACAAGAAAAATAAAATGCATGGTCCTTGTACTTAATGAGCCCAAAATTTAACTGCAGAGTTAACCACTCATTCATTAGCAGGTAGAAGGAGGCTCATCTGCTCTGCCATAAAATCTCTCCCTAGAATATCTCGGAGGGAAAAGTGAAAAATGTCTTTGACTTCAGGATTTCAGAAAACTCTACATGCCACACGCTGATTAGCAGCCACTGGGTTTCATTCCAGGAAGAACTCGCCATCCATCAGCCTTCCACGCTGCACACACACACCCGAGTAGTATTTGATCTACAAACTTTCATTTTTCTCCATCATCGGCAATGACACTTATTCTTCTATTAAACCTTTAGAAAAAAGAGAAAAGAAATATCCTGCAGGCTGCCATTTCTTCCTTAGATGACTGGATGAAGATGGATGTCTAGGTCTGTTAGCCCTTCTGGACTTCAGGGCCACTGCTTGTTTGGATTTCAAACAAACATACACACAATTATGAAGATGGGGAGGGAAGAAAGGCAGGTTTTGAAATGCTCTGTGAAGAACTAAAAGCTCCAGGCAGCAAAGATCACTTACACCACAAAGCCTCTGGTGTACTCTGTTGCTTCCTAATTGTGCAGATAACAAATGATAACACTTCTTTGTAGTTAAAAGAGATTTTCTCCCTCTACTAAGGGCCCCCCAGTTAGTTCTAAATTACATTCTGTAACAAGAAGATCAATAGCTCAAGCAATCCAAAAATAGTGAATATTCCAAATATCTTTCCAATAGGTCCTGGAAGACTTTTGATGCTAGTGACAGGAAGACTTAGTTTCATCAATATAATGGTCTTGGGCTATCGTAGTATAAGTGTCATAAATTCCTCGAGCACATGCAAATTTGTCAAAAGGGACACAGCGGTGTGACTGCTGAGTAGCAGTGGGTGGGCCATCTAGGATCCAGGTGTGCTTTGAGAAGCCCGTGAAACAAATACCTAAACACGGTGCCCGTTCTTCTGGCATGTTCAGAAGCCTGAGTGAACAAGTTTTCACCCTTCATTTTTGTGCGATAAGTAATTTTTGATCACTGCTAAAAAAAAATTCAATCACTGTTCATTCAGTAGATTTATGCTTTTAAGTTCCATAATGGGGTTTTTAAAGACTTCATTACAATCTGAGAAAAATATTCTAAGACTTCATATTACAAGTCAATCTTATACAATAAGGTAAGGTGATATATATATATACACACACACAGACACACACACACACACACAAGTATTGGGTGATATATACCACAAAATCATCATATGTCAAAATGAGTGGTTGCCTAGTCACCTAAAATGGAAGAGCTAGTCAAGGAAAAATTCAGGTAGGAGCAGACACATTGGTATCGTTCCCGCCGGAGGCCTGCAGCCATACTCCAAGCCTGACCACAGATCAGCAAGGGTGCCAGCATTCAGCTTCACCCACTCAGTCTGCCATGATTCCATACAGCACAGGATTGACAGAAGATGGCTATGACAAATGTACATACAATTCCTTTTCCAAAATCTAGCTACCTCCTAAAACCATAGTTCTCAATCTTCCCTGAAAATAATAGTCATTGGGAATGTTTTTATAAAAACAAATTCTTGTATCCAAGACAATGCAGTTGTCTCAGGCTTTCAAGGAGAAAGGCCTAGAAGTCTGTAGGACAGCATCCCCTGGGTTCTAAGTCTCTAGGGAGTCTGAGAAATGGTATAACCAAGGACAGCTGGGGCCCAGACAATCAGCTGTCCACCAAAATCCACTCCCTTCTTCCACAAGTGCCAGAGCATGTGCTGAAACCACAATTACTAGTTGTGTGACCATGTACCTTCTAAGGGAATGCAAGTGGAAGTAACAGTGGCTGCTCCAGGGCCAGGGTCTTAATAGAGCAAATGTGACAGCCTTTCACACTTTCCTTCCTTTTTTTCTGGGTAGGTGGAGATGGCACAGCCAAAGGATGAAGAAGCCTGGATCCCTGCAATATCATGTGGAGGAAAGCTGCCCACCAACCAAGAATATCCATAAAGGATTCTTGACGTGAGCAGGACATGGCCTTCTACCCTGGGGTCTACTTGTTATAGTTTAGCCTATCCTGATTAATAGAATACCTGGTGGTTGGAAAAAGCACACACAACAAAAATGTAGCTGACATAATAGCAACTTAGCATGTGGCTGCCGTCTCTGTCTCACACTTTCAGCACATTTTCTGGAGACTACTCCAAAATGGTTAAAGACAAACCAGAAGGATCCAATTTGGTTTCAGAATATTAGAAGTTGGTAAATGGTTGCAGAGAAGTTAGGTAGTCAAAACGAGCAGTACCCTTAAACACGTGTTTCTAGGTTCTTGGTGAGAACACCCTCTTTTTTGAACAAACCACTTGGTAAAATTCACGGGGTTGAGAGGGAAATAGACTTCTACAGGCACATCTACCAAACATTTCATCCTTGTTAATGAGCAATTCTTAAATTTCATTTGCTCACAGGAAAAAACTTGAGTGGGAAGATTTAACCCATTTAAAAAAAAAAAAAGCTCAAAGTTAATTTCTGTTTTCTCCCATTTATTACTACTTTTCAAAGTGCTGATCTATCTATCTATCCCTTTCTCTACTGCTTCCCTGACCTGCTCGTGGTCTCAGATGACTCTGGGATCTAGACAGGTGGGCCTGGCCAGGGGTACAGAAGTCTGACCTAGAGATGTCTCAGGCAGTCTGGGCCTACTAGGCAAAGGACAGGGGGTCTCTAGTACCATTTCTCCTGATTTCCCTGAGTAAGGCGAGAGCTAGTAAGCAGTGTTTTCAAGTCCCTTTGCTGCCTAGATAGCTCTGAAATTGCTTTAAATCCCTCCAAAGTATTCATGGAAGTATGTCCCTGCCCACATATGACAGATATGGGGCATGCTATGAAAATCAGGAGCACTGGTACTATGGGAATTTAATATATTTCTCTCTCTCTTCTTTATCCCCCTTGGATGGGTTTTCATGTAAATTTAAACAATGTAAAGAATACAAAGTATCTTTGCTCTGAGAAGATGTTCTTAGCCTTATACCATTATGGTATTCTTATACCATTATGATACCCTATAACAAAGAAAAATTAGTATTTGGAATTGAGGTAAAGCAGGGGTTGAATATAAAAAACACTCCTACATATAAATGTGAATGTGACTCAGAACACTTGTAGGCAGGATGGAAATCAACAGGCTAGCTGGTTCTCGAACACTGTGTGAAACATCGCTAGTGGTCCCACAGGTGGCACACTCTCCTGACCTGATCTCTTACCCTTCCAGTGGTATCTGGAAAATTTGGATGAAGTTTAACACCACATTAAAAGTTGGGGTATTCTCAACCACAACTAGAAATCCAGGAGGCCTCTTAAAAATCTGTCCCTAGAAGATCTGCTCTAAAATATATTCTCTGGAGCATACTCTTATGACCCAGTTTTGTGACATCAATATCGAGGCATATCTGGGTACTGGCTGCTCTGGAAAGTTCCCAGGTGAGAAATTCAGGCCATCCAACTAGGACACTTCCAGGTTATGTGAAGCTTAACGGCTCTGATTGGTTTTTATCTCATTAGTCTTCTTAACACCCCTTGTTCTATGATCAGACTTCCCTCAGTTCTGCTGTTTAAGAGAAGCAATGAAAGACTTGTGAAGACAATAAAAAATTTTGTAGTCTACATTTCTAGCCATTGAGGCTAACTCCTCATTTGTCAGCTTTTGAAATATTGATGTCTTTTTACTTCTAACAAGCTGAATGGTCTAGAAGGCCTACTCAACTATTACTAAAAACAGACTCCATGTAGTTAACCATATTTTTCAAGAGACATGCTCAAGGCAGGAGGCAGAAAGAGCAGTCTCTCTCCACCCCCTCCTAGGCTAGATGCATCAAACACAAACCCAGACAGGACGTGGTACATGGGCCTTTTCTGCATGCTAGCTCCACGTCTATTTCTGTCTGGCACTTCTGGACAGGCAGCAAGAGCAAGCGTAGCTCATACTCAAGTAATGACAGAAGAAGTGCTTGGCTGGAGGGCTAAGAGTCTGTTTGGAAGTGATAGCTATATATTCAAGAGGGTAAGGAAAAGGGGCCAAGAGATGCCTGGCAACTGAATCAGACAAAGGAAGAAAACCTCAGAGAAACAAGCAGAAGCACTGCATGTTCCCTTCTCAACCAGGGCTTCCAACGAGTCTCCAGCTAGAGAGGTTGGCCAGACGTCATATTCTTGAGATCTAATAAAACAATATTTTACTTGATGACCTCTCATCTGTAAGAAAATAGTCCTAAGACTGTGCACCCATACAAATAGGGCATTCTTCTCCTGTGGATTCTATAAACCCCTGCCCACAGGAACCCCTGGTTGCTTTACAGGTAAGCTATCCTTAGTCCAAGAGGAAAGAATTGCCCCATGACACAATTCATTGTACCTTTCCTTTATTAACCGAGAGACTCTTGTTCTACTTTATGTTCAAAGACAGGCTGTGTAATCTAATAAGTAGAACTTCATATAAAAGTCCAAGGTCTTCCTCGAAACATCTATAATTGTCTACCAATTACTGCTGACATCTTTGTATACAGGAATAATTATCCCTAGTGACTATAAATTATGGGGGAAAATCCCTATGATGCATTTCCTTCATATGAGCTTTGTAGAAAATGCTAGGTTTTAAGCAGACCACATGATGCTTCCTTTCAGGTTTCCTTCAAAAGCTTGCTAGGGAGGTAGAATGTTAAAAATGGACCTGGGTCTAGATTTTTTTAAAAAAAAATCCACATTCTAGAACTGTGGATATCTTTTGATTGCTTTCAGAACAAAACAAAACTCTAAGCGTCGATGTCTTATTTCCAAGGGGCTTACCTGTGCCTAAATGAGTGAATGAAAGCCTAGTCCAATCAAGTTTATCTAAAAATGAATGATCAAAGGTAGAAGACGACACTGATGATAGGCACTCTTTCTCTTAGGTCTTGCCCTAGATTTCAGGAGGCCTGACCATTCTAGCCCACGTTTCCCTTGAAGAAGATGACAAAACAGAACCATCTGATTCAACAAAGGGCTTGATGAATACAGCTTTTACCAGCCGCTACCTGTGACTCTCACATTAACTACAGTGGAATAATTATTTTTGAGATGGTACACTGCCACATGGAACAGAATAAGCAGAAACACCAGGAGATAATGGACTGATTATACAGCCATCTTTTAAACATTTCATCAGTCTTAGAAGAGCAGATAAAACAACTATTTCATGTGTACCAGCAGGTTCCAGATTAACCCTGCAGAGTTAAAAACGACGGCGCTACAAATCAGCTGACTCCAATTTAAGGCAATAAATCACTGGTGAATGTTGACATAGTTATATGGGGGTCTGGTTACCAGGTGACAGTTCCTATAAGTTTTAATTCAACTTCATATTGAAAAAGACAGTATTCTGCAACTGTCTGGAAGCTGCCATGAAAACAGGCTTTTAGAAGAGTAATAAAAAAACAAAACAAAGAAATAGCTTAATAAAATTGCCAGCATCAAAAACATACAGAAGAGTCTTATTTCTTAAGGAAGCGAATTAAGCTCAGCAATCAATAGTCACCAATAAGCTAAGCAGCAAGCAGGAAATGGGACAGATTTTGTATACATACATCTAGGAATCAAACACCCGTTAGGAAATAGAGAGTTGGGCCCTGTCCTCACTGCCACTGTGCAAGCCAAAGAGAAGTGAGATTCTCTTTAGTGTATCAAGCAAAGCAGCCCAAAGGACAGTCTGTGTTCCTTCCACTGTGTATTGTTTAAAAGAAAAGTGGCTCATTGAGAGCTGGCCAATAAATGCTGCTACTGCTTTCACTGGCAGTCTTCAGCAACCTGGATGCTACATTGTATTCTCAGAATAGCAAAAAAGAAAAAAAAAAAAAAAGATTGTTTTCTTTTCCCCTGTGACATCTGATAAGGGGCCACTGGTTACCCTAGAATCTGTTTATTTTATGGGAACTGAAACCTGAGATGAAAATGGATGCCGACTTACAAAACCTGTTTTACACAGGTGAGTGCTGTACATTACAATGGAAGGGTCCTGGATGCCACAGTCCCCCAGATGTGGGGGAAAGAGCGCAGGCCAGAGAGCTACAAAGGCCTCAGTCCCAAGTCTCCAGCTTGAGTAAGTCACTGAACTTCTCTGACTGCAGACTCATTTTCTGTGTAAAAGGAAGAGGCTAATCCCCACCCTGCCCTCTCTCTGTGCCAACCCAGGGACTTAAGGAAAGAATGATGTGAAAATGCCCTATTTATAAATGAATTCTATTCAAACATAAGTTCTTATCAAACAGGGCATCCAGATTCCCTGGTTTAAAAATCTGAATCTACCGCAGCAGATGCTAAGCAGCTCTCAGCTAGTTTCTCCATGTCTTTCTTTTCTTCCTCTAAAGAGAGGTTGCCGATGCTCCTGAGCTTCCCAGGGTGACTGTGGGAAGATAGGTCTAAATGACTCTAAATTACATATGCATGAATTTGTATGATAATACAGCTGCTAACCAATAAAAAGAGGCCAATTATGAATTCAAATTATATGCAAATACCAAGGATAAAAGCAATTCTCAAGGGGCTAATTTTTCCCATGAGGTGTTCTTTCATGGGGGATGTGGACAAAGGAGGTTTAAATAGAGAGTCTGTTCTGCGATGTTCAAGAAAGAGTATTAATATTTTGTGGGACCACATCTGTGAATGAAGACATTCAAAAAGCCATTATGTTTTCAACTTAGGTTAATAATAAGGCTATTTTTCCACCCACTCGTTGGCACAGCTGAAACGTTCTCGGCCTCAAGTGGGAGGCAATGTGGAACGAAGAGTCAGAAGATAAACGATATCTAGCATACCAGTGCCAGTTCATATGAAATGCCACCGGGCTGGAGATTGCCACCGGGTTAGTGATCCTTTTCTCCCTCCTCTTCCAGCAAGCACATAAGTCCACCAACAGGGCTGGTTCAGTATACCCAGGTGATGGCAAATTAATTTCTGTCCAAATTCCAATCAGATGCCAGCCCAGACCTTAAGCACAATTTCTCTTTTGACCCATTTCCTTCAGTGACACTACTCTACATCAGCACTGCGATTGGCCTGGAGGGGTGTGGCAGGGTTATGTCTGATCCTTAAGGAAGAGTGAGAGATAAAGAAGAAATGGCACCCGAGCATGGCTCCAGGACCTCCTGACCTCATGTAGCAAAACCGCAAAAGCAGCAATCAGGGAATACCGAATTTTACTCGCTGCCTTTGGAATGACCTACTGCACACTAAATCTCTCCCTGGTGTCCGCTGTGTTTCTGTTCTCTCTGGCACAGAAAAATGAGCCAAATAGCAGTTAACACTCTCGGAAAGCACTTTGGGGACATTCTAGGAAAAGGACAGTAAAAGTGCCAAGTGTGACATTACTCTGTTGTTACAGAATGAGAAATATTGTCACACCTAGAGGTGTGACAGGAGGTGAGTTTAAGTTCATAGTGGAGCACTGACAATAAATATAGATTTCTACAGTTTCCAAAAGGGCACTTCGGAAGCTTCTTCCTGAGGATGCAGGGGAAAGCATTACTGCCCCCATCATGCTGCGATGGGCCTCGTGCTACAGGATACCTAAAGGCGACCCTGTTGAAAATTATTAATTCAGAGCAGAGGTCACTGAGGTCAAAGCTCACTTCCATTGCTTGCTGAGATTATGACTTGGCCAACAAAGAACCATCAGTATCTTTATAACCAGATGGCTCTATAACGCACGAGGGATTGCTGGTTTCTGTGAAACAGACAGAAGTAAAAATGGAGTTGAACTTCTCCAAGGTAAATAACACGAGTGCCTGCAACTAATGTCACTTTCTTTCAGATTCAGAAACTGCTATCAAAGTGAAATTCTGTTAAAATTTACATGTACCTTTGCTAACAACTACAAAGGTGGGGTCAGCAAGGGTTTCTTTAAAGAACATAGGCAATTTTCCCCTAATGTAGCTTGCTTTTCTTTTCTTCCTATCCGTCAGTGATCAATATTTGGACCATGAATGTCTAAGGGCATCTGACTGTTTCTAAGGGGCTAGTACACAGGTATAGGCATAGTTGGGTTGCTGGGAAAAGGCCAGTATTTTCTATTTCAAAATTTTCAATTTTTTTTCATTTCTAAATGAAAAAGCTTTTAGAAATAAAGATTTTATAAATTTAGTTAAGTGAACAAAACAGCACTATGGAAAAAAAATTAAAAGAGCATCAAAGTGGGAGTTGTAAGATCATGAGTCTATACTGTTCCACCAAATTCCTAGCTGTGTGACCACGATTGCCCATATGAAAATCTGTTTTCACATTCATAGATAGAATGAAGGTTTGGACCTCCTCAGCCTTTTTCCCAGAATTGTACTATAAACTGATACTTTGTAAATCTATAATGTGAAGTACGGAATAAGCACACACATTTTAAAATTACTTGGAAAACTACTCCACCAAATATTGCAAACACCCACCAGATCATATCGTGTCTTAAAAGATCACATTCGCTGGGCGTGGTGGTGCATACTTGTAATCCCAGTAGCTTGGGAGGATGAGACAGGAAGATCGTGAGTTCAAAGCCAGCCTTAGCACCTTATTGAGGGCCCAAGTGACTTAGTGAGACCCTGTCTGTAAATAAAATATAAAAAGGGCTGGGGATGGGGCTCAGTGGTCAAGCACCCCAAGGTTCAATCCCTGGCATACAAACAAAAAAATAGTCACATTCTTCTTGCTAAACCTGCATTAATTCTTCCTTATAGCAAAAGCAATTCTGAACCCTTCAAGAAGTGTTATCTCATTTGCTAAAAACCACCCTTAGGTGGGTGTGATCCCCTTCCTGCCTTTGAATGTGAATCCCCAGGGACCAACAGGGAAGCTCAGCTGAAGATGGCACCAGCCCAGGCAGAGCTGGGAGGGCAATAGCAGGAACAGGGATCTCAATGTTATTCAATTACATCCCATTGTAGAGAACCTTCTTCGGTTAATGTAGTTTGTGGTGAAAATTTCCTCTGTACTCATTTAAATATAATTACTGCACTTATCATGTCACTGTGTAACTTCACACTCACATAAATCTGTGATCTCCTACAGACACTCAGCTGTAAGACCTGAAACGGAAACAAACCACCTTATCTGTCAAAACTGGTCCTCACCCTACAGCCTTAAGTTGGCACTTGCCCCTCTGAAAAAGCCCTTGAGGGTTTTCCAACTAGGAAGCAATTACTGTGACCCAGCTCCTCAGGGTTCCCAAGAACTGCCCTCAACCCGGCCTTCCAAGGGAACAACTATCAGGATCCTCAGAGAGCTCACTGGAAGCCCAGGGAGGGGCTGAAGATTTGAGGATATCTGCTTTCAGGGCTGTGAACAGTGGTGGCTGATTCTCACTTAAAAAATGACCTGAGGTGACAATGTTAAGAAAAAAAACAAAACAGCCACTAATGACATATTTTTATGTGAGGAGGGTTAAAAGTTTTTAGACATCACCAAAAGGAGTGGAGAATGTAATCACGGCACACCAAACGATTTATCCGCGCCTTCTCGCCTTGCCTATCTTGGTCTTTCTGAACTCCAGCTGCGCAACAGAATCACCAGAAAATCTCCAGATCCTGCCTGAGAAGTTAAATCAGAATTCCTGAGGGTGGGCTCAGGAGACGGAGTTCCTGTTCTTCAGTCTTCCCAGGTGATTCTAATATACAGACAGGGTGGAAAAACCACTGGGCCTCAAGCCTCGGGTCTGAATTTTGTGTCAACCCCGTGGAAGGGTCTTGAGAAGGTGGGCCAGGCCTCCTGGTCACATAGGGGGTTAACACTTTCTGGATCTGATCTCGACATCCATGACTCCTTTCCAAAATAACGAGGCTCGTTTGTTTCTGTTGTGACAGTCTGTCACCGGGCAGTTGTTATGGAGGAGGAGAAAGTAGAATGGCCAACTTCCACGGAGGTCCAGCTCTTGTGCAAACTAGAATATGAGTATTAGCAGCTGACGCTGCAGTCTCCGTCCCATGGCCAGTCGCACGGTGGCACATTTTTGCCACAAGGCTACTCGGCAAGCCAGAAATGGCTTTCTGGGAACTGAAAACAGCTGGTGCTCTGTAATACGAGGGCTGGCACTTCCAAGTAGCTGCATCCTTTTCTCTAACCTCCCAGCTCAAGGAAGCAGGATGCTTACTTAGGAGGTGGTGCTTCCTCAGAGCCTCTTGCTGCAGTATTTGGGGACCGTAATGGAAGGGCCCCACCTCGACTATGACTAAACACCACTTAGTGGGGAGTAGTTTGACACAATGCCAGCCTGAGAGGCTGCACCACTGTACAGGTGGGACAGCCGGCTCCTTAAAACTGAAAAGAACATTGGCGAAGGCATCGGACACCAGACATGAGCAGTGAAAATCCCTCACTACTAATTGGCTCTTCTAGGCAAACAGCAGTAACCCAGGAAAGTTCCCCAGGCTGTCAAGTTGCTAAGAAGTAGAAGTGACACAGGGACAGGGACGAAGCTTGTGGGGCAGGGAGGGGGAAGAACATAAACCAGAGAAACAGCGTTTGGATGCGACACCCCCTCCTCCACATTGAGACTTCCTTCAGAAATCTAAATACCAAAGGAACAACTGTTAACAGTGATTTTTCTCCCTTACCCAAGGAGTGAAATCTGAAAATGTGGAGAGTCTAACCTTAGGCAATAAGAAAATTAGGAAGCACGTGACCTAGGAGCCCACACTTACATGAAACGCAAGGGCAGGCAGAGGGTTAACGCCAGGCTCTGGTTTCTCCTAGGAACTTGGTGACTCCAGATTTCAAGGTAGTGTCCTCATTTTGTTCCCCCTGATAGGTCACTTATTGGAGACCACCATGGTGGCAGCTGCCTCCCAGGGCATGTCCTGGTTCAGTGGTCTCTGACCCACTGCAATAACAGGTGACACTTCAGAGAATCTCCTGCCTGGGGACCTCCCAAGACTAGACTTGGGATTCTATGGTGTGATGCAGCTGATTATAAACTTGAGGACACAGGCCTTGGCTTCTACGGGTTTAAATAAACTGAATACTACCCCTTCTCAAGAAGCCACCCCTGCCCCCTTCACTCTCCAAGCTCAATACCAACATAGAAATTCTAAGTAGCAGAACATTCTCTATGAAGCTGCAAAGAAGTCAATGAACCCTCATGAGGGCCCATGTTACAGGCACCTGATGAGGCATGTTTCAATACAGTGGGCCTCATTTATATAGATGAGGAAACAGATTCAGAGAGGGTAAGTGGCTTGTCCAATCTTGGGGAACTGAAATCTAAACCCAGATTTGCCTACAATTTTCTATAAACGAGGCCAGACTTCAATGGATTTTTTTTCTTTTTTATTCTGGTACAATCCATGTAACAAAACGTACCACTTAAAGCATTCTTAGGGTGTAGTTCAGTGGCATTAAGTATGCTGACACTGTTGCACAACCATCACCAACATTCATCTCCAGAACATCTCCCATATTTGACCTCCCAGCCCACTAGAGCAGAATTCCCCATTCCCTCCTCCCCTGGCCCCTGGTGATCACCCCTGTACTTTCCTTCTATCTGAACTTGACTACTCTACCACGATGGTCTGCATTGGAAATGTGTCCCCAAAGCCCATGTGTTAAAGGATGAGTCTCTAGCCCATGGGAGGTAGCGGAACAGAGGCTGAATGGGAGGAAACTGGTCATTGGAGGAATATCCTTGAAGGAATACTGGGATCCCAGACCCTTCTTCTTCCTCTTTCTTATGCACCTGGCCATGAGGAAAATGGGCTTCCTCTGCCATGTGCTCCTGTCCTGATTTATGTGCTGCCTTGCCATTGGTCCAAAAGCAACAGGGAAACCACTCATGGACCAAAACCGCCAATACTGTGAACTAAAATAAGCATTTTTGGCCAAGTATGGTGGCACATGCCTCAGCAACTTAGTGAGGCCCTAAGCAACTCGATGAGACCCTGTCTCTAAATAAAATACAAAAAAGAGCTGGGGATGTGGCTCAGTGGTCGAGTGCCCCTGAGTTTAATCCCTGGTACCAATAAACAAACAAACAAACAAACAAGCACTTCTCCTTACAGGTTGATTATCTCAGGTATTTACAGTTACAGAAGGGCTACTCTTACAAGTGGAATCATTTCAATAGATTTTTTTTAAAAAGAGAAAACTAGAAGTTAGAATTTAGCTTTGTGCTTTCTCTTTCTCTTGATGCTTTCAGTATTTCAGAGAGATTTCGGAAGACAAAGGCTCTCCTAGCCACTTCCATGATGTAGGCTACTATGTTTTTTTTTAAGAATAACTGTTTTGAAAATACCTCCTATTGAGAGTTACTCTGTAATTAAACAGTCATTTCTTGAACCAGGTATGGGGTGTGTGTGTGTGTGTGGGGGGGTATTATAGGAATACAAATACAGAAAAATAAATACCTTTGCTTTTACAGTTTACTCTTTCAAAGAGAAAAGGGAAATTCTTGTTTGTAACCTGAGACACACAGGAGAGATAGTCAGCTACATTATGAGTAGGACTAAAACATCCTATAGACAACTGAATCTCCCCAGGTACTTTTAGCCTAAGATATTCATCATCATTAGGCTAGAGTTTCACCAATAGCTATTCAATATTAATTCCCAAGACTTTCAATAAGTACATGTTAAATGGTCATCTATGGGTCACCTACTAGATACACATTATATGTTTCTAACAGCATGTAAATGAAACATGAATCCTTTCCTCAATGGATTTTTTTTTTTTTTAGTTGTATATGGACTCAATGCCTTATTTGTTTTTATGTGGTGCTAGGATTGAACCCAGTGCCTCACACTTGCAAGGCAAGTGCTCTACCACTGAGCTACAATGCCAGCCCTCAATGGATTTATAGATACAGAAAATAAGACTTGTGCATAAATCACTTAATGCATGGTAACAAGTGAGAGGCTAAATAAAGAGGTGCATATAAACTTTTCCGGGAGTTTGTCCAAACTCCCAGAAAAAAAAAATGTGTTAGTCAACTTTCTGTTGCTTTGGGCAAAACACCTGACCCAAACAACTTAAAAAAAAAAAAAAAAAAAGGAGCTATTGATTTTGTCCCATGATTCTAGAGGTTTCAGTCCCTGATGGGCCAGCTCCATTGCTCTGGGCCTAAGGTAGAAGGGTGTGGCAGAGAAAAGCTATTCAGCTCGTGGCAGCCAAGAGTGAGTCAAAGTGGTGGAGACAAAGTGTTGGTGCCCTTTCAGGGCACACCCCCAGTGCCCCACATCCTCCAACTAGGTCCCACCTCCCAGAGGTCCATTCAGTCACCAATGAATTGATCCAAGGATGAGGTCAGAGACCTCATGATCTAATTGCTTCCCCCAAAGCCCCACCTCAGAACACACAACCTTTGGGGACATTCCAGAACCAAAACGTAATGAGATCATTTTCAAATTGGAGAGGCTGATAAAATGGTAAGTCCTAAAGAAAGGTGAGCAATCAACAGAAAGAGGGAGTGTAGGAATTCCAGCTACTAGGTCTATAGAACTGGAAATGAAGGCTGCAACAGGAGCTAGAGGAAACTAGAGAGTTTCAAGGGAGATCTGGAAAATGTGGCCCAGGAATTGAAGGTGTGTTTGTCAGGTAATGTGGTGCCACTGAAAGTTCATGTACCTCCGTGATTCCTATGCACTGTGATTCCTATGGCTAAATAGGAAGGCACTGTGAAAAGAGAACCAAAAGAAGAAAGATAGTCAAGATCAGCCTTCTTCTTCAGGCCTAGGAGGATAATCCCTCAGCCTGAAAACAGGTGACCTCCCTGAAAGAGTTTCCAAGACACAGCACAGGGGTGTGGAAGCTGGGCAGAACCTATTAGACTCCCAGAGTTGAGAACGGGGGAGCTGAGAGTGGGAAATTTAGAATTCCCAGAAGAGCTGGGTGTAGGTACTTAGCCAGGGCTGATGGTGCATGCCTGAAATTCCAGCTACTCAGGAGACTGAGAGAGGATTGCAAGTTCAAGGACAACCTGGGCAGTCTAGGGAAACCTTGTCTCAGAATAAAATGAAAATGGGCTGGTCACGTAGCTCAGTGGTAGAATGCTTGCAAAGCACGCATGAAGCTCTGGGTTCAACCTCCAGGATACCAAAAAAAAAAAAAAAAAAAAAAAAAGATTGTGGGGAGACTCATACATTTAGAGATTAAAAACTACATTGTTTGAGATGAAAAAGACAATGGATGGGATTAAAGGCAGATTAAATATTGCAGAAGAAAAGATTAATGATCTGTGTTTCAAAATGAAACAGACAAATGAGAACTTAAAGAAAAAAAAAAAAAAAGCACAGTAGTGATCTGTAGGGCAACTTCCAGGGGCCAAATATATGAGTAACTGGAGACTCAGAGGAGAGAGAACAGGATGCAAAATACCTCTCAAAAGTACTGAACATTTTCCAAATTTGATGCAAATAATAAACACAAAGCTCTAAAATGCTCAGCGAAGTCCAAGCACAAGAAAAATGAAAACAAAATCAACCCCAGACATATTATAATCATAAATCACTCAAACTTAGTAATGAAGGGAAAATGTTTAAAAGCAGACTGAGGTATACTCGTAAGGAGAAACAGAAGGATGACATCAGACATAGTGTGAGAAGACAGGTCAGCAACATCTCTGAAATACTGAAAACCACCACCATCAACCTTGACACATTTCAAAAATAAGGCAAAATAAATGTTTTGAGACCTACAAAAGGTGAAAGAATTTACCAGCAGATGACCCATTATACATAAAATGTTCAAGGAAATCACTTAGGCAGAAGGAAAAATGACAAGAGAAGGGAATAACTGTCTATACAAAGGGATGAAGAACACAAGAAATAGTAACCACATAACTACATCAGGTATTTTTCTAAACAAAAGATATAACAGGGTACTGTGGGGTTTAGAACAGGTAAAATTTATGACAGCAACAATGGAAACTGGGAAGGGATCAGTGGAAGTACATGATTGTCATATTCTCATCCTATATGTGAAGATGTATACTATCACTTGAAAGAAATCTCTGAACTGGGTGTGGTGGTACACACCTGTGATTCCAGCAACTGGGGAGGCTGAGGCAGGAGAGTCACAAGTTCACGGCCAGCTCAGCAACATAAGGAGCTCTAAACAACTTGGCAAGATCCTGTCTCCAAATAAAAAAATGAAAAGGGCTGAAGACGTAGCTCAGTGGATGAGTGCCCGGGTGCCTGCTATCCCTGGTACCACAAAAAGTGAAGTAAACTAAAAGCAAGCCCTAAAACAACAAAACAGTTATAGTCAATAAACCAAAAAAAGAAGATAAAATGGAAATGAAAAATAATCAAAAAAGAGGCAGGAAAAAAAAAAGGAAAAGAGAAGATTAGGTGGAAAAAAAATAAAGAAAACTGTGGAACACATCTAAACCCAATTTTAGCAACCATACATTAAATGTTAATTATTTAAAAACTCCAATTACAAGGTTGTGCTTGTCCTAGGTTTTTTAAAACATGAAATTCAAGTATATGCTATTTATAAGAAACACAATTGAAATATAAAGATACAAATAGGTTAAAAATGAAAGAATGTAAGGTTTAACACTTGACATTAGTCAAGAGAAAGATGGGTGGCTGTATTAGTTGAAGCAGATTTCAAAGCAAAGGTCACTTCAGACTAATAAAAGTCAATTCACCAAGAGGACGTAAAAATTCTAAACATTCATGCACCAAATAACAGAATTTCAAAGTACATAAAGCAAAAACTGAACTGTAAGTAAAACCAGACAAACCTATAATGATAATTGGACATCCCAAAAGCTTTACTTCATCACTAACAGAACTATATAGAAAATCAGTAAAGATTCAGATGATTTGCACAACACTATCAACCAAATTGACTTTTATAGAAAACTCAATCTAAGAACAGTAGGATTCATACTCTTCTCAGACATACATGGATACTTTACCAATATAGGTCATGTTACCGGGCAAACAAATTGCAATTCATTTAAAAATTCTTAAGCCATATAATGTATGTTCCTTGACGACTGTGAAATTTTGTTAGAAATCAATAATCTCTGAAAATTTCTCATGTATTTGGAAAATAAACTTTAAATAATCCACGGATTAAAAAGATCAAAAGATGCCAGGCATGGAGGTGTACACCTATAATCCCAGCTCCCTGGAAGGCCAAGGCAGGAAGACCGCAAATTTGAAGGCAGCCTGGGCAATTTAGCAAGATCCTGTCTCAAAATAAATAAAAACAGGTTGAGGATGCAGCTCAGTGATAGAGCACTTGTCTCGCACATGCAAGGCCTTGGGTTCAATCCACAGCCCTGGGGGAATAAAAGAAATCAAAAGAAAAATCATAAAGTATTTTCAACCGAATGAGAATGAAACCACATTGGAATTTATGGGATGTAGGTAAAGCAGTATGAAGGGGAAAACATAGAGCATTAAATTCCTTAATTAAAGAGGATAATTTCTAATCAATAAAAATAAGAGCAAACTAAACAAGAAAAATAAAAGTAACAAAAACAAAAGTGAAAACCAATGAACTAGAAAGCAAAAAAATAAAATCAACAAAACCAAACACTAGTTCTTTGAGTAGATAAAAAAACTTGAGAAACTTTAAATCAGACAAGGGGAAAAAAAGCACAAATTATCAATATTAGGAATGAAAGACATGACATCACTATATATTTTAGAGAAAAAGGATAAAATAATATTATACAGTTTTATGCCAATTAATTTAACAAGCTGACAACTTAATCTTGGGGACATATTCTTCGAAAGAGAAATTTACTCAAGGAGAAATAGATAACCTGAATAGTTCTACGCTTCCTAAAGAAATTGAATTTGTAGTTTTTTAAAAACCTCATCTCAAAGAAACCATGAACCCAGGTGACTTACATGATGAATTCCTCTAAACAAGGAAGGAAATAATAATATAGCTTTAAATGCATTTTTCCCGGAAACTAAGAGGACAGAATATTTCCCACCTCACTTTCTGAGGCCAGGATTACATAATAAAACCAGCCAAGGAAATCACAAGAAAACTATAGAACAATTGTCTTCCTGAACACAGATGCAGACATTCTCAACAAAATCGGAGCCAACAGAAACCAATAAAATCACCACGATGAAGTAGGAGTATTGAAGCAATGCCAGGATGATTACCAGAGAAAAATTAATCAGTGAGATTCACCATATTCACCAACTAAAAAAGAAAATCTATGTTCAACTCAACAGACGCAGAAAAAGCAGTTGGGAAAAAAAATCCAACATGCCTTCCTGATAATTACTTCCAGCAAAATAGGAACAGAAAGGCATGTCCCCATAAAGGGCATTTATGAAAAACCTACAGCTTACATCACACTTAACAATGAAAGTATGATTTTCCCCTAACATCAAGAACAGGACAAAGATGAGTACTCTTACCACTTCCATTTGACTTTGTGCTGGAAATTTTAGCCAGCGCAAGAAGGGAAGAAACACACATACACACACAAATTAATTGGAAAAGTAAAACCGTCCTCAATTGCACACCATGTGACCATCTACAAAGACCATCTAATGGAATACTAAAAAGCCACTCAAATTAATAAAGTGAGTTTAGCAAGGTTTCTGGATATTTGATGAATATATAAAAATCAATTATATTTCTACGTACAGTCAAAACAACTGGAAATAGCTAATAAAAAATTCAGAATAGCACTAGAAAGTAAGAAATACTTGGTGCTAAGATGGACAAGGGATGTATAAAGGCCTTTACACTGAAAACTACTAAATACATGTGAAGGAAGTTAAAGAAGTCCCAAATAAATTGAAAAATATACCATTTCAAAAGTTGGAAGACTTAGTATGGCTAAGATGTCAATTCTCTTCATTGAGGTACAGATTCAATGCATTTCCAAACAAAATTGCAGTGTTTTTGTCAAAAAAACTGCCTAATTATAAAATTCATATGAAGGTGCAAAGAACCAAAAGAGCCAAACAATGTTAGGGGAAAAAATGAAGTTGGAGGGCCACCAGTTTCTGATTTAGACTTGTTACACAGCTTTGGTGACCAGTACAATGTAGTACTGATGCAAAGGCAAACAAATAGAGTAAATGGAACAGATGAGACATCTAGAAATAAACTGGCACATATGGACAATGAATCTTTATGATAAAGGTAAAAAGGCAATCAGTAGAGTAATGATTCAGGGGAGAGGAGACCAAGGGACATATAAACAATTCACACAGTCTATAAAAATTAGCTTAAAATTAATCACAGATCTAAAGGTAAATCCTAAAACCATGAAACATCTAGAAGAAAAAATAGAGGATAACCTTTACCAGCTTGGGTTAGGTTTCTTTGATATGAAACCCAAAGCACAATCAGGAAAACAATAAAGGAGTCATGAAAATTTTAAACTTCTGCTTTTTAAAAGACATTAAGAGAATGAAAAGATAAGACACAGGCACTTGCAAACATTTGTAAAATATGCATCTGATAAAGGACTTGAATATAGAGCCTACACCAAACTCTCACAATTTAACAATACAGAAACCACCCAATTAAAACATGAGCAAAAAACTGAACTGTCATTTCCACAAGGAAGTTACACAGGTGTCAAATACATGAAAAGATGCTTAATATTCATTAGGCAAGTGGAAAATTAAAACCATGTTGGCATATGCTACTACACACATACTGGATGGCTAATATTAGAAATACTGATTATATCAAGCATTGGCAAGGAACTGAAACTCTCAGACAATGCTGGCGGGAATGTAAAAGAGCAAAATGACTTTAGAAAACAGTGTGGCCATTTCTTAAAAAGTTAAATATGAACCTCCTATATGACAGTCATGCCACTCCTAGATATTTAACTCTTAATATCTTGCATATGAATGCTCACAGCCGCTTGTTAAAAAGTATGATCACAGACTGTTAACAAAAGGAGAACCAATCAAACCAAAAAACTGTGGTATATCCATTCAATGGAATGTTACTCAGCACTAAAAAAGAATGAACTCCTGATCTAAATGAACTACCGATACTGACTGAAATCATGATGCTGAGTAAAATACATCAAACCAAACCAGCACATGCTGTATGATTAGAGTTATATGAAATTCTACAAAACAGAAATTAGCACATGGTGATAGAAAGCAGATCAGTGTGTTCCAGGGAGAGGATTCCAAAAGAGCTTGAGAAAGCTTCCAGGGGTGATGACAGTTATACTTTGTGACGATGGCTTCACAGGTGTACATGTATATTAAAATCTGCCAAATTTCACACTTTAAGTACGTGAAACTTACTGCTTATCAATTATGCCTCAATACAAAAAGACCATTTGAAATCCTACTGCAGTGCTCTAGAAAAGTTGTACAGTGGTGGTAGGAAAGGAAAGAATGGCTGTAAAAACACAGAAGATGCCGAATCACAAGATCTGCTGTGAAGGCCTGTCAGGGACGACTCTAGGACTGTGAGATTAGTTGATAGGAGGAAGCTGGTATTATTAACAGGCACAGGGTCAAATGAAGAGTCGTTAAGTCCAGATTTGGACAAGCCAGATGCTAGCAAAATATCTAATTACAAAGGGCAGTTTAAATCCTGGGATGAGAAGAGGCAAGAGATATTAACCTTTGGAATCTCTGTGCTTATTTCAGCTTTATACTTCTTTCTCATTCCCCTTGAGTCTATTTATTCTCTAGTCCCTAAAAATAAATTTCCCACTATGTTATACTCTGAGTCCTCAAAAGGGGGAAAAAAAAATCCCTCAGATCTGGAAGGGTTCCATTCACCTACACATGACCTCCAGGGAACATCCACCATCACAACCAGAGGCAAAATATATCATGGTCTTGCAGAGTTCCAAATATGCACTCAGTTAAGTGGAGTTTTCATAGCCTCATAAAAAGGTTGTATGTGTTGGCACCGGGAGAATAACATGATGCATGAAAACTCAGAGGAGAAAGGCCATGTGCTCCACAGGATCGGAGAAACTAGAAACGGGCAAGACCTATGAAGTCATTTCTCTGTGTGCTGCCCCCACCCTTTACCTCCGTCCCTGCCAGAATAGAAATGTTCCTGAGAACTGCAGTGTGGTTCTTCACGTCAGAGCCAAAGGAAACATCTGTAAGTCTGGCGGGGTTTCAGGTGAGCATGCTGCTGAGAGGGCTCGGAGCCGGCACTGGGAAGAGATTCCAACTATGGAGGGAACTATTTTTCTCCTTCCTTCTTTTACTTTAAATGTCAAAGCTTTTCACACTACAGTGACACCCTAAAACGATTCTCTTACTTCCGCTGCTTCATTGGAAACAATATCTTTTCATGCTCCATAGAGTGCCCACCAGCTGACTCAAAACCAGGAATGCAACAGGGGGCTGCTCTAGTTCACCATGCCCCACAATGCAGGAAAGACGGCAGAGGAGCTGGTGGAAAAAATATACCCCTTTCCCTTCCGTGGTTTGCCTTCACTCAATCTACACATGTTCATTGCTGTTTTAAGGTTTTGGATCAAGTTCTTCGATGGTCTACAAGGTGCAGCGATGGACTTTAAATAGCCCAACTTCAAGAAGCTCAAACCTCAAACAAAGTGCACAGACCACAACCTGACACAGACATTGTGTGTATATAGTGAGGGGCACAAAACAGTCTGGGAATTTCAACCAACTGGGACGCGCTCTGATGGAGAATCCAGGAGGAAGAGTGAAATGGCATTTGCACTGGATTTTGAGAAACCAGGATATAAACAATCAGGACTGGGAAGGACTGATTCTAGGGAGCAGAAATGGCAGGACTCAGGTAAGGGCCCAAGAAGTCCAAGAAGCATTTGACCACAATTCACAACAGCTCAGCAGGCGTTACTGGCACTAAGTGGCAGGAAAACAGGTATCAAAGACAACAAATTCATAATCAAGAGTATGCACCCTGAAGTGAAATATAATTTCAGTAATAACAACCACTGGGCCAGAGCCATGTTCCACTGTACTCTGCAGGCACACCAGAACCAGAACCACCCAATGGGGAGGAGTAAGGTCTCAGAGACGAACACTTATACTCAAATTCCACATCTTCCACTTACTTAGATGAATCAATCTTGTAGGTTTTGGTTTTCTTCTTCATAAAATGGGCATGATATTTATTTCATAGGATGATTGTGAGGATATATAACAATGGATACTGAGCCCACCGTACAGAACCTGGCAAGCACTTCATGCAAAGGCTGTTGCTATTATTAGTACCGTCCCTGCTTCTAAGGAGTGATGGTACTTTTACTGAAAGAACAACCCATCTTGCATGAGGGCTTTATACAGAGGTGTGGCCAGGAGACTTGGGTTTTTGCATCGGGTGTAGACGGGACATAATTACAGTTCCCTTGGGGCCAGACACAGATCTCTCTGTATATGACCTCATTTAACCTGTGTAACCACGCTAGTCATTTTTACAGATGAGGAACCTGAGGCGCAGAGAAACTGAGCCACTTGTTCCAGGTCAGAAAGAAAAGGCAGTGGAGCAGGGTCGAGAGGCCATGGTGCATCTCCAAGGCCCTGCTCTCAGCCACCACCACTACGCCTGTCATCTCCAGCACCAGCCGACTCCATCATGGTTACATTGGAAGCTGGCATCTTATCTGGTAGGCCACTGAACATGGCATGGAGATGAACCCCAGCCAGGAAAAGTACACACCCAAATATAACATGGGCATGGAGTTTTACAAATTATTTAAACTCTCTCTCACTCCCTTGACCATTTTTTGTTGTTGTTGTTGTTCCTCCTCACCACAAATGTCTGAGGACTGAAATAGGCTAAGAAATAGAAGCTCACATCAGAAACACTTCAGACCAGTGAGGGCAGGCACCTGTTATCCCAGCAACTCAGAGACTAGGCAGGAGGATCTCAAATTCAAGGCCAGCCCAGGCAATTTAGAGACCTTGTCTCAAAATAAAACAGAAAGGCTGAGAATAGAGCTCAGTGTTAGACTATCCCTGGGTTCAATCCCCAGTAACACCCCCTCCTATAAAAAAAGGAAAAGAAACACCTCAGCCCCACACATTTGGGAGTGAGACACACAACAGGGGCCTGAGGACAGAGTGAAAGGTTTTGTTGGAACTGTTGGGGGGAGCTAAGGGTGGTGGCAACCTTTCCCAGCACCTAATACACGTTACCGCTTGAAGGCTTGATGTTAAGCATGTATCTGGGCACGTGATACACTCTGAACCAGACCCTGTATAAGTTGATGAACTAATGCTCCTTCCCTGTTTGTACACTGAAACTGTGTAACCGTTCTTAACCTTTATTGGGTCATAGAGCTTTCAGAAGAAGAAAAAGAAAACAAGAGGAAGAATGTTCGAGTCCCTTTCCTTACAGCCTGGTGTATGGGACCCTACTTCCTAAAGACTTTGAGGGCCCTGTGAACCTGGGCCACATTTTTTGACTTTGTATCCTCAGGACACTGCACATGGTCCAGCACATAGGCTCTTAAAATACCTTCATCTCTTTGCTTCTCGGGAGTAAACACATTGGTGCCGGATCACAGAAAGGCAGTGCTGACTTCACTCAATCTGTGGCTAATTTTGAATGCCTTCTCTGCACAAGGCACTGAGGTAGGCACAGACCTAGGCACAGAACTTCAGCAATACAAAAAAACACCGTCTTCTAACAAGCAAGTTTAAGCTGGCCGCATGAAAGATACTTAAGAAAATGAATGATATAAATTCTGAAAGATTTTCAAAGTGTGCCTGGAGCTTTGATTTTTTTTTTTTTTTACAGTACAGTATTATGTGCCTATTTTTATTTGAATGAATGCCAGGAGAGAAAAATGGGAGTCTAAATTGTCTTTTGAACTCCAAAGACAATATAAGGACTTAGATATAAGGTCATATGGAATACACATGGTTTAGGGAAAAGAAGTGGAAGTCTTAAAAATTATCCTGAAGGATGTGTTAAATTTTGAGACTAGATCAGCAATTTTCCTTGGGATTATAAGCTTTGCTCAAATACACCACTTCATCTTTGTCTCAAGTTCCTTTTCTATGAAATGGGGGCAATTTTCCTGAGGGTAGGGGGGAAGTGGATGGAGGGCCAGGGAGGATGTGATATGGTTTAACGGTTTCCTGACTTTGAAGTGTTTCAAAAATGCAGCCTTTTCATTGCAAACACGTGACGGAATATGTGTCAACACAGCATTCTGTGTTGCTAGGGCAGCCCAACCAACAGTGCCACATGCATTCCCGCAGTTCTTCAGCTCATGCAGAAGAAGGGAAAAGCCACAAAGCGAAGGGCCCTCTCTTATCTCCTCGGCTTCCCAGTCATCCCCAAGACACATGGCAGGCCCTCCAACTACTGATTAGTCTAGGTTAAACAATCAAACTCAGCCATTTGACAAAGACTCTTCTTTTCGCCTCTTAAGCTGTCACAAATTTATTTGCCTTGGAACTTAATCTGTGGCATGAAAGCCTGACATGTCCCACTTAAAAACTGTGCTCCTAAATACAGATTAGAGTGCAATTAGGTGGAGAGGAAAGCCTAAAAGATGCGATTAAAAAAAAAGTCTTTAATTTATTCATTACCTTTCCTTAAGTCTCTTTCCTTCCTTCATAGAGATTAGAGCAAAGCCGAGGTCCTTAGATGGATTTCTGTGGCAGGGACATGGGCTTGGTAGAAGGATCCCATGTTTCCCACCTCTAGAGTTGAGCACAACTCGGATTGGACTCGCAAAATAGCTAAGACCTGTCACCATCTGGCAGCTGTATGGTGGTCTGTGTAAAATGAACTGGTGGTCACAATCCAGTTCCCATTAGACAGATGTCCACTTCACAAAGAGCATCGCATGCAGCAGCTCGGCTGGCAGAGAGAGGAGAGAGGCTGGGCTTGGAAACTGCGTTTACTTTTCCTGTCTAACCAGGTTGCTGACTCAACTGCACAAAAACCAGGCGGAGGCAATGTGGCAGGTAGGATGGCCGATGCTTGGAATCTTATTTTACGTTTATGGATTCGTCTAACCCCTTACAAAACACCTCCAAGTGCTTTTCAGACATTCTCTCGTAGATCCTATTCAGAAGCCACCAGCTTCAAATCTAGGTGGGGCTTACTCAGCCACATGGTGGCTGTCTTCTAAGGCCACTGCTGGGACAGGCTGACTTCACTTAGGGATGGACAGATGGAGACTGCAACTGCCCGCAACACTCTCATTATAGTAGGGAAAACACTTGGGGCAGAACAGGCAGAGAAAGGCCCTCCTCAGCCTTTCCTGGTTAACTGGCCTTCTCGCCCCCAGTGAGCAAGTTATTGTTGAATCCCGAAGAGAAACTGCAAAATGGTCCCGAATTACAAAATGTAACTACCTGGATGGATCATGAATATCTTATAAAGGATTAAAAAGCTAAGGCCCGATTTCCTGTTTTACCCCACTGAGGTATTTGATTCCATCTAGACAATGAAACCAGGCTGCTCCATTTTCTCTCTAATGGCAGTGCAAAGGGAAAGTGTTATTTCTAGCACAGCAGGGGAGTACACAAATTAAGCAGTTTTCTCATTGATTTTTCTTAACTCATGCAAACATTTTGGCTCACAGTCTCTTTTTAATAACTTCATATTCTTTTTTTTTAAAATCACATATACAAACACAAACAAAAAACACCCAACTTAAGCTAATCCAATTTGAAAGAGAATCTTTGAAGATCACAGAAAGTAAAAAGAACAAACTATATTTCTTTTATTATGTTGCAATAACTACGTTAATATGGCAAGAAAACCTATTCAGAATTAGTATCCACTCTTATAACACTTCCTTACTAAACAGAACATAAGGGATGCCTCGGTGATACGTAAGAGGTAGATGCGTATGAAAGTTGGGAACATGTTTACTTCCTGTTCGAGGCTGTGACTATTCTAAAAATTATCTTAATACTTCCTCTGAAATGAGCTATTATATACAGGCTTCTGAAACTAGTGACAATTCTGGGCAGGGTGTAGTGGGCAGGTAAATAACTAAGGGCTCCTGCCTTCAAAGTCAGCAAACTTCCTCTCCTCTTTGCCACACAGGACTACTCTATAATGCCAACCCATCATCTTCAAAACTGGGTGTCGCCAGCCATCAGAGGCGGTGTAATAGTGAAGAAGGGAAGGAGTTGCCATCCACCTTGAAAAATAACTCGAATGTAACATCTTGTTGATTGTAGTTTTGGCGCAATGTTAACTTTGAATAAGTGATAACAGTAAAGTCTGTATGTCAATGACACATAATACCTGGGGGAGGGGGACTCCAAACACAAGGTATAACACACTATTTGGGTTCAGTCCAGCACCAGTCCAACAATCCCACGGTTTCTGCAGGAGGTCCATAGAGAGCTGGGCCAAAGCAAGATAATTGGACTTATAATTATTTTGAAGGAATCTGTCATCTTCAAATCTAGGAACACAATTTCAATTACTTAGGTTTGGAATCTACTGGAGGCCCTCTACAGTTTCTGACTCTGAATTATGAAATTTTGTTTTGCCAAGTTTTATACTCTTTCCCCAGGGACTGCGGCTTATCTTTGCTTCCCCTCCCCCGCCTGGTTCTACCACAACCTCTCCTTTCTCACTGCGATGCTTATTTAAATTGTGTGTGATATTTTCTAGCAACTTTGTTGAAAAAGAAGCATTATAAGGTTTTGCGGCACAAAAATTTAGGATAATAAACCTTTCAAAGTACACAGAGCTTACAAAATGAGACACCATTACTGCTGTTGCTATTTCTTCATCATTATTTTCTTCTACTACTGCACTGGGCAATTTACATTCAACATTCTATAAATAATTTATTCCTCAGAAGTCTACCACGCAGGTAATATCATTTTTATTTGGGGGGAAAAGGGGGAGGCATTCAGAGAAATAAACCAACTTCAGGTTATCACAGAATCTGAAACACATGAGTTTTAAACACACACACACACACCCACACATTTGCCTCCCATGACAGTTGAGGCCACTGATCACTCTAGCGTAATGAATGTACGCCCACGGGCAGGGGCTGGCAGTTCATCCTCAGGACCCTACACCAAACAGGTTACATGGAAAAAGGGTTTTGAGGGCTAGCTCGATGTGTTGCCCATGCCTTAGTTATGTTAACAGGAGGGCTTCCAACTTCATATCCATGTATTTTATTGGAAAACCCCCAGAAAGGCTCATTAGTAAGACATTTAGCCAGTGTCTACCCTAAACTGCCTCTGTGGGAGGGGAAAGTACAAAGAAAACTAAAAATGAAGAGAAAGAGGAAAGAGGAGATAGGAGCCTGCTACGGAAAGGTATGACAGGGGCAGTGGCTGGCACATGCCTGTAGTTCCAGTAACTCAGGAGGCTGAGGGCAGGAGGATCACAAGTTCAGAGCTAGCCTCAGCAACTTAGTGAGACTCCGTCTCAAAATAAAATATAAAAAAGGGCTGGGGATATGGCTCAATGGCTGAGTGACCCAGGAGTCAATGCCCAGTACCAAAAAAAAAAAAAAAAAGAAAAGAAAAGAAAAAAGAAAGAAAAGCAAAGCGTTAGGCTTGTACTCTGACATGACCTTGGCTCCCCTAACCTCTCATTCTATCTGTGCTACATGAACAGCACAGGTTCTCCAGCTCTGCTGAGTACACTCTCCAGAAGAGAAAACACATGTGCAGATACATGTACACACACTACGGACACTGTTAGCTCAAAGTTGGCCCTACGTGTCCAAAGAACATGAAGGAAGTCCCGTCTATAAATATCTCAAATTCTCTCTCCCCTTTCAGAGTACAGAACATGGCCTGTTCTTCTTTATATTTGCAGCGCTAAGTACAATACATTGCACACAGTAGGTACCAATAAATGTTTGATGTCACGTGGCTCACACTTGGTAAACACCTTGTTCGCTTTCTGGAATGCATCTTCCATTTGTCCAGCCTATATTAAATTCAACATTAAATGGGACCCAGGGATTTCAAGGCTACCCTAACCTCCAAGGCACTGCCAGAAAAGGACCTGTGCATTAAGCCCCAGAAGAGAGCTGGCCAGAGTCTGCTCCTGGGGACTGCCAAGTTGGCTGCACCCACCATCTCCTTAACTTTCCTCACGTGCTCCAAGTTCATGACTTCCTCTGTGCAAAAGTTTGGCTCAAACTCTACCCTTTACCTGCAGCTCCAACATTTTAAGTATAAGCAGCAGAATCCCAGGGTTTAGCATTAATTGGAAGAGCTTATCTATATATAGCTTCACTCTTGCACTTTAGCATCTTCAAAACTTCAATCATGTTCTCTTCTCTTTCTGCGAGCACAATCCCTCCTTTTCATGTCCTGCCGCAGCCTTTTCCCTTTTCATTCTCATGACTCAATGCTGTCAGGCCTTTTAAGTTAACCTCCTGACCTTTCCACATGGCTTCACCTTCCTAGACCTCTGTGACTCATGCTGCTCTCCTTTGGAACTCTTCCATCTCCTTGATATATCTTCAATAACGCTTCTGAATTTTGGGCAAAGTGGCCTAGATAGGAGCTAAAAAGCTCTTTGTGAAAAGTAGTGAATTACCTGTCCCCTAGCACTTGGAGTCTGGTATCATCGTGTTGAGCGTGTGGGGAGCAGTCTGACCATTAGCTTGTCAGAAACCTGGTTTCCTGTGCTCCTTTCTCTCCCTAAGGTTTTCCTCTCTCTCTCTCTACATGTCTATGATGTGATTTCCATTAAATGACAATAGTCAGGGAAGCATTTTATCCTTTCACCTCGAACTAAAAGGGAAATGGAAGGCATCAAAACCACAGCCATCTCTGGACTCTGCTGGCGAGAGCCTGGGAACAGTGGTGGAGAGGCCCGAGGCTGCTGTCAAGAGACAGACCTCGACCCCTGTGCAGCTGAGGCTGCACAATTTGTGTTCCATAAACCTAAGGCCCGAGTGTACCTCAAAATATTTAACCCCCCCCCCCCAAATATTTTCTAAAGATAGGATTCTTGGTCAGTTAATGAATATAATGAGTAAATATTCTCTCTCAATCCTTTCATTCTTTTCTCCAATTCCAATTTATGATCCTCTAATGGGAATAGAGAAATTATACTCCTTTATCCTTGGAATTGATTGTCGTCTGAAGTATATTTTATGGGTTTCTCCAATTTGAATTAATGCCAGAATGTGGATGCTGGATTAGGAACGTGTCTCTCAGTCATTTACATAGAGAGTGAAAAAGTATTGATTCTAAATACCAGTTCCTGTGGTGTTTCAATTGCCATCCCTGTCCACCCTCAACCATTAGATTTACCATTACAATCTGCCCCCGTTCATCTGACTAGCTCCCTTTTCTATTTATAGCAAAATATGCTTCTTTGTGACCAGTATATCTGTCTACACCACTCAGGGGAAAAAAGGTCTTGAGAAATCCAATATGTCCATAAGCCATCATCCACGTACGTACTTTTCTTTTGTGTTCCTTTCTCCATAGCATGAGCTATTCGAGGTTGATCTGAAAAATATCCTCAGACACTGGAAGACCCTGATTCTTTAACAAGCCATTTTACTCTAGCTCTTATTCTACTGATCTACCTAACATGTTACCAAGATACCTGCTGCATAACGACTTTCTACTGAATTTCACAGTATATGGGTCAGAACATTTTCAATTCTGTTGATCAGTTGTCCTGAAAGCCAACATCCCATCATCCGGAAAACCTAAATTTATTTTAAAAGCTATTATTTAAAAGCTTGGTTTTTTTTCTCATTTTCCCAATTATCTTTTCATCTCCTCTTAGTTTCCAAAGGTTTTGAGAGGACCAGATTGTTTATTCACAGTGGCACACCCTGGCTGCTAACTAGAGGGAGAATTGTCCCTGTAAAAGACTCAAGCCAGGGAACATTAGAGGATAAGGCATGAGAATATCTGGTCTGAGGATCAATAAAATTAGGATAAAGAACGAAAAGCTTGAGACCTTGGGCCTAAATTTTGTTAGCATCTGGAGCCATATTTCGAAGGATGAAAATTTAGACTTAATAATCTACTAATGTGGCTGGGGTTGTGGGTCTGTGATACAGCACTTGCCTAGCATGTGTGAGGCCCTGGGTTCAATCCTCAGCACCACATATAAATAAATAAAATAAAGGTAATGCATCCAGCTACAATTAAACAATTTTTAAAAAGAAGAAATCTACTAATGTAGGATACAAAAGTATCCTACATTAGTAGATTTGGGTCCACCCAAAGAAGCTAGCTATTATACTAATAGCATTTTATATTCCACTTTGGTTGGAATGATAAAGATAACAGACTTCTTCAAAAGACATGTGATGAAATTATTTTTTTTAATATTTATTTTTTTAGTTATAGGTGGGCACAATATCTTTATTTTATTATTATTTTATTTTTATGTGCTGCCGAGTATTGAACCCAGTGCCTCATGCATGCTAGGCGAGCGCTCTACCACTGAGCCCCAGCCCTAGGCCCATGAAATTATTTCTTAATGCTAGCATTCTGAACTTCTAAAATACCCACGGCTAATTCATTAATTTATTGATTTTTGCAGTGCTGGGAAGAGAATCCAGGCCTTCACCTGTGCTACGCAAGCGCTCTGCCACTTTGGTACGCCCCAGCCCGACTGGGGTTTACTTTAGACTTTTATTAGAAGCAAAGACTGAAGAAGGAAGAAAGTCGATCTTTCAACGTGAATGCTGAATCATCTGGGGTCTGTGGAGCGAAAAAAAAGTGAGTAGGGGAAGACAGATGGAACTCAGGCCACGCAGAGGTGTTTCAGAATTGCCAACAGTGTCACCCCGTCAGGGCACCTCTCTCTCTAGCTAGGAAGGACTGGCTTCAACACACTCAGCAGGATGGTCACTCTCAGTGGCACAATGGTGTGCGTGATGGAACAGCATCTTTAATGTGGAGAAAACTCTCGGGCACAAGAGCAAAGGCAAATGAGGTCTCCAGGCTGGCAAAGTATCCACACGCTGGATGCCAACCCTGAGGTCAGCTGGACTTCACCTTCCCATCCACCTGGAATGTCTTACAGGTACTCAAATGGACAGAAGGCCACCAAGCCAGAGGTTCTCTCCTCAAGCCTTGGGTCCATTCAAAGAAGTCTACTTTCCTTCTGCCCAAATCCTGTTTTTTTTTTTTTTTTGTCCTTCTAAAACTTTAATTCCAGAAACGCAAATCTACCAGGGACTGGATGACTGGGGACCAGCTGAAGTCTTAGTGTTCCAGACGGAGGAGGAGAAGAAAACAAAATGGTCAGAAGCAGCCTTGAGTAATTTCTTGCCTTCTTTGATACTGGCTTTGATTTTGGCTCTCTCTCTCTCTGTCCCGTCTCCCCTCCTTTCCTTTCTTCTCCAGAGATATAGACATCAAAATGTACCCATGATAAATATTATCTGCCAGGGTAGAAGCTGCCCTTTGAAAGAAGTAACAGCAATTCAGCACTATGCTGGACAGACACAGCCCAATCACCCGTGGCCAGAATACAGGGAATCGAAAGGGATCCCTTCTTGCTACAACTTCAAGGCAGTTATTTTAACATTTTTCCTTCCTGTATCCCAATTGTTCAATGGGTGACATCCGTGCAAGTCAAAATGATTAAAAACTCCATTTCAAGAAAAGAGCTGTTAAGTCTCCTAACATGACCATATGATGTAACTAGCGAATCCATCTTTTATGAGGAGAAGAGGGTCTCTGCTTGCATAAACATAAAAATTCCGACTACATTTTATGTATGTCCTGTGGGTCCTTGGTTGACCAACAAAAGGATGTCACAACAAGTAACACAGATTTGTTAGCATAAAATGAACCGAGAAAGAAAGCATCCTGCCTGTGGGCCACTGAGGCAGCACAATCCAAACTGGGGTTGTTCCAGAAAATCTAGGGCAGCAACCCTGGCTGAAATGTAGGACAGAAATCCTATCCCCTACTTTATTCGCAGGCAGTAAAATGTAGCATGGGTTCACCTTCCTGCATTTTAAATTCTTTCTCCATTACTGGTTTTGATATGACACTACTTAAGTCAACGGACTTCAAGCCCACTTTTTTTTTTTTTTTATTGAAGTGAAGTTTCTGACAGAGGGTTTCAGGAAGAAAGAGGAGGCATGAAGCGTGGAAATGAACCTCTCAACTCCCACTGCATTTCCCATATATAAAGGCCAGGGGTGTTCTTTACAAACCTTTAACATTTTTAAGAAGAATAAAGCTTATAAGATTACCAACTCTCTTTAGACGTACTGGCGGCATGCACATTTGTTCTCTTACTGAATATGTAAAGCAGCTCTGAGCAGGAGGTATTATTTGTTGTAGGGGAAAGAAGTTGTGTCTCCTTCTCTAACTAGCTTGCAGTCTTAGTATCAGTCACAAGTCTCTTGACTCCAAGGCCTATCCTCATCCTATTACAGCACAGAGGAACCTTCTAGACTGAGACATGACTTCAGTCTCTCTGCCAAACTCTGAAATCAATGAGGTTAGGCGTCACAGGCTTCTCTCCTTCCCCTCTCCTCTCTCCCTGTTCCTTCTCCAGCCAGGGCTCATTCTCAAGAAATTTTTCCATTGTACTAAACTAGGGAGAGATTAGGACCAAGTTAGGTTTTATTAATGAATTCTTGAAGACTGAAGTCAAGCCTGTGAGATGGAAAGAAATGACTCGCCATCATATTCTAATGGGGCCAGTCCCATGGGTCACCCGAACTGCAGTTTGACCAACAAGAAAATGAAAGCGTTATTAGTGTCATAAGCGTCACCAGAGCTGCTCTTTTGAAACTTAAAGGTAATAACCCTTCCCAAAGGAGACATGAATTTAATTTTTGTTCCACCCAGAAAGCTCTGGGCTCTAAACACTGCAGGGCTACAGCTGCACAGCGGTTATGCCCTGACCTCTCGACACATTTCAAGAAAAAAGGAAGTTTTGTTCTTTGGGTCTGTGGTATGTAGGGATGGTCAACACAATCGACTTCCCTTTTCTGCTTTTCTCCTGGTTGAGAAGTTACTAAAAGAGACACAGTAAAAAGTGATCAACAAGGCATTAGACTAGGGCTGAAGTGTTGTTCCTGTATCACAGTCTCAAAGGTTACATGATTTCAATCTAGTCACTTTAGATTTTGGTCCTGTAAAATCAGAAATAAAAATAGCTGACCATTTAAGTCCAGAAAATGTGCGCAGCCTTTATTATAGAATATGCACCCCTCTCTAGAAGCTCATGACCCTGGATTATAATTCTGATTTACTAAAATATTAAGAGAGTGATGATCCAAGGCTGGTCATTTATCTACCATTTACAGGTCCAAGTCTGGTCTCCTTTGAGCATGTCTCTGTATGGACCACTTCTTCCATCATGACTCAATCCCCAAGCCTTCAACTCTTCCTTCTCCCAACATGGGAGCAAGCTTTGTCTTTACTGGTTTCCCTGCTGTGGACCTTGGAAAGAATACCTATTTGTTTTCCTTCCTGATCTTCTACCTTAGCTGCCTTACCTACCTGCAGCTCCTGGCTCCCTAGGACTCCGTTATCAGCTCACAGATGGGTCATCCAGAACCACAATCACCAGGACCCATTGAATCAACTGAATTTAAGTGGGCCTGGCCTTTTCTGCTCTTCAATAGTTCTGCTGTTCTTTCCCCTACAGAATTTTCCAAAGCAGTCATTTTAAGCCTTTCCCATTCTTCTTAAGTCTAGAACTCCACCCGGATTTCTTAAATGTTTATACTGACCATGAAGACTGAACCCATCTGTATGCACTGTCACCTATTTCCCTTCATTATACTGAAATTTTCTGTGTGGTTGCTTCCTTTTAACTGCCCTACTGTCTCAAATTAAGCAACTTTCTACTCTCTTACCTGTATTCTTCCTTCCTTTGCTCTCTTCGAAGATCCTCTTTCTGGTCTTCTTTTACCATCTTTTTATATTTGCACAAAAAGCAGCAGCACCTCTATCTGAGTTTTCTTCTTTCATGACCAGACCAAGAAAAGGTAGTTTACACTCACAGCCCCCATCTCCACGGTTCAATTCCTTTTCCCCTCCTTAACCTCCACTGTTCTTCTGAAATGCTCTCAAAAGTCCTTCCCATTACCAAATCCGATGGCTTTTTTTTTTTTTTTTTTTTTGGCCTGCATCCTTCTCGACAATTCTGTGGCACCTCAGACTCAGCAAAAGCAAAACTGAACGTAGTATTTCTCTTTTTTGTTACTACCATTGCTGATTGCTTCCTTATTTCTTCCATTTAAGCCAAGACCTCATTACCACTGCCCCAACTTTAGCCATCAAGTCCCTGTCTATTTCTGCAGTCCCTCTCTCTGCAGTCCCCTGACAGACTGCATTCTTCTCTCAATGCAAGTCAACATGGTGCACCCTGAAGTCTGTTTTTTGCTAAAGTATGCTTTCTAGATCATCAACTGTCTAACAAAGAAATTTCGATTTTTTATCCTAAGAATTAAGGTCTTCTAAGAATTGGCTCAGACCTATAAATTATAGGCTTCATTATTTTCTCTTCTTCCATTTCATTTCATGTATTTCACATTTCCTCTGAACCCTGGCAGAATTCACAGTCCCCATAATACACCCTGCTCCTCTCACCTGCTGCCCGAGACAGGTCAGTCCATCTACTTGCAATGTTCAACATTGTCTTTACTCATTGAAATCCTATTATCATTTTCAAAGATGCCATCATCCCTCTCTCCTGTAAGCTGAAAGTTATCTGTTCTTTCTCTGAACTTCCACTATTGCAGTATGCCCATCTCTTTGTTTCTCACTCTGTTCTCATGTCTTTTATATTGCGACTGCCTGTGAACTTAGCTTATTGTTCTTACTGGATTGTAAGTTCTTGGAAACGGTGATGATGAGGATAACAAGTATCACAATAACATCTGTCACAACAGACTCCTACCAATTCCAGCTCTGTGCAAAGCACATATTTTCATCACCCCAGAAACTCCATGAAGACAGTTCCCATTTTCAGATTTGATTAAGGAAAGTGCCCAAGGCTGACACCTAGGAAGTGGCAGAGCCAAAAACCTGACTTAACCTGACCTTAGCCTTGTCAGATTTCAAAAGTCATGTTCTTATTCATCCATAGACTCAGCTGAGAACCACCGAGAACCCCTTAAGTCCTAACAGGTGGAACAGTTTACTTAGCCTAGTTCCCCAGGGTTGCTGGGCCTGCTGGGTCAATACAGACATCTACTGGGAGAAGAACTAGCTTAGACTCTTTCTATTAAGGGATGAAAATAGGACCAAGTCTTTGCGCCTACAGATTAAACAGAATATCAAATGCAAAAGCTCTAACTCACCTGGATTAGGTAATAACCTAACTTTGTCTCTTTCCTTAGAACCATCAAGGTCAGTAAGACAATAAATCAAGGCCACGCCAAAAAGTCTTACTTAGATAATTTAAACCACATTTAGACAGAGCCTCCAGTAATTCTGGTTTCTGAAGCTCTGACATCAGCCCTGTGAAAACATGATAATTGTACCATGCTGACAGAGTCAAAATCAATGCAAATTTAGCATCCTACTTTACATATGAACAGGCAAAATAATATATGGCACACATAGGTATCCATGTAAAGGAAGTGGTGGCTGTCTCTACATAAGCGGCTAAGGGCTGTAATCCTCTGAGAGGAATGTCATTATACTTTCCAAATCCCATCGCAACAAATACCTTTACAACAGAGATGTCTGTATAACAAAAACCCTTTCAAGCTCTGGCTGACAGCCCACGTATTTCAAGCAATATTTGATGTGAGACTTGGAGTTCACAGTAATGGGAATTGACCTGTATTTCCAAAGGTAAGATTTGAATGATTTCATCTGTAGCTCCTATCCCAGGATACCCTGGGTTGGAACCCATGAGTACAAAAACTCAACACAAAGAAATGAAATCAACCCCACTCCGAAAAGGCGAAATTCCTTCAGTTCATCTGGGGTAAGGAGGCCTCTGACCCAAGCCCTAAAATGGACCCCACTGCTAGGAAAAATGGGATCGTCCGTGAAGACTGATGGACTATGTTCAAATCTCCACTCCATCTCATGAGATGAGGAAACTGGTCTACAATTCTAAATGCTTTTGAGCCTCATGCTCCTTGGCTATAAAACGTGAGGAAGATCACTCATGCTCAGGATTTCAATAAAACCTATATGACAGCATACATGAGAAGCTCCTGACAGAGGGCCTGATACATACATAGCACATGCTCAAAAAAGTTAGTTCTCTCATCAGGTTTCTTCCTCTACAAGACCTTGGGCTAATACAAACCATTTTCATGAAATCAGCTAGAAGACATAGTGAGTGGAAGTTAACCAAACGTACAGTCTAAACACAGGCTGAGTAAAAGTGTTGCTTAGAAGAACGCCAGGCAAAATGGCAGAATGACTAGACCACACACAAGTATTTACCTGACTAGAAAAAAAGGTTGTCTGGGCCAAGGTGAGACTTGTGTACCTGAAAGCTAAAAAGCAACTAACCAGGCAGCGTTAACAATAAACGAGCTGATTATTTTGTCTGAGGTCATTTTGAAAATTGCTGATAATCCAAAATTCAGAGTCACGTTTTCCTAGTCAAGGACGAGCTGTGGCTGCTGTTCTGGCCTAGTTTTCTTTGGGTGCTATTCTAGGTGACGGGAGGGCCCTTATTTGGGGACTCCCTGGCTCTATCCTGTACATTACACCCTCTCTCCTCAGTAGGATACTATGAAAGTATTAAAACAAACTGTTTTCTCCATTTGGGAAACATGTACGTTTATAGCTTCAGAATATATTTACTAAAAGTGTTCAGTGTTGTTCTAATTTATGAGGTTTTTATTTCTATTGATTTTCAGATATCTGATTTTCTGCTTTTCAAATTACAGGTCAATGAACTTGGAAGTTTGTGGTGACAAAATTCCATGTCCCCCCCCCCCTCTGCCCCCAGGGGGTGATGGTGGGGGTTTGGTATTGGGAATTTGATCCCAGGGTCTCAAACATACTAGGCCAGTACTCTACCACTGAATTATATCCCCAGCCCTACCATGGTCTTTTAAAAACAACTTGGGATTATATGTTTTGAAATAGAAAACTATCATCTTATGAACATAATCTGAAGGCAAGTCTGCTCACCTTTATAAAATAAGTAGGGACTTTTAAATACCTTACAAAGCTCCCCAAAACCCCATTAGACCTAGGGAACTATCAAGAACAAGAGATGTCCCAATATTTCTCAAAGGATGTTAGTCTTAAAGATTACTTACTCTGATAATTTCACGTTGCCAATAAGGAAAGAGCTCACAGAAAAGTATATACCAATATTCATGTGCCCAGCTAAAGTATATACAGACCAAGTAATGAGATTTCTCTTCCGAGATGCAACAGAAAAATAAAACAACAGCTGGACAGAAGTACGGAGGCATAGAGAACAAACTGCGAGATCTACAGGACAGAGAAGCCCTAAGTGGAGAGGTTGGGAGATCAACAACAGAGAAAGAACAAAATTACTAAGGAAGAAGGTTAAACAGCAACAGAGACCAAGTGGCAGCAGAGAGATGTTTTAAATTCAGCTCTGCGCAGAGCTTACAAAGTAGGACCTGAATACACAGAAGCATCCACCTGCTACAGTGGCTTCTGGCCTCTATTTTAATATCTGCAACCTCCATCCCATCACCATTATCTTAAAATGGAGGCAGCAACAACCACCAGATTGTACACTTTAATCCTACCACTGATAAGGGCGTAAACCTCAAGCGTTGTGGAAGGTGTGCTAACTATCTTAAGCCACTAGGGCGCTACTCCCTGGTTCCAAAAAGCACACTTAATGATTTCCACCTAAGCCCCAAAGCATGGATGTCTCTCCTAAAAGTGAACCCTTTCTTCTCTGCACCAGGGCATTGCTCTAACAGTTGACAAGGCATTTCAAGGTCCCCCCGGGCTGTGGCAAAGTGAAATACAATTGTAATTACACAAGAAACCACGGAAAGGTAGCACAGAAAGAGTTAGCTCCTGAAATACAAGGCTGAGAAACACTATTCCTTACAGAAGCTGCCACCCCGCCCAAGAAGAGCCCGTGCTGCCTCGAAAGTGACCTCAAGGGAGCAATCAGGTGCCCGGACAGAGGCGCAAGCAGCTTTCAGGCCCTCCCTCCCGCATCCCACCTGTCCCAGCGGGCGGGCGGGAGTGGGGGGAGGAGCCGGGAGGAGCAGCCGGAGCACAAGGGCTGCCAGCACCAGCTGCTCCCAGCCCGCCCTCCCTCCCTGCTGCCCTCCCTCCTGCAGGCGAGGGCTCTGGGTAGCCGTGGCCCGCCCAAGATGCCCGCGACACCCGCGACGCCCATCTGGGCACCTGGGAGACCCCTGCCCCGGGAGCCCCGAGCTGTCTGTACCTTTACTCTGGGGAGGGTTCTGACTCCGGTCCCGGAGGACGTTGATCTGGTAGACGGCTCCATAAGGCTCAAAAAGTTCTTTCAGCTCCTTTTCCGACCACGACCGGGGGATCTGTCCGACAAACATCTTAATGGCATCTGGGTCTGGTTGGTCTGAGTGATCCAAAGCTCCGTTCATCTTGTTGGCTGTGCCGTTACTGTCAAAAACGGAACCGGGAGCCAGAGTTAGGGCTGCAGGGTGAGGGACAGGAAGAAAAAAAATAGTAGGGGTGGGGGTTGGGGAGGCGGAAGGAGGAGGGAGAGGAGCACGAGGAAAGTGCCTAATGAGTCGTAGCAATTTGATGAACTAAAACAAAGCAGAGGCACCATTAGGTTGCTCCTCGGCAGCGGCACGGGGCTTTCACTGCGTGCTGCTGTTCAGCATCGCTGCCGGAGCACAGGGCAGCGCCCCGCTGCCTGTCACCCAGGGCGTGGACATCTCGGAACCCGGGTCTGGGAGGCAGCTGCAAGTTAAGTGCAGGTCTCAATCTGCAAGGCTGCCATCAATGCACCGGCAGTGTTATCTGCTCAGCACTGGCTGGGAGAGAAAGGCAGGGCTGGATTTCTGCTGGATTTCTCTTCCTCTCCCCCACTCCCCGCCCTCTTTTGGAGGTTTTTGGAAGAGAGGAGAGAGGTGGTAATAATAAAGTCACATGGATAGAAAATGAAACACTTGGCAGTCCGTCAGATGACTAATGCAAGATGCTAGTGATGAATTTGCAGAGTGCGCGAGGCATCCATGTGTGCATCAAATTAGTACGTTGTTGCTGCTAGGAATGGAAAGCGCTCCAGCAAAGCAGCTCTGCGCAGCTGATTGGCTGCCCACACCGGAGAAAAGGGCCAGAGCTGGGAGGGGGCTGCCCCTTTAAAAAGCACATTGTTTATGGGACCCAGGCACAAAGGGTTTAATTCAGACAGGCAAAGAGATCTCAGAATTGCCGGCTTTGTGCTGGGGGAAAAAAATGCAGCCCCAGAAAGTTGAGTTCCCACTAAAGGACACTGAATATTTCAAATCTTTCACACTCCATAAATTGCTCTCTGTATATCTGACTTCCAGATGTTGCACTTAAGTTCTAAACAATCACACGTTTGGGAGAGCAGGGAGTAAAAAAAAAAAAAAAAGGGAGTCTGTCTTTTCTTCTCCAAGCTTCAGTAAATATTTGGGGCTGATACAAAGAACAAAACCATAAGCTTTCACATATCAGTCTTCCTCATGTTGCTTCCCAAACCCCCATTTGGAAGAGACTGGATCCTTTCAAACCTGCAATTCTGGCCATCACCATGCAATACAATAAAGATGTTCCTTTTTGACTTGGACCCCCCACACCAATTTGAGCTAGAGTAAATAACAAAGCAAAATCGCATACCCTTTTCTTTTCTGTCCCGCCTACCCCCTGACATGGCTCCTATGCCAGCTACTCTGCCAAGTGAGAAGACTGACTCTCAGCAGCACTCAGAGCAGAGCTGTGCTCTTGGTCTAGGTTCTCAGCCTATGAAAATACAACATATAAGAACAGGTGCAAACCCAGCAGACACCATATCTACAGAGCCTGGTCCATGACTACCCCCAGCCCAGAAGCTGAAAGATCAGGAAGGGGACACGTGGACTCCAACTAAACTGCAAATGGCAGGTGTGAGTTCACTGTACCCTCAGGGAAAGAGTAAGAAGGTACTGAAAGATCTTAAGCAGAGTTTCTTATTTTGTTATAATAAAAAAAAAAAAGAGTACTTTAAATCTGCTGCGGATTTAGGTTAGTCTTGAGCCCTTATAAAACAGAAGGAGAAGAAAAGCAACACTAACAGTTAAAAGACCCGAACCTTATGGAAAGGAGAAATCCTCAATTAGATTTAACAGAGAGAGAAAAATGATGTCAAAATACTCTTCACTAGGTCTTGACTTCAATTTCTACTTCTTAGCCTTCTATTTTACCATTTTATTTATTTATTTTTTATCCTGGAGATAAACAATCAGACTGTCTAACTTGAAGCATTTTTCAGAGCTTCCTCTAATCAACTTTATTGTTATAAAAAATGTTCTGCTGAATAAAATATTGAGTACAAAATCTTCTTTCAACAATTTAGGTGTAATGTAATGCTTGTTTATATTGGAGCTAGGTCGTTTATCTTGTTCTTATGCACCTATACTTCTTTTCCAATCACTCTTTGAGAATTCAACAAACACTTTAACCCTGTGGAGCCATGACTGCAGAGGGGTGGAGGTGGCAGAGCCGCGGGGCAGCACAGAATGGAGTGTTCACAGCATGCTGAAAGCGAGGAGTGTGGCAAGGCTTATTTGTGGGACAGGAAGAACTCGTGGTTATTGCTGTTGACAACCAGCTAGAATGCAAAGAGGAAGGCAATGCCACAGGTCTCAGCTAACAGAAACCGGAAGTTCAAAAATGGGACTATTGCAACTTATCTGTACAGACCACAATTAATATAACGAAGGAGTCAGGTGGCAGTTTTCTTGTCCGATATCTAAACTTTGATTTCTAAAGCAAACATTCCTCGATGCTTCTCCAAATATGTGGCCTTTTACATTTTCTCAAAATACATAACTTTATCCAAGACCCTTAAAGGAAGGAAAGCTGAGATGAGGGCTCAAGTCTTGCACAAACTCTGATGTTTATGTAGGTAAGTGTGTATTTTATCATCTCTGTCAGAGGGCTGCCTGGAGATTTTTTATCTTCCTGAGGCAGTATACTGCAGTGGCTAAGGGCATGGCCTCCGATTGCTGGGACTACCACTTCCTAATTGTGCTACTCTGGGCCTCAGACCCTTCATCTACAAAACGGGAAGAACAGATTTCATCTCACAGAGTCACAGAACACAGCACAGAATAAGTGCTTTATAAATGTCAGCTATTTCTACTGTGAATTCCTTCTTTGTGGAAGCATTTGAAACGAGTGACTTTTCAATCCTAAATTTTCACAATATAGATCCAAACACAATACATATTGAAAGTAAGAATAATATGTTATTTTTATATACCAAATATGGTGCGAGGTACTTGATGATTTTAATTTTTCTAGCAACTCTCAGAGAAAGTATATTTTTCAGTTGCCAATAACCAAGAAGTAAGTTCCTCTCCAAAGTTGACTAGCTTATAAATTGTAGAGCTAGAATTCAAACCTATGTCCACTGGGTCCCAAAGAGCAAAATATTTCTAATCCACCATGTGGCAAAATATTCTATTCTGCCTGGCTTGTGTTGAGAGTAAACAGCTCGTGGCAAATCCATGGGAAGAATAAGCCAAGAGCGAGTCCTACCAGGTCCCTGGAATTGCTGCAGAACAAGAGGCAGTCTAAAATGGGCATATGTGCCTTTGTTCTCCCTCTGTGAAAGATGGTAGAAGGTGCCAAATTTAAGGGTCCTTTATGTTACTTTAAAACTCTGGTTTATCCAATCAGCTCATAAAGATGTCTCTCATCTCCACGGGTCCCCTTCCTCTCTACTCCCACACAGTCAAACTCATGAGCATCTCCCATCCAAATCTATGTTCTTTCCTGTTTGCCTTTTGGCAAATAACTATTCCAAAGATTTACACCAAGTGCTCAAGGCAGGGCAGTGCCGTAAGTAAATCCAGCCATGATTGTTGTCCAGATAAATTAAAACCACCACCACACCCTCCCTATCAGAAGCTGTCACTTGGAATTGGTAGTCATATCCCACTGTTACTGAATCCCCTACCCTGAATTCTGCCTGTATTTCAACAGTCTGGTTAATTCTGCTCTAATCTACCTATGCTCCTCCTCCCAGGGACTCAGGTTTCCTGGCTGATGCTCATTTCTAGTGGAGACTCACTGACTTCTTTTGTCCTCATGGGGGTATGGTACAGAAACTTCTAAGCAAGATAGAAATTATGTGTTTCATAGCAAAACCTTTGGGAGTATTTGCCAGAGCCCACAAAGAGGTGATTCTTCATGGACAAGTAATTTTGGGAACAGATACCCTAAATCTCAAAAAGATCCTCAGTCAGACCTCTACCTACAAGAATCTAATTGGCTTAGAAAATTAATACTAACTCACTTCTCATCACTCCTTAGCCATCCTTATCATCCAGCCCAGTGCTTTTTATGGTGCAGAAATGCAGACTGAGCGACTCGAGAGGCTGAGGCAGCAGGATTGTGAGTTCAAAACCAGCCTCAGCAACTTAGGGAGGCACTTAGTAACTCAGGGAGACCCTGTCTCTAAATAAAATATAAAAAAGTGCTGGGATGTGGCTCAGTAGTTAAGTGCCCCTGGGTTCAATCCTGATACCAAAAAAAAAAAAAAAAAAAAAAAGAAAGAAAATAAATGTAGATTGAAATTCAACTTAATACTTATCAATAGCCTACTCTTTGCCATGTACTTGACATACAATGATCACAACAGTTCCAGTTGGAATCATCTTCATTTTAGGGATGAAGGAACTGGGAGTCACAGAGATACTGTGCCTTTTCCAATGTCACACCCTTAACAAAAAGTGACTGCAGAACATGGGTGGAGAAAGATTTAAAAGCCAGTCACCATTCCCTACTATTCCAGGAACTGGGATTCTCTAGCGGGATGTTTCCTAGGGACTTGGTGACCACTCATGGGCCCTGGACACAGACACCTACACCTCTGCTGGCACCTTGCCTGTAAATTGCAACATGATCCCGAGTGCCAATTCTGCTTCTGTTCTCGGCAAGGAGCCAGCTATAAGGCTCCACTAGGACAGATGCCATACGGAACTGGACGATGTGTCAGAGAGCACAAAGCCAGTGGGTATTGTTGGTATCGGTCTCAGAGCCAAGATGAAAATATGATGATGTTGGGGAAAATGAGCTTACTTTTGCTTTTAGCAGTGCACTGACCTACTTCCCTACTCTATTTTCTAGTAAAAAGAACTAGATCAATAGAGGATATGCAAATCTTCTGAGGTCCCTCTCAAGAAGTGAAATTAAAAAATAATAATTGATTCAACACATTATTATTATGCATTCCAGGACAATAACTTTTTATAAGGCCTAGTGATTTGTAGGTTTCCTTTTGGAGAATGGTAACAAGAAAATTGAGATTTCTCATCTTTCATCTTGTCCTTGGATAACTTTCTGTGTTGTATTTCCTTTATCTATACAAGGGCAAGAGCAACAAACTTGCAAAATGGCTGAGAAGTGCCAACTGGCCATAAATGATTATGTTAATGCTGAAAAAATGACATAAAATGCCTCCTTCAGCATATATTCTAAACTAAAAATTATACAAAAGGTGGGTTGTCTTGGAAAAATTCTTTAAAGATAGTAATCTCTCTGGCAGTTATCAATAGTCTTATTACGCTAACATTTTTTGTTCCTTAGAATGTCCTGTATCAGCACTCTCCAACTCAGTGCCATGATGGAAATGATCCGTATCTTCACAAAACAATATGGTAGCCACTCGCTGTATGTGGCTACTAGGTACTTGACATGTGGCTAACTCAAGTAAGAAACTCAATTTTTAGTTAATTTTATTTAAATAGCTCTAGATGCAAATATACTTCTCCCCCATGTTTTTCTCTTTTAAACATTGAGTAAAGTTGAGATTAACCTCAACATTTTTCGTGGGGAACTGTTTTGCAGAAGTAGGAATGCAGTAAGTAGGAATGCAGAAGTAGGAATGATCTGTACTCCAGTACAGGTCAGTAGATAGTGGGCTGGTGGGCCTGGGTTCTTGTCACAGCTCAGCATCCATTAAACTGTGGTATCACAGGAAATCAGGTAACTACTCTGGTTCCTCAGTTTCCTCACTTGTAAAATGAAGAGACAGAAGAACTTCCATCTGGTTCTTAATTCCTATGATTCTGTAGTTGTGGTTTGGACACAGAGATTGACTTATGGAAGAGATAATTTAGGTAATAAGACCAGCTGCCTGAAACCTTGGTGTGATTCCCCTTCTGTGTCCAATATGTTCCCCGGGTTCACAGACAGCTCCATGCAAGTCAGAGAGTTGACAAGGTGTCATCTACGCTGTGGAGAGCAACCCACAGGATCAGACAGAGCTGTGAGAGGTCGGCAGCCGTGGGTGTTGCCAGAGAACCATCTTTCTCAATCTGTGCCAGGGCTCTTGCTAATATCCTAGCCGCAGTCCTGTCATTTCAGTCAGCTGACAAGCAATCTTTCAAAGGGCTCAGGAGTCATTTTTTAATATCACTTGTACTTAAGTAATAGCACACAAAGAACAGGCTTTGTTTGGTTATCACAGGAAACTATCCAAGACGGAGCTGTATAAGGCAAAAGCAAAAGAAAGGACCTGGCAGTGGGCCTGCTTGCCTCTGGCGGGCAACAGGATGAGCCCGGAATTCATCAATATTAACAGTCTTCTACCTTGTCCATCTTGGTGGTGCTGGTTATTTAGGAAGAGCGTGCTTTTCCCCATAGACTGGCTACATGGCACCTGGGGGGCAGGCAGCAGCTTTTCCTACCTGATCCTCAGGAAAACACGAGAGAAATTCTGAACCGCGCCACCCTGGAGAGGCTCACTGTCCTTCCAAACTTAGCCCAGCCTCTCTGTTTAGAAAGAGGAATCAGCTGCCCTTTAACCCCAAACTCTGAGAACTGCAAGTCCTTTTTAAATGCACCACTTGACAGCTATGTGAAGGAAACTTCCATTTTCCCCGATGCCTCTCAACAGAGCAGTTTGCTACTGGTCAGAAACAGCTGTATCCTAACTGCAGTGGGATCATGGGTGGCTGATTTTTTTTTTTTTTTTATAAACTCAAAACTCCCTGGATATCAGTTATAACAGCAATAAAATGTGAAAATAATGATGCTCCTGTATTTACCTGGGAGGTATTGCTGCCATTTATCTTGTGTAGCAAAATCTTTTGAGTCACAGCCACACCAATTAGGGAATGAGGCCCCAAAGGTCTGAGGTGAGACGGCCATGCATCAGCTAGGGAATCCTCATGGAAGATTAACTGGAGCAAATAATACCCTAAGTACCTGAAAGAGGCAAAACTCTCCTCCAATGTTCAATTTGTAAGTAAATGAGTCTGTGCTCCTCTCAAGGAAAGGTTCAAGGTTCCTTAAGGTACACATACACATAATGTGCTCAGACCTGGACTTGGATAAAATGTGAAAGAAAAAAAACATCTGCAAGAATGTACCAGACATCATTTTCTTTCATACACGACTAAGAAAGGGCATGTTTGAGACAGGCATTTGGCTAGATTACTGGAGTTAAGGTTGGACTGTGTTTGGTTGGAGGTCTAAAAGCTATACATGTATTTACCAGGGTAAATTGTAACCATGACTCACAGGGAACTGCTCCTATGGAAAATGTCACAGAACACGAGTGTGTGGCCCCACCAAGTAAAAGGGAAACCTGATTACCTTATCTCAATTTGACTGCTAGTAAAAAGCAGAATACTGGAAAACCCCCACAAAGAAGTAAATTTGGAGGCATGCAGGGGGTACCTGATGGCTGAGCATGCCTGGCTGGGAAGGCAGAGGGGCATCCGTTATAAAGAGCCCCACCCGGGAAACTCATTTCCTTCCGTGATTTATCTGAAATAGTTCTGTGGACCTCAGGGTCCAGCAGGGGGCATTTGCACAGGAGGAGGAGGTGCTTCAGATGAACATTTAGAAATGGCAACTGGGAAATAATCATCGCAAAGAAGATTTATAGAGGCCTTCACATTTTCACAGGGATTTAGGGCATACACCATGGCGAGGACACCTGCCCCCCGTGGCTGAGGCGATCACAGCCCCCACTTTACAGATGAGCAAACTGCTCCTGGGGCAGATATAAGGTGCCCACCTGATCCCATTTACTTGTCCCAACCTAAATATTGCAGAATCTGCCTGCGTGCTGTGAGGAAGTGATCGGAAATGGCTCTTTCGGATGATTGAGTGGAGATTAGCTTGGTCATCAATTAACTGAAAAGCGAATCATTACAAAATGAAGACAAATGTCGCGGGAAATTCAACACGGCTCACGCTTCCCAAACACTGATTTTTTTTTTTTTCCCCAACAAAAACGTACCCCCACCCCATTCATAGTCTAGCAGCAAGTGATGGAATTATGGGAAGCACCTCAAGGGGGTAAACGGTGGGGCACCATGCCCAACCCCCTGAAGACCAGGTTTTAGCAGCTGTGCTTCTCAAGGAACACAGTCCTGCTTTTGCCCTTTGAAAATACTTTGCCTGGACTGACTTACACAAGAAACAGCCGTCAAGGCAGATTCACAACACTCTCCACTTAATCAGGAAACTGATTGGCTAAAGCAGGTGATTCCCCCTTGCAGAATTTCAAACAAACCCGGAAGTCATCCTCACACAAAGTCTTTCTTCTTTCCTTCCTCATTCTCATGCAGTTATAAAGACTTGCTTTATGTCAAACACGTGGTGGATTTGAAGGAGTGGTCTGAGAAATAATTATGTGATTAATGCCCTTCAGCTGCTCGCAGCCAATGAAAAGAGTCAAAATGTATATTCAATATAAAACCCACATCCAACGTGATATGGCCTGTGATAGAGCAATATACAAGGTCTGCAGTAAGCCCCAAACAAGTGACTAATGCTGTTGAGGGGACAGGGCAGTCAGCAATCTAAACCACACTGCATTCTTGTGGTCAATGTTTAAATGGAATTTGGAAAAAAAAAATTTTTAAAATCAAAGCCAAAGGATAATAAGCTATACCATTTAACTTTGTTGACAACGTAATGGAAAAAAGAAAAAACGGTGGCTCTGTGGGGTTGGGAATTTAGAGAAAGTGGCCCAGGATCAGCCGCCACCTAGACACACAAGACCTGGTGAGCCACCAAGAGAGGAAGCCCAACACAGACCCCTGGCAGGGGTGGTAGCCACGTGTACCTGTGGCCTTGCCCAGTCCTTCAACCTGTGCTTGAGATACCACATCCTGGGAGCCTGTGGTACAGTCTCGTCCATCTCTACTCTTCACTCTCTCGCCTACCATGTGACCTCCTGGGCAGAGGCTCCCAGTTCACCAATATTCCTGCAGTTGACCATGCCACTGTGAAAACAACTTTCCTGATCTTGGCCATTCAGCTCTACTGTGACAGAACCCTCCAGCCGCACCTCAAATTCAGCACACCTAAAAATAACCTTGTCCTGTCTTCTTTTCCTCCAGTGAGGTTTCCGTTCTAATTCCCTGGTAGTTTTACTGGTTCAAATGCCCCCTCCCAACAATCTGAGTGCAGAAGCAGGGCCTCCCAGAGAACATGTGCATAATCCAGACTGACTGCTTGCTCTGACCTCGTCCCCTCTCTGACCGCTGAATCCACACGAACAATAATTAGCTGAACCCCAGTCAGGTATATGGTAAAACTGTGAAATTCTTGATGACAGGGACGTCTTATTCAATCATTCATTCAATAAATATTCACAGAGTGACTCCCTCAGTTGGGCATTGTTCAAGGTGCTGGGGAGACAGTGATTGGTAAATCGGGAATAAAGTAGCTCTTACGGAGTCTGTATTCTAGAGAGAGACAGAAGATAAGCAAAATAAGTAAAACTTATTCAAGAGATTATTTCAATGGAGAAAAATAAGACAGAGGGAAATTAGAGAGTGTTGAGTACAAGGTTGCAAGTTTAAACAATGTGGTCAGGAAGGCAGGCCCAGGGCCTTGAACTCAGTACTTTCTGACTGAATATCTGTAATAGGGCAAGAAGTCTAAAATGCAGTAGATCAAACCTCACATTATGTGTTTTGCCCCCACTATTATACAGGACCATGTCACCACATCTAGCACTGTCCCATTAAATCTGAGTCGATGCAACTATTACCAATGAGTTACTGAGTCATGCCCAGTTTTCTCTCCATGCCTGTCGGCTCCTCTTGTCCCCTCACAGTCACTGTCCTAATTCTGACTACCATCTTGTGCCTGAATGACTGCAGAACCTGTTCAGTGGGCTTTCCCACTTTGGACTACAGGACCATGACTTTGCTGACCCATGTGCCTGCTGGCATTCAGAACTCTATCTACTTTTCCGTTAAATATTGATTATCTGCCCATTCATTATTCATTTTATCATCTATCAATGGCACCATTTAATCTCAGGCAGGTCTCTCCCCAACCTGCTTTCTGCCTACCCTTTTCGGTCAAAAATGACGTGCAATCAAGGAATACAAATGAAATGGGATACCAGCATAAGGGGGCAGCCAGCAACACGAGGTTTAGCAGAAATGCACTGAAAACTACTCATGCTACCGTTTCCCTTCCAGTGATCTGGAAAATCAAAAGTTGACAGTCAATGGGAACTAATTACGTCATATTAATGATGGTAGTTTAGATGAGAAAACAGAATCCATTCGTGAAGAAAGATACAAATTTCTATCAACATTGATTTATCAGGTTCAGGTGTAGTTTTTTGTTTTTTATTTTCCTGATAATGCCTTCAAACTCACATGTTTGTGAAATGCCAGCAACAGAGTTAAGAAGAAGAAAAAAATGATCTCATAATAACCAAAAATGCACGTCACAAAGTCCCCTTTCCATCACAAAGTCCTCTTAATGCCCTTTAAGCCCTTTTGGAGAGGGCCTCCACTGGTCCTCAAAGACTGTTTTATGCTGGTTTTCACAGCCTTGGTCATCTGCATTTCAAATCCCACAGGAGATTAAAGTAGCAAACAAGAGGGAGCCTTTGCTACAGCTGGGCCCTGTCCTAACAGGCCACAGACAGGAATCTGGGGGCCTTGCAGGTAAAAGCCACTCACAGATATATGCCCCAGCAGTCATCTCGGACAGCAGCACAGCAAAATCATTAATTTGTATAGTGACAATCTTCCATCATCTGAAGGGCAACATCGTGCTCGATGAATTCTGCTCAAGGAAGCCAAGAAATATATAATTTATTGTCAGAAGAATTTCTTCAAAATCAGACAACGAAGAGAATTGGAACCTAGAGGATAAGTTTTCAACCGCACTGCAAACCTAGCTAATCAGACTGACTGCCCCCTTAGGGATGAGCCGGGATGCCACTTTCTAACACCACGGTGGATCCAATGTCAGAATTTGTGCACCTTCTAGTTTGTTGTCAGTAAATGCAGAAACGGATTTTGCTTCTGAGACTCTTTGGCTTTGTTTGGGCTAATTTTTCCCTGGTATTCTGCTCTATTTTTAGCTACCTGTTGTTATTTTGATGGTTGTTCTGGCTGGGAGAAATGAGGGAGAGGGGAAGCAGACATGGGAGGCAAGAGTTGGGAGTTGGTTTTTCCAAAGTCAATAATGTCTAACTGATTCAGAAGTCAAATTTAATTCTTGCTCTCCAAAACATCACAACAAATTATATTTGAGGTTCAAAAATTGGAAATAAAGGTCCAGAATTGATGATTGTGATAACATTAATGGGACTGAATGTGAATTTTCCAGATTTTTTTTCTATCTAGACATAAGAAAAAGCAATCAGATGCTCTATAGGGATTGCACTAAGTTCCAAGATAGTAGTCCAAAACATTCGCCTGACAGTCTGCTTAAAGAAATTTGCAAAAGTGACAGAAAAGAACACTGCCAAATTTGGACAATTACTAAAAGAAAAATTCCAGAGTTGTATGCACGGCAGCTTATCAAGAGTGTTCCCCAATAACACCAATATGATGGTAGTTTGTCATGCTATAAAACATGTCAAAAGGGGAAGTCCAAATGGCATCTACTTTGCTAGTTTTTAAATCCTTAAATTATAAGATGAAATCAATATCAAATAGCACATCGTGATTTGGAAATATACAGGCCCTCTCTCGTTCTCCTTTTCCCCGCATGTCAGAAATTCCATTTAGCATCTTAAATCACCAATTAAAATAAGCTTTGACATTTAATTTGCTTATTTCTTAAAATGTACATCATCTGATCTAACCCTCTAAACAAATAAGAATAAAAATAGGATTATGTGCTAAATTATAATGGCTGTTATTCTAAGAGGCTGAATATCATTATATCAAAATTCCCCATAGCTGATTTTTTTGAAGCCATTTCTTCATTTTTTGACACTACATCTGGCACAATGAATACAGATGATCATGTGTTTATATATCTGTCTAACTGCCTTTCCCAAACACAGCCAGATGGAGTCTTTCAGAATCAAATTAATTTCAGATTAATTCACTCTGGACCCACTCCAGTTTCATGACTCTTTGCTTGGTGGCACCAACCAAATCGATGTGAAGTCATGAACTTGAAAGAGCACAGGTTCCTCGATATCAAGGGGAAAATAGTATAACTCTGTGGTTGCTCCCCCCACCCCACAAAGAAATCCATTCAGGTACCACAAACTGCCAGTTCAAGGACTGATGAACATTTCACAGTGTCAAAAATCATCCAGAAAGAATTTCCATTTGGATCCAAATAAAAATCACAGTTAATTTTACATTCAATATTCATAATGCCTTGAGATGATTCCAGCAAAAATTAGTGTCCTCTTTACTAACCTCAGAACCAAGGATGTTATGGTAAACTTGCCATCTAAGCAGAGTCAGGTGCAGCCAGTGACAGGAGGGAGTTAATTCAGAACACCTAAAGTGCATATTCTGTCTCTAGCTGTAGCTACTGAAGGAACTATAAACAAATGTAACCAGGCTTTGCTTGCTGTCAATCTTGGTGGATGCCTTTATTATCATACTTGTTTCAATTGCAATTTGGGTTTCCATGGAGACACAACAGTCAGCTCTAGAAAATTATAAGATAAATGTCAGGCGGTGATAACGGTGTTAATGAAGCTTCGGTGACAAGCAGCTCTGTGCTTCAAATAATAAGCCTATTTTCTATTAGCATATGTATAACCTGTCAAAAAAAAACCCTGGAAGAGAATATTAAAAATTAAGTATACACCTATCTATATTTAAGAGAGAGGAGAGACCCCTCTAGAATAGCTTAGATTTGGTGGGTCAACCTGAACAAGAAAAAAAAAAAATTAATTGCTCGTTTCTTGGGAAAATTAGGCACTCATGGCTCTGAATGACGTTGTGGCTGACATCCAGAAATGCCTTTCTTTACCCAGACATAAGCAGAAATTTTTCTTATATTGTGGCCCAAGTTCTCTTTTGTTTTTCCCTTTTCCGCAGTGCCGGGGATTGAACCTAGGGCCTTACCCATGGGTCCTACTCATGCTAGCTGAATGCTCTGTCACTGAGCTACATCCATGGCCCTTTTTAAAATTTTACTTTGAGACAAGATCTTACTAAATTGCCCAGACTGAAGAGGCCCAGGTACCTAATGCATAAGGCACTGGCCTTCAAATTGCCTAGGCTTGAGTGAATTTAAAATCCTCCTACTCAGCCTCCCAAGCAACTGAGATTATAGGTGTGCCACCATGCCTAGCTCAGGGAACCTGTTTTAGTTTCTGGAAGGTAAGGCCTCTACTAAGTCTGACCATGCCAAACTGTGACATTCTGAGAAGGTCCTTGTGGTACTTGGACTGATGTAACCCACACCTTCTACTCCACTCTACATTGCTGGATAAATCTAATTGGATTGCCAGTATCCAGAACCACCCTGGACTAGTCTAGAGCCAAACATCTACCACTGAAATTTCAGTGGGTCAGGGAGAGTGACAACTGTGAAGTCACAGAACTGGGAGTGATGGCACACTTCACAGAAGATTCTACAACAAGAAACTGAAGGAAAAACAGATGATCCCAATGAGGAGGAATTAGGGCAGATTTTTTATGTTCTACTCAAGAACATCTTTTTAGCATCCTCAGATAAAGTTAAAAGGGTGATAAAGTTAAGAACAGTTAAGTTAGAAGAGTGATAATTCTGTAAATCAAAGTCTTTCCATAAGGATAAAAGATATATATATAATATATCTGAGCTTCTCCTGAACAGTTACTGCTGCTACCTTGACCTTGATATAACCTCCACTATTATTTAGTCCAGTCCATTGCCTTTTTCCTTTATTTATTTAACAACTGTTTAACTGAGAACCTACTGTGTGCCAGGCACTGGGTTCAGGACACAATGACAACACATTGTCACTGTCCTTAATTTTTCATTGTTTAGTAGCTTGTACAACCTCACATTTGAGATCTTGAAAAAGGTGCTATAAATGGTCTTTTCCATCTGACGTTTGGAAGTGACTACATGAGCATGTTTTCCTGGGAGGAGGCAATTATCTTTGCTGCAGCTCCATGCTAGAGATGTCAGGCTGCTCAAGCCCTTTGCCTCTGCCACCCTGGCTCCTTTCACCCAACTCCACTGTTCAGAAGGAAAACTATGGCAGTCCAACCCAAGGTCTAGGGTTTAACTAGGCCAGGGTGCTGGACAGGAATTGTCAGTGTAACCTTTGAAGAAACAGCAAATTCTTGCTGCCCACTAATTGTTTCTTTTTCTCTTTGAAAGCTCCCCAAGTAACTCCATGTGGCTCTTGCAGATTGTGCTGGGGCTGCCTCCCACTCCCTGAGTGGGTGCTTCCCCCATGTTTATAAGATCCAGCAGTAACAGAGATTCGGGGAGGAGGTGGAGGACAAGGATGGATTGTTTAAACTGAATGTTCTCATTTTTAGTTTCCGAGGCACCCTAATCTCTGTGCATTCGTACTCAACTTGGTTCATCAGGAGATGCGAAGACCCAGGGATATTTGTTAAGGTTTGGTCCCGAAGAAGCTGCCTTAGTCCTTTTCATTTAAGGTTATGATAATCTTTTGATTCTCTTGTGGCCAAGCCATGAGGTTCTAAACTGTGGTTTGAGGCTATGTGTGGCCCAGGGTCCCCTGGTGTACAGGACTGGTATGTCTGCAGGAGGTCTGAGCTGATAGGAGACTGCAGAGCTCAGGATCCTATCCACCTCACTCAACTTCAAGGAATACAGTCTTGTTTCAGAGCAAAATGAAACAATCTAAAACAAACGGACCAAACTCTATTGACAAAAACGATAACAAAGGCCTCCGATATCATCACTTAACTCCTGAGTGTCTTTTCCTGTCATCCCACTCATACAAAAGACATGGAAGGAAAAAGAAGTCAAGCACTCTCAAGATACAGGGCACCAGCCATGTGATTCTTTAATAGGGTCAAAGCGGCAATCTGTATCTAGGGAATATCCAGGAATAGACAAAAACTTTAGATTCAATAACTCCAGTTGGATGGTGGGATTTAAGGTTGAAAACTTTCAGATGTAAATGAAAGCCTAATGCTGTTACTACTACAAGCTGGGTGAGGAAGCATCTGCGATCATGGAAACAAAGGTTATGAAAGGCATGCCTCTCTTACAAATGACTCCAACTGACGACAACTGCTCTCCTCCTTTCTGGAACTTTCTATTCACTAACACTACCCTTTGTTTACTTTTGCTCCTGTTAAAACTTTTCATGATCTCGCATCAGTCCCAAAAGGTGTTGGGAGTCCAATTTCGAAACTGAAAAGTCACTTGCAGTTATTAGGGTTGGTATTTTTAAATTACGGAAAGGATTACTCTTATTTCTAATAATGACACAAAGCATATTGCTATAGTTCTTCAGAGTTAAAATGACAGCTCTAAACTGGGGCAACTAAAATTGCAATCATAATTTTCCTGAATTGACAATATTTGCTAAATAGACTCCTCGAAGAGAAGGGAGTTATACACGTGGGAAATAAATAGGAGATTATAATTTAAGTGTGGCAGAGCTTCAAGAGTGAGGTCAAAAGTGAAAGCTGAAAACAAACAGCCGGTTTTTGCTTTCTTCTTGCTCTTTAACGCAGAGAGGTCTGACTATGCAAGAGGCAGTGTGCATTCTGCCGATCCAAAAGCAGGAGGCCAGTTCTGTCTGTCCACTGTTGGTAAAGCAACACTTTCACTTTGGAAATGTTGTTTTTAGAAAACATGCCAACTTAAAGTCTAAGTTTTATAAAGGTAATTAAACAGAATGAAGAGGACTCCATGGCATTATTAAAATGCTACTAAAGGAGCCTTTCTGAAACAAGGTGGAAAGAAATATAGTAAGACATTAAGTTCCTCTGGGATTCTGGATGCTGGGTACCCAATCATCTAACAATGATCACACTTGCCATGCTGGAGTGACAGAGTCAGGAACCATGCCAAACAATAAAGATCACAAAGCACAGAAGAGTGTGATCCCCGAGTTCCTGCCTTTAGCCTCATGTTTTCCTTGAAAAATCACTATCTTTTTTCTCCCCATAGGACTGATTGAGGGAAGACAAAACTACTTTGAAGGACTTACACAACAATCAAACAGAAACATTTACCCTTGCTGAAACCTGAACGCTCATCAAGAACAGGGTGACACGGAAATATTAAAAACAACAATCCAAATGGCTACAAAAGCAATTTTAATCCCCCTCCCAAGGTCATATGGTATCAATTTTGGAAACCACATTTCCCCCTGGGAAATTTTAACTGTGTGAGCTTTACTGAATCCATAGTATCAGGAATACATTTAACAGCAGAAAAGCGTTAGGATTTTTCGGAAATCAGCTGACCGGCATATCCCTGAATGAATGAATACCTGTGGATGGAGGAAATTCGAGTCAGGGAGAATGCCAGAGGATGAGGTAACTTCCTAATTATGTGCCCATAATGACACAAGCGCACTTTTGAGATCAGCTTGTTTTGGAGGCTTCCACCACAGGTTTCATTAGCAACCCAAAGAATGGAGATCTCCACGGACAACCTGGCAGTGGTCCACCTTCACACGCTGGGAACACCGGGAGCCAAAGAAAGTAGGCGAGAGCAGAGCTTGGGCAGATTTAGAAATAATAGGAACACCAGATGTGTCCTAAGGCCATGCTCGGAAAGTGCAAAGCCTCAGGGTTTATTTCAGACATTGCTTCTGGAAGCCCTGCCACCTCTGGCCAAGTAGCTCAGGGTCATGTGCACTGTGTTTACAGTGATTTTCAGGAATTTCACCTAGAATGAAATAAACCTAAAGAGCTGTGGATTGAGCCGGGTGGGGAAATAAAATTCCATCAGCTGGTGAAGGCAGGGGATCTGCTTCATATGCATATCAGTAATTTAGGTGTGGATGGCAGGGACTGGTCCTCCCTCAGTCAGGAGAAGGTGACTCTTCTAAATGGGTTAACACATGATAAACGGTTCCAGCGGGGAGGCAGTTCCCCTGTGAAACCAGAGCAAAGAGGTTGACTGAGGCCATTTTTAATTCATTAACTGGCCATTACTGACAGCCTAGTTTTAGGTGCGTTCGTTTGTTTGTAAGACAAAAATTCATAACAAGGGCGACTAGCTTGGCTGGCTGGAGGAAGACCCTGCTCTTTGTTGTTTGTTTCTTTAATTAACAAAAACATTCACAACCGACAGAGAAGAATAATGGTAAAATAAATTATGAAGCCACTTATGTATGAAACCATACATTATTAAAGCCACTCTAAATGGGTCCTTAATTTAAATAAAGATGGTCATTTTAGGAAATCCAGCATCTTAAGAAGGAGCAAGGACAGAATGTTATTCTGACCCAAGATATAAAAGGGTGGATTGCTTTGCCAGCAGAGTATCAAACTGCCCTTGACTTCTATTAAAATTCATATACGTCTCTAAAGCTGGATGGGTGTCTACTTCAATTATTTACAGCCCTGCATTTCTATTGGTTAAAGATAGGAGAAAGCAGCATATTAGGCAAAATTCACTTCTAATATTTACACTTGGCCTAATATTTTAGACCAGTCAGCAGAAGCAATTCCTCAATTCTATACTGTGTAAACGAAAGCAAGGGCCACCTCTGGCAAAATCTCAACAATGAACAATGTAATAATGCAACACAGTTTAGGGTTCTTGTTGCTAAAAATCTCAATTTCAGTATGAGTGGAATACCTTTTTTTTTTTTTTTTTTTTTTTTTGGTACTGGGGATTGAGTCCAGGGGCCTTCTACCACTGAACTACACCCCAGCCCTTTTTATTGTTTAAGATAGGGTCTCCCTAAGTTGCTTAGGGCTTTACTAAATTGCTGAGGCTGGTCTCAAACTTATAATCCTCCTGCCTCAGCCTCCAGAGCCAACAGGATTACAGGCATGTGCAACTGTGCCCAGCTTATTCTCATCAATTTTAATATAAGAGAACTCAATGTACACATAGTTTAATGAGTAAGGGGCTCCTGGATTTGCCTAAGTCCTCATCCTATAGGTGGCACTTGTATAGCTATTCAACTTATGCAAATAAACAAGTGCAAGTACTTCTTTTGGTAGCTCTGATGGTGCTCTGGTGCTTCCTATGCAAAACCTCTCTTAACATCTGTCTACTATTTCCTTGACACCTTCAGGCCATCCTCACTCTACCCTGTGGCTCGTTCCAGGACAGAGATGCCTCTTTGCTGCCACCACACCAGAGCTCCTGCTACAGGAGCCCAGACAAGGCTCTGCTTGGCAGTTTTACACCCCTGAGGACAGGTGTTCACAAGAATGGCTTTTCAAGTGACGTAGTCGTACAATCTTCTCTATGCCATGGAGATAATAATTAGAACATCTTCCTAACAAAATTGGCAAACAGTGATTGTATGTTTATATAACTTATATTCTACATTCAAAACAAGGGAAGCTCACGTGCCTCACGTATACCGCCGTGTGATTATGAGACACAGCCCACTCATTTTAACAGGCTTGCCCCAGTGAACAAAGGCCTCCTGGTTGATATTCATAGAAGTCACACTCAAAAAGGCTTATGGGGACAAGCTTTGCACAAGCATTTTATTTTTTAATGACTACAGAAGCTCTTGGGGCTCATCATAGTAAGAGAAACAAAAAAGGAAGGAAGCAGCGATGGTTTTTAATTACTCCTACCTCTGAATCCACAATCTTAATTACAAGAGTTCTCACAACATTTAGAAACTAACCATAATCCACCCTTTTTGCCGTGTCCAGCCACTAGTTCTCTGTTCACGCCACTACCGCTGGCCTCGTCAGAGTTTCCCTGCAAGTTCACGGCCAGGGCAAATGAAAAGCTGTGATTCCTGTCCCCAAAGCACCATCCTTCATGAGATAAAAACCCAGAAATCCCAAGTAATAGTTTCTCTTGAATTTGTCATGTCCTTCTCGCTCCTGTGGTCATCATCCCGCGTGTCTTGGTACCTAAGTAGAGCACCTGGCACACACAGAGAGGGGGAGAGACCAGATAGATCAACAGGACATGGGCATCTCCCCTACCTGAAGCACTGGTGCTATCTAATGATTTCTGAGGATTTTTATCAAGGCACCCTGCAAATTGAGTATCAGTTTGGACAGCCAAGGTGCCCCCTCAGCTCCGTCCTCTTCTTTCACCTAGCACGTGGCTCTGATATCATCTGTCACTATGTGCCATGGCGGAGGGGGGGGGGGTTCCTCAGGCTGGCTGCTGTACTGCCTTGTTTTCCACCTGAGGGTCTCAGGGAGCCCAGGGAAAGATAGCGCTACACCACGGTGGATGGGCATGCTTAGGGACGTGGCTGCAGGTTGTAAGCGGAAGATGAGTTATCTAATGACATGAGGAGGCAAGTCATCTCTGGCCTCGGAGGGAAAGATCCCTGAAAGGGCTTTGCAGATGATAAGAAAGATTTCATTATTCAGGAATGTGGATAGCAACAATTCAGATAGAGCTCGTGAGCACACGGCCGTGAGGGAATCATGGCATGTGGTTTAGTGATCCAGCAACACTCCTCTCCAATCTGCTCTGCAACACCATTTGACCAGCCAAGAAATGAATCAGAAGACACACAGGCTGCACACAGGATAAGGGGAAAGAAAGTTTGTTAGATGGCAACAAAAACGTTTCCTCCCTTTTTGATTATGAGAGTTGTGATTATTCAGACCTGAAACATAGCTATGCGTATTATTCTATCCATTTTATTTTTTCAGCATAGGTGTAAAGATATGGTTGGGTCTCTAAAACAATGCTAGTAAGAAGCTTGATTAATTATACTTTGGGTCCTTTTGGAAAATTTCATATAAATGTATATAAAATACTCCTATTCAAATAATTCATTTAGTCATTCATTCATGAAAATGAGTCTCTATAAAATACTACAACAGGTATCTATAAAGTGCCATGAACAGAAATGAGGGAAAAGTTTTGATGTTATCCAGACCCAAGTTCAAATCCAAGCTCTGCAGCTTTCTTACTCTCTAATCCTGGGCAAATTACTTAGCGTCTCAGATCCCTCAGGTCTGGAATGAGCAGTGAGGTCTCTCTCTCTGGGGTGTTGTGAAGATTAAATGAGGAAATTCACAGGTTTAATAGCATTTGGAAAGAGTATAGGTAGTGTCAAAATGCTCTCTCATTTTAAAGTAATATCTGGCAAGTGGGAAAATGTATAATAATAATTGTTTCTCATACCAAGTAAACATGCAGTATATAAAATCCATACTTTAAAAGGAAGCTACATAGCTTAACATGGTCTCAAGCAACCCAAATGCTAAATAAAGCTTAACTATGTTGATCACGATGGTGAAAAGAAGAAAAATTAATCAAGTAGCTTGTCATCTACTAGAGAGGGCCGGCTGATTTTCTAAAGCCCATTTGGTTTACTCGTGGTTGTTTCACATTCAGGTCGAAGGGAGTTCACTGTTTATGATCTTCTCTCTGCAGTCACCCCACAGCTCACTTCCGTTCTCTTCTTCCTGCCTTCTGTACCCCCACCCTCCTTCAGTAGCTGACTTGAGAATATAGATTTCCCAGAGCAGTTAGTTGTACCCCTTCAATCTCTCCACCTCCCCCAATTGGTTCTGTGCCAACTCGATTCTCATATTAAACATAATCACTCACCAGGCAATCATGTTTTCAAATGTGGGAGTCCTACATACAACCGGTTATTATTTGCTTGGTCAGCAGAAAATATCTTTGAGAGATGCTCATGAATCCTGGTGCCCCTGCAAGCCCATCTGAAGCTCAGCCAGCTCTTTCAATGATACATAAAAGTATCTCTGCCACACAGATGCCGGAGTCTCATTTATGGAGCAATTACAAAACTTGAGCAAGCAGCAGTGTTTTACATTTGTCAGTTCTGTATTTTTAGCCCAGGCTTTTTCCTTTCATGGATTATGGTAAATACAACATTTGCTTCCAGAATGTGGGACTTGCTGGGATCATAAAGGAAAGTGCATAACAAGCAGATTACCTTTGGCTATTGCATTATAGGGAGGCAGACAGCTACGCTAAGTGGCTGGATTTAGTTATATTCAAATTCTATTAAGCTGCCTTGCCTACAACACAGAAATAAACAGGAGAGTATTGGTGCTTAGTGGATTTTTCAATTCCCCACTTCTCAATCAGGGCTTCACTGGGGGTACTTTTTTTAAAAGTAAATAAATACGGTCCATGTTTCTGTGAATCTGTACCTGAAATTTCTTTCCTTCATTAAACATTTTGTAATCTGCTTTCTCTGGATCAAGCCAATGCAGGCGTCTGGGACAGCAAAGATAAATAAGCACTTTAATTCTACTAGAAACTATGTACTGTCCATTATACAGATGCAAACAGGGAGCATTTCATATGTAGCACTGTGCTTTGACCCAATCGAGTGACAGTCCATGTGGCTTTATATCTCATGGCTAAATCTATTAATACATCAAACTACAATTTGTATATTTTGCCTAACTGCCCAACTACGTAAGTCATTATGGGTACGAGAGAGAATTTTTTCTTCTCTTACTCACTGCTTTTCTGCCCTTGCCACAAATTAGTCAGCTATCGAGTTGTAAATGCAGAGCTGCAAATGTCTTTCAGAGGCAATTACTGTGAAACTTTGTTCCAACATTATGAAATGTGGCATTTTCACTAGATAATGTCCATATTAAATGTACCAACCAGAAGCCCAGAGAGTGAACCTGAAAATGAAAAGAAAAATTTAACATGCAGCAAATCTTTAACTGCAGAAATGCCCCGAGTAGCTTTCTCTGTCTGCAGAGTGATGCCATTGACATATGGCAGTGCTACGGATATATTGTATTATTTAAAGAGCTCTCTCTCTCCTGCAAGTGTGTGTGTGCATTTTATTGAGTAGTTTTCCTTTTTTTTTTTTTAGGAATAAGGTAAAGACATTCACCACTCTGAAATTTCTTTTCAAAAAAGTCAGGTATAGCTTTGAAGAGAAATGCATTTTCATAAAAAGATGACAATATATGCAAAAATATGCCTCGAGACTGCCTACTGTCAATGTTTGGGGGAGCCCTTAAAAGGTTAATGGGAAGCCTGGACTGAGACTGGGACCTCTGATAGGGATTCTGAAATGGAATGAACAGCATAAAAATATTGCAGGGCATGCAAAACTACATGGGGACCTCGAGTCAAGGATGGGAAGTAGGCAAGAGTTTAGAAATAAGAAGAGACAAGATGGCATGAACATATGGAAAAGTCCAACAAATTCATCTCAAGTGAAAAGTCATTTGAAATGCAGACGTCCTAAAGGCTGATACAGACAGAAGTCCAAAATGGCAAGAACTCTCTGGTTGAGGGCTAAGTGAGCCCAACCAACACATAATGTGAACTGAAAAGCAGAGGGATTTCTTAGCTACCACGGTAGAGTCCTTAGGTCCTGAAGAGAAGCAAGTGTGTTTTTCGACAAGACTAGCCTTTCAAAGGTTTGTCAATTTTCAACATGAACATGCTGGCATCATGGTGATTAAAGAATACAACATATTTCATTGAATTGCACGTAAAGATCATGGAGAGGTGACATAAACAAGATAGCAATTGGTGGGCTAAGGGAAAACATCTTGACCCTCTCCAATATGGAAGGGATGAGGCATGAAAGAGTGGCAACTAGGGGCACATAAAGGACAAGAGGAAAAAAGGAAGAACAAGGGGCACAGAAGGGAGGGCACACCTCAGCTCTGACCTCACATCTCACCTGCACATCCATTCCAGGCCACTGAAGGGTTCAGTTTTTTTCCCCCCTTAACTATATTTCTCATGTCCTGTGGTTACCTCTTTTTAGGACGCCCCGTATGCTCTTGATCTTAATTGTAAAATTCTTCACCATGGGCCCCCACTATAACTCCAGTTCTTTTCCTACTTCCCCTCCAAGAACCCCAGGGCACAACATCTTAAACCCGATTGTTGGCCCTGCACAGGTCCCATTCATTCCCTCACCCTGGAAGTAGCTTCCTACGCCATTAAAAAACAAATTATCATCCAAAACATGGAGAGTACTCAATTCTTGCCAAACTCACCTTACAGTTCTTGTCTATGAGAACCATCCAATGAATAAATCACACTTTATACGACCTTACCTACTTTTACCTTACCCTGTTACCTAGTTTTGCTGTTATTATTTAACAAGCAGGACAGTATTGTGTCTATCGCTTGTGGTGTTAGCAAGATCTTAGGCCTAGAAGTCCAAAGACCTTGTTTGGAATGATATCTCTAGTACTTACAGAGTGACAGAATCTTTCATTTATAAAATATCAGTTATTCTATGACAGAATCAAAAGAGGTATTGTATATGTAAATACTCTGCAAGCTATTAAAACACTCTGTACTACACGCGAATGTTCTTTTCTTTCTTCCCAAATAGACTTTAAATGTCTTGAGAGCAGGCACCAGGTCTAACAGTTCCTTGAATCCTCAACTTCATTTACCAAGGCACATCAATGATGAATTACTCTGCTTTTCAAAGTCAGTGCAAAGGGCCTGAGGAACCTCCCCAGGGTTGTCCAGTCCAGATCACACTAGTTCATCTTCCACTTGGCTCCCAGAGGAATCTTTTAAGAATATAAATCTGCCTCTTTCTCCAGCTCCTTTAATCACACTCTTCAGAATGATCAAGGCCTTTTGGGAGCTAGCTGGTGGTGAATTCTAAAGTCCCTGCTCCAGACATAGTGGTCTACCCACTGATCCCTGAATGTGCCAAACTCACCTTTCCATTGTTCTCCAGTGTAGGCTGCCCCTCTGGATCCATTCATTTGGCCAAATCCTAGTTAACTTTGAAACACTCCTGTGGGAACTCTTCTACTCCATCCCTCAGCTCTAGCCCAGGTTAGGAAGCACCATGCCAAGCACCCTAGGTCCACTCATGACTTAGACCAAGGTTACTGCCAAAGGGGTCATGTGTGCAGACTTTCAGCCCCAGAGCTTGCACAGTACCTGGCACATGGTGAGTGTTTAGTTTGTACTGGATGAACATGCATAGAATCAGCCTGTGAATGAATGAAAACTCCATAAAGTTAACAGCTCCGTTTTTAATGTGAATAAGTGATGGGCATTATTTCAGAAAATTAAAATTTTAACAACATGAGAATACGAAGTCTCAAAGATCTAAATTTATAGGTGACAAAACAAGTGGAACTGAGTATTTTGAACATTTTTTAATACAACAGAAAAATTTTTCATGATTAAAAATACATGCTGAAATACAGTGAATCTCACCCAAACCAATACAATCAACAAAAAGAGGCAAAAGGAGGCCCAACGCTGCACAGGCTGGAGATTAGTCTATGCCCACAGTACTTCAGAGAGAAGCATATCAGATCACTGAAATGGGCCACTTCAACATCAAAAGATGACATCTACAAAAATTCCTGTACTTTTGAGCCAGGTGTGGTAGCACACACCTGTATTCCCAACAGCTGGGGAGGCTGAGGCAGAAGAACCACAAGTTTGAGGCCAGCCTCAGCCACTTAGTGAGGCCCTAAGCAACTTAACCCGACTCTGTCTCAAAATAAAAAAACAAAAGGGCTGGGATGTAGTTCAGTAGTAAAGTGCCTCTTTAATTCCCAGCACCTGACACAAACAAAGAACTGCCAAACTTTTGGGTGCTTATAACTAGGGGAGAATAAAAATGTGCTTACTAGATTTCTTTGAAGGCAAGTTTAGTTAATGTTATGTATTTCTGATGAACTGATTTAGCAGTGAGGCAGTTTTCCAAAAGCTATGACTCGGCTTAATACCCCTCAAAAACTAGAAATGCCCAGTTTTTTTAACTTAGGTGACATCCCAAGAGAATGTTTCTGACTTTAACCTCCCAGAAAATAACACAAATGAGAAACTAAAGGTAGTTAGTCTAGACTGTTAGTGGCGGAGACAACAAGAAGTGAATCAACTAGAGGTGCATGGGGGTGGAGGTTTGCTGAGGAACAGGTAGATGGGGCTCGGGGGTACTTGGTGAATAAAACAAAATTGAACGGTGAATCCTACTTTAGGGTGCAGGGAACAGAGGGGCAAAATCCAGCTATCTGCAGAACCAGAATTTAGAATTAGGACAAAGCAAATTTAGAATGGGGCAGAAAATAGGAAAGGGTTATAGGTTTCATTGGCTTTATCTATAGGAGTTACTAGACCAACAATGGGAAATGTGCATATTAATTGCACAGGGGGATAATAACTGCTTCCCATGTAGGTTTCACTTCCACACGAAAATCATACAATTTGCATGAAATCATCCCCCAAATAGCTGAAATATTTATAAGAAAACATGAATACGGCCCCATTTAACACACAATACTATTAATATTAATGCAAGGTTTTCTAATCATTTTAAAACATTCCTTAAAAAGCAGATCAAGTGTTCAAAAATAATACTAATTTGAACAGATTTCTCATTTTTTAATACAGTTTTAAACTGCCTTTTGCAAAGACAGACTCTTGAAATGTAACTTTGTAACTCACAAATTTTAATTTGTAGCTAAAATGTGAATGATTCTTAAAATATATGACAGGATTTAAAGACAGTAGCAAGCGACAAGATTCTGGTATTTGTTTTTCATTATTTAAAACTACTCATGTTGGCACCAACTCCTTGGCTTATTCATTTCAGTTTCCTTACAAGTAATATTCTAGAAGCATTACAATTTCTACAGTCATTCTCTTACATACAGGGTGGTTGAAAAATTCTCAATATGATGATGGTAATTCATTTTCATGACTTAAGTAATTGAGCCTATCTTTGCAGTTATTAATTATAATTACATTATATTGTACTTTCCAAAGGAAAATCGAATAAATAGAATATAATCACTATAACCATACTGTAAAAAACAGTAATTACATATTAGCGCCCATCAGTTCAGTCACATACCATTGCACTTAATGCCTTCAATATGTTTCAGGCTCAAGTTAAATGGCAAGTACTAACTTTCCCTCTTAGACTTGATAATTTATGGCCTTTTTCAGTCACAGCACCCAAGGTTCCACCTTAAATCATTATAAATTGTTGAGGAGGGAGAACACTGCTCTGTTTAACACACTCGGGAGAAGGTCTCCCATTGAACACAGGCCATTCATTTTCGTATCTTGGCTTCCTTAAGGAAAATAAGGTTTGAAATACATTAAACAAGAGCAGCTCACGACACCTGCTCAAATATTTTTTATGACAGAAATTTGGCAGCATGTCTTCAGGCTAATCCTTTCTGTTTGATTATAAATTCTTTCAAGGTTAGGTTCATTTTGGTTACCACCAGAGCACTCAGCACTCAAGATCTTGCACATTATAAGCTCTTGGTATATAAACATAATGTGTGTGTGTGTGTGTGTGTGTGTGTGTGTGTGTGTGTGTATGGGGAGTTGGGGGGAGTTTCTAAAGGGAGACAAAGGACCATCATGGAGATGTTATCTGTAGAAGTTTCTGTGCTTCAGCTGAAAGTTAGGCCTGGATGGCTGACAGCCACAACAACAATGACCAGGAAAGGCCATCCCCCAGGGTCAGGTCCCCTCTGGGACTCGAGCCCAAGACTGATGACCAAGGTAATTCCATTCGTGTGTCTTAGTTTTTTTGGAAACCATCTCATATTTAATGTGTAGACCGTTCTAAGAAATAGCTGCTAGGAAGTAAGATCTCTATAATCGATATTTTGAGGCCAGGCTGGGGTTGTGGCTCAGTGGCAGAGCACTTGCACATGTACAAGGCACTGGGTTGGATCCTCAGCACCACATAAAAATAAATAAATAAAGGTATTGTGTCCACCTACAACTAAAAATTAAAAAAAAAAATTTCAAGGCCCCTTTAAAGGGAATTATGATCTTCTTTTTTAGTATAGTTCCACAGTTGGCTAATTTTATTCAAATTATTATTATTTTAATGTACAAGAAAGAACATTTGGGTTTTTAAATTTGTGTTTAAGTAATTAATTCGATTTAAAGTATTCCCCAATTAAGATTTGTCTATCATCTAAGTCGGTTTCCCCTACCCTCATCTTTTCAGGGTGTAATTGACAAATTGTTCAAATTATTTTTACCATCTTAAATTGAGCATATATTGGTGGGCATACGCATTATGAATTACTAAATAATGCATCTGTAAATTTATACCCTTCTGTGGGAATATATTACAAGGAAAGGCATTTGAAGTTTGGTTCAAAATCTTAAGATTCTGAATAACTGAAAGACTATGAATAATTCTATTTTTTTTTAAAAAGTTTACACACTTTTTGAGATACAGAGAAAAATTACTATTGAAAAAGGCCAGGAGGTTACTTTCTAGAACCTAATGTGTCTTACAAATTATGATGAAATGAGAGCAAATATTTATTTAATGCTTACTGAATGCTAGGCCTCTGGGCAAGTGCTTAACACCTATTAACCTATTTAATATTTCCTATATTCCTGTTAGGTAAGTATTATTCAGGTCATTTTACAGACAGGGAAACTAAGTCTAGGAAATACAAGTCTCAGGGCCACCCTACATAGGGAGAGAACCAGGAATGAACACGGGACCCTCTGGCTTGAACACTCATGTTCTAAAGCACCCCATCTCTGCCTCCACTCTCTGGGGACAAGCATCCAACTCCCAAAGAATGAGTCTTCCATTGAGAGTACTTAGAGCAGGGAAGCGATCTCAGAAGAGCTACTAAGAATTTTAAACAGAACACTTCTAACTCATTTTAATCTATGACGTTTTTAAAATTCCTGAAAGAGTATATTCTAGTCGCCTCTGGAAAGCCAACCTACAGCAAGCTCTAGTATCACCAATGGTCAAAAATGTTCTTATATCATTACTCTATTCTGAGATCATATTATACATTCAAAGCATATCTTCTTTCTCACTATATTTTTCTTATTTATTTATTTTTTACCATACTAACAACATTTTTTCCCTGAATTTATTAGAAATGTGATAGTGTCATCAGATTCCCTATTTTTCAAACATGTGCATGTGTATAAATACACAGGTACACAGGCACATACTCATTCATATAAGTCATATGGACACATATATACATTCATGTGTTCAAATTAGGTAGCATTTGTAGAAAAAAAAAATGCCCGTGTTACCTGGTAACATCTCTACCTAATTAATCTTGGCTATATGGATGAATAACACTAAGTCAAGCAGAATAACGTACTCTCTAAAGCAGAGGTGGCCTCTGTTCAAAAATTCTGAATAACCTACAGAAGGATATTATAACATCTCAAGAGTGATATTTAATATTATAAAATCAAATACTAGATGTAGCATAGAAGTCAGGATGTAGAAAATTCCGGACGGGATAAGTACAGTAGAAAAAGGAGAATATCCAAAACATTGATACATACAGTATCATTCACTTAGCAATTAATCATGCATTGGACTAAAGATTCCTTTTGGTTGTTATGCTGAATTGCCTGACTCCTCTACTATCATTTAATTTTTCATCTGCTGTTTTCCTAACTAGAATATAAGTTCCTTGGAGCCCAGGAACCATGTTATATTCTCTATCATCTCAAATGCTCTGCACAGTGCCTTTCTCCTAGGAACTGAGTAAATATTTGTTAATTGGCTAATTGATTGAAAATGTCAGCTCCAGGTTTTCAGGCATCTCTCTGAACCTTCCAATTCAAGACTGAGTTACAGTGTTAATCAAGTGTAAAGCAGCACCTTCGGGTTCCACACCTGTTTTTGCGCATCTCTCTATCTCTAGAAAAGTGCCCAGTAAATTACAGAGTATTAATAAATACTTACTGGACCAACGTTAGCTATTCTCAAAGAGCCTAGAGTTTCCTGGGAGCATGGCAGAAGTGCAAAATCCCAGGCTCCAGCCTCGGAGTCTGAATCTGTAAGTCTAGAGAGAGATCAGACTATGTACCTCTTTCCCCAAGCCATGCTCATACTTGCAGAGTTTAGACCTGACTTTGGTAAATGCTACCATATCTCTTACTATTAGGACTTTTAGAACAGTTCTTCAGCTAAGGCAGCCTATGCCATCTGATTGGCATTCAGGGGAGAAGTAACGATGAATGTGTAAAGGGAAGATGCAGTACCAGGCAGAGAGCAGCTAAGAGAACCTCTCACTCTCCGACCTCAGGTTGCTATTCTCTTTTGAGCAAGAAGCACAAACAACTATGGTTGTTTAGAATATTTCTTAGAAAGGCAACAGTCTATCTTACAGCAGATTTCGTAAGCGCTGATGAAATTCATTTGTAGATAATCTGTTTACTTAAGCTTTGAACTAAAACTGAATCAAATAAGAAAAAAATGCATTTTTCCTAATGAGAGTTCACTTTTTTTTTTTTTTGGTGAAACAAAAGAAACATAATGCACAAGACCTGCACTTGGTCTGTGCCTCTGACCTCCACTATTTCATGCCACATATGAAAAAAAAGACGTGTCAGGGAGGGGAGGAATTGCTAAACAGAGGTGTGCAGGTTAACACAGAGGTTAAATATAAGTTATCTTGAAACAAGTTCTGAGACATCAATGGCAGTGCTGGAGAAACCTTAGGTAGTATTTTAAGTTGTCAGAGAACTTAAACGAAATGGAGAGGACATAAACTAGTGTCACACCACTTTACGCTGGTACAATGTCAGTGATTTCTCAGGAGGAAAAATGTAGCAAATCGAGACCAAAAGAGTCACCTTGTCCCTAGTGGGGTCCCTCAGGCTCTTGAAGCAGCAGTCAATATAAAAACACCCATCTACAAGGCTGACCTTTAAGGATCTGAAGCTGCAGAAACTGGCATTTGAGGACAACAGAAGGACCTAAGACTTCAAACAATGTTGAAGCTAGCCACTGTGACTGGGTGATGTTCCCTCAAGCCAGTTCAATTATTCCAAAAGAAACGATTTCAGTTTAAAGTATAGAAACACGTCCCTCTCAAATCTATCAGGCTTCCTGCCTCCTCCAACCAGGAGGGTCTAGGGCAGCTTCTCTCCCCCCCCCCCCCCCCCTCTCTCTCTCTTTGGTACTGGGATTGATGATCCCAGAGGTGCTTTACTACTGAGCCACATCCCCAGTCCTCTTTATTCTGAGACTGTTTCATTAAATTGTTGAGGCTGGCCTTGATCCTCCCGCCTCAGCCTCCCAAGTTGCTAGAATTACAGGCGTGTGCCACTGTGCCTGGCAGTTCTCTGCATTCTTGATATTCTCCCACTGCCTCCTTCATGCTCCACCCAACCAATTCATTCATTCACAGCCCCTCAGCAGGCCCTTGTTAAAGGTCCATACAGTCACAGGCACACTGCCCCAGGTACCTGTGATGGTGATGAGGACAGGTACTGGGTCCCTGCCTTCATGGAAATACCCTAGCATGGAAGACATACTTACCCAAAAGAATTTAAATACTGAAAGAAAAAAAACCAGATGGCTTGGGAGAATGTAACAGTCAACCATCCCAAAGCTCCAGAGCTTCCATTAGGCAAGACCTAGCTATATTTAAAGCATTCCTGAAGATATCCAAAACCCTCAATGGCATGAACTATTTGAGGCAACCATGACGGTCTGCTCTCCGTCACTCATGCCTTCAGAGGGCCTCGCAACACACCCACCATATGGTTTTACTACAAAGAAGGCAGGATTCAGACTCAGCACTCTACACAGCAACTGGAGACTCACAGGAAAGCCAGAGGGTAACCCCTCTCCCTGCAGCGGGTCGACTCTTCACTGGCAGACCAGAATGCTCAGGCACAGAAGGGATGGGGGCAGGCAAGAGTGGTCCTCACTGCTCTTTAAAGGAGAGTTCATGATAAACCTAGTATAATGCATGCAAGTATCTCTAGGCTCATCATTTACAGTCACTGAAAGGTACATAAAGTTCTAACCCAAAATACAAAGAACTCTCTGTGACAGAAGAAAGGCAACAGAAACACAACAAAAATCATTCACAGAGTACTGAGTCCGTCCACCTTTGCTTAACACCTGCTGAGGAGGAGAGAGCATTCCGTGAAGATTTCAAAGACCTCTGCAGGTTCAGTTCTAAGGAATCATTTTCTACTCCAGGGATGAAAGCCTGGCAGAGCGCAGGCCAGGAAGTCGGGCAAAGGCTACAAGGGCACAGGCTGGGAGTGGTCCCAAGCAGGAAGCTTCTGGATCATTTGGAGACTCAGATTTCATCTGCAAAGCAGTGTTAATAAAACTCACTGGATTGTAGTGAGTGTTGAATTAAATGATATAAATGTGCCAGATTAGGGCTCATGAACGTTATTTCCCTTTGTCTTCTAAGTGTTATGTTTATGCTTTTGTTCATACGTTAGCATATTCCACATTTTGAACACCCAAAACTCCTTTACAACTATCATTACTGTTACTACCACCATTAATTGCAGTACCATTGCAGAGGCCTTTAAACTGTGAAATGTAAAAAAAAAATAAACAAAACCCCCCAATCCCACAAACAACATTAAAAAAAAAAAACAACCCAACTTATATTTTTGTTGTTATTCTCTGCCCCAAAGCATAATCCCTTGGATCAGAAAACCCAATATTTCCATGGGGGTGGGATCAGATTACAATGGACGGTGAGTTGCTTCACAGTTCTAACTTTCAAGATTCTAATTGTTTAAAGAATTTTAAGAAGAAATCTAGGTTCTTGACCTGTGTCAATTTAAGGCTCTAAAATTCTGCTATTTTAGGACCCTTCTACTTGATGGCTCCTTTTTTCCCTCAGAGATCTGTTTAGGAGAAATCAGATGTGTTCTTCTTTCTTCTTCTTGTACATTTCCTGCTTTCACACTTTAATGGGAAGATTGCTGGAATCCTAGAGCAGAGCACAGCTGAAGCCCAACTGCCTTCTTTAAGACCTTGACAATCTAATCAAGAACAGCAGCACTATTAATGGGTTTTCGAGACAGTTGACCTGACTTTTCTGCCATCCCCTTACATATTGCTGCATCTTCGGACACAGATAACCATCAGCACTGCCTCCTAGATTATTCCCAATCTTTATTTACCCTATATGGAGGCTGAGATACTTTTGCTGGTGCCCAAACAGAGCAAATTGCATCGCACAAATGGCTGATATTTTGGATGCATGGTTAACAAAAGCCTAGGGGTCCATTTGGTGGCCCTGTTCTTCTGTTCCCTATGACACCCTTTGGACGTATGATTAGATAACACTGTGTCATTTTTTTCTCCTAGGCAGGCATTTAGCATTGCTTTTCATTTAAGTCTTTTGCCAGTGGAGTGATTTTGCTGCTGTCAGACTGCATTATGGATATTAGGTCTTGAATGAGCTGTAACTTTCTACAATTGAAAATTTATAACACAAAGACAATTTCATTGGGCCCTGTCATTGTTTCACACACAGTCCCTCGACAGTCCCTGGAGTATGATTTCTAGGGCTCTAGCTTCCTGGCTCACGTGTTGCAAACGTGGAATTGTGAAGGTGGCATACTTTCCTTCCGTGGCTACATCTTAGGCTGGTTTTCTTTCTTTGTGATAGAAGTATGTCTGTATTTCCTTCCCCTGTGTTATGGTTTAGATTTGAAATGTCCCCACAAAGTTGGTCCCCAGTGTGGCAATGTTTAGAAGTGGGGCTTGTGGGAAGTGACTGAGGTTTGAGGACTGTAACCTCATCAGTGGATTAATCCATTTGGTGGATTAATAATTTGAATCGACTACTGAGAGGAGGTGGAATCTGCAGGCATGTGGAACATGGAGGAAGTTGGTCACTGGGGGGTGTGCCCTTGGGGACTCTCTCTCTCCCTGGCCCTTTCTCTTGCTGCTTTCCACCCATTATGAGCACTTTTCCTCCACTACACCCTTTTCCTACAATGTTCTACCTCATCTTAGGCCAAGAGCAATGGAGCCCACTAACCATGGACTGAAGTCATGAGCCCAAATAATTCTTTTCTCCTCTTAGTTATCTGTGCCAGTTATCTTGGTCACAGTGAAGAGAAACTGATTAATACACCTTGATATTCTACCCTCTTTAGGATTTTCCATCCTAAAAGTGTAACAGTAACAACTTGTAAAAACTGGTATAAATGGAGAATTAAATACTCAATAGCTACCCAGAAGTTCATTCAAATATTAGAGGTTTAGCGAGAAATAACATCAAGCGATGTTTATTTTCTCTTCCTTGTTCTCATCTTGATTACACAATGGTGGACATTTAACTGGAAGTGAAATACTTAAAAACAAAGCAGAGGAAGAAATAAAGTGACCTGGATGACAACTGGGTAACCTGAGGAGAGCCAGGCTGGGCATGTACACAGATACAAAGTGAACCTTCTGCTAAAAGGTTCGAAGACTCGAGTCTTCCACTTTTTGATACTAGAGTTTTACCCACAAATACAAGATTTAAAACTCAATTTCCATTCAAAACATTACTCAAAATCTACTATGAGTTTTCTCTATGAATTAGCAGAAACCCAAGTCTTTGGTTAAGAGCTATCGTTCATGAGTGCTGGCTTTCGTGTCTAAGCAGCTGCAGAACTAGGTCTGTGGCCAACCCTTTAATGATCTCTCGTTCACCATAGAATGCTCTTTCCCTTCAAAAAAAAATCACCAAGGACAACTTATTACTAGCTGCAAAGTATAGCCCATGTATAACTGTTAATTCCTTACAGCTTATTCATGATCGTACCCTCCAGAGGCTGCTACCACAACATAGCTGAAGATACATCAGCCAGCTTCCTGGATCCATAATAATACAGCATATAGATTATTGTAGAGAAGGTAGCCTTTGATGAATAAATCATGAGAGATTCTGTGGTGGTTACTGTTTAGTATCTTTGGACCCCATGAATGAAGAAAAGTGACTGGGGTCAAAGCCAGCTTTCACAACAGATAAATTAAGTTCAGGGCAACCACAACAGCTAACCTGAACCTTTTCTCAATAAGAATGATAAACCCCAGAGCTTAAAAGTGGGCAGCAAAGTCCTACAAAAAAACCATGACATCTTTTCTCTTGTTACTCAAAACACAATGACCTTAAGGAACCCTGGGGTCCTCTTGCATTTTAGTTTCCATGAAACTAAGCACAAGAGAACTAGCTTCCTTGTGACATATGTTTCAGGGCACAGTGATCTCTGAAACTGCCTCCATGTTGTTAGGCTTGTAAGGGCATCCCATCCCATCCCCAACTCAATTACTATCCTGCCAAGTGTTTTGAAGAGGCCAAATACTCAACTTTGCAGCTGTCTTATTTTGAAGTGTCTTCAGTGGGTCTGCAGAATTTGACGCAAGTAATTCCACAGTATATTTTGGATAAAAAACTACAACCTCTAAGCAACAACAGCTGAATTCATCTTGGATGCTCTAATGAGTATTGCTTGGTTAATAAGCAAATGCACTGAAATCCACTTCTGGGGGCTCCTCATAATTCTAACACTGGATGGATCACCTTTCTCTATATCTGGTTGTGCATAAACTGTAGTAAAAAGTTCCAGCATCAAGCTGTGTATAAACTGAGAGTGAAAAGGCAGAGTAGAAAAAGAAGGTTGACAGTTAGTGAATAATGGATTAGGTTTCGGTAATATTCATCCATCCAACAACTACTGCTTTAGCATATATATATTTTTAAGAGATTATGCCAGAGGTGTTACGGGAAACAAAAAATAAACAGACTGTGCTCTCAAAAATATCTGATCTGGTTAGAAATATGAAAAACATTTATACTTCAGAACAGAGGGTCGTTAATACAAATGTGTATTACACACACACACACTTCTTCTCATGATACTTCTAACATGAAGGGGAGAGTGGTAAATGTTTTAAAAGAAGAATGAGGTGGTTTGGGACATCAGGTTAAATAAATGAAACTTCTACCCTGGGCATGAGGAGGGGCAGCCTGTGCCAACATGGTAGATACCAGCTCCTCCCTCCTCAGCAAACTTGTGAGATATTTTGTCTCTAGTTGTTTAGCATTAGGAAAATTCCGAGCTGTAATAAAATGGGCATAAAGCTAATGCCTGGAGGAATGACTGCCTGAAAATATGAATGACTGAAAAACAAGCATGTTCCCCATGACACATAATAAAACATGACGTAAGTGCTCAGATTATTGCAGGGCAGTAGGAAATGAAGCTACTAAACATGCGCATTATGAAATTAACCAATTCCTGAAGAGTCCACTCATCACCCAGATATAACTGCTTTATTCTATTCTCTAACACATTTGGATATCAATAGCATCGCTCTGGACACAGCTCTGTGAATAACACTAACTGGCCACAACTAGAGTTAACCAAGAGAAAGGCATTTTTAAAACATCCGTCGACAATGTCTGCCTTTTTAGAAGAGTGTTGAAAAGGTGAAATTTCTATTTTGAGAAAGTTGTAAATAAACACACACATATGTATGTGTACACGGATGTATAATGCTGTCTTGAAATTTTCTGGAGATTGTGGAGCTCCTCCCTTACTCCTAGTTTGTTCAGTATTACAGTCCTCTTTGCAGTATGTAGGCATACTGGTCCATCTGGGACATCTAAAAGCATAAGAATACACATATGTGAGGGAAAATGAAATGCTTAACAGATATAGAGGTGGCATACAATTCCATCAGGATTCACGATTCCTTGGTTATTAAAGAAAAAGCTGCAAGAGATGATGGAAGATTAAAAAAAATAGATTAAACAATTAGACACCAAGGAGAGGTACAGATGCTGCTCTCTTCTGATACTAGTCATTATAATTGAGTGGTCCTTAGCTGGTCACTGTTCTCCAGACAGAACGATTTGGATGGGTACTCAAAGGAGGTGTAGAGTAGCTCAAGCCACCATAGTTTCAGAATTTAATATTTTATGTCAAAGGAACAGAAAGATCTTTTTCCCTGAGTGATGGAGAGAAAATTTGAGGAAATATACTGAAAATTAGAAGTGTGTTGACAGAGGAATAAGATGAATGGTTTACATTGGTTCAAGCCACACGAACCCAAAGGCTGAGATTTTAAAAAACAGGAAATTTAGAGAAGCGCAGAGTATTACTCTGTTTGAAAAATGGCAGACGTATAAATTAAGTTGCCAAGGAAGACATCAAAAACAAACCGTATAAATGAGCTTTAGGAGACAAGCAGACACTTTAATGGGGGCGGCAGGGATTTAAGGCTGTAGTGACAAAGTAAAGAGCTGGGGAGCCAAACTGAGAGGTGACAGCAGCGTGACTAATGTGACCATCACGACTTTAACAGCATTGACTCTAGACCACTGGGCCATTTGGGGGGAACTTAAAACGAAGAAAGCAAGTTATTAGGTAATAGATCATCGGTTCATCTTAAAAGGGAGCCAAGGGAGGGGCACGGTCCCTCATGGGAGGAGTATTTTCAAAATTTAGTTGTGAAGGTGGAGTTATTCTCTCCGAGCCACTGGGTTGCTTTTGTAAAATCTTCATTTTTTTTTTTTTTTTTGCCACAATTATCCATCTCCTACTTGATCTCTTTATCAATGTATCCTACTCAGGGCCTTCTCCCTGATGGCCACGTTACAACTAACAAAGGTCATTGAATAATCCTGACTCCTGGCTCACACAAGCTTAGATTTATGTCTAAGGAAATTAATTTTACAGCCACCAAGAGAGATGCCCATTCTTTCCCTCCCTGAGCTTGGGTGTGAGAGTGCCCAGAGCAGGGTTTGTGTGGCACCTGCCGTGTAATGATAGGCTCTCGGCTGGAGCCCAGAGGTCCTCACACTGTATTTATCTTAAGTTCTTGGCTATTTCTACCACTGATCAGGTCAATTTCAAAAGAGAGCCTGTTGAACCTGAAACCATCATACTTAATGGTCCAGTTAAGTGGTTCCCATTAGAAAGGAAGTCATGTAGATTGAAGTAACTAGTAAAACACTGTCATACCATAAGGGGAAAATTCTGCCTATTTCAGATCTACGTGTTGCTCTAAGAAAGAATTTCAGTGAGTGTTTCTCTCCCTCATCTTGACTAGTAAGAAACAATCCTGCTCTTAAAAATAATGAGAATTACAGTGAAATATGTTATCCACAAGCTATTGAAAGTAATTAGAAGAATTTATGAACATGTATCAAAAGGGATTTTCCATTTTCAAGCATCTTTTGAAGTTTCATATTATAGACTATAAGTTCCATAAGACCACGGATCATGAGTGTTGCATGTACCCCTGTATACCCAGAACTTATGTATACAGCCGGCACTCAATAGATACAAGTGGGACAAATGAATGAATAAATGAATTACCAATGCTCTGTTAAGCTTCCCATTCGCCTGACACATCTGGTCACTAATTTTTGGAAACTTTCAAAGACTGCTGTCCAATGTCACATTTTTAAGTGCTAAATCGGTTTCTGTTAGATATGAAAAATGTGAAATGGATTACATGCCTATTTGTATGACAAGTTATTTTGAATGGAGCAACCTTTATCCCACCCCCGTTTCCATCTTTGTTAGGAATAAAGAAGCCAAGTGATACTATCCTCTACTTGAACGGACATAAGAACAGTTGAAAGTAATCTCATTTCACAGGAAAGTCATCAAGAGCAATAAGCAGAACGATATTAAGGGCATGTATGCAAACAACTGTCTACTCTTCTGGTACTGAGAGTGAGTGAGAAGATAGCGGGAAAGACGCGGGTCTTGCTGCTTCTGCACGTATTAGCTTTGTAAGACTCTCCTTGTCTTGAGACTTAGCCAGCAGGTGGAGATCTCACTGTGCTGGGCACTGGAGAGCAACGGCTCTGTGCTGTGCAACAGCAGAGGCTGTTTCCTTCCTGCAAAGGACAGGACCATACTCTTAAGGAACTGCCCCAACACAGTGCTCCATGCAGGGACTTATGGATGTGACAAAGTATTATCACCAAACACTAGATCTTCACCACCCATCACGACCTGTCAGGCTTGGGCTCTCCGCACAACGCTGTGCACGGCATCAGAGCAGAGGCAGCCGTTTCCTTGGGCCCATTACTCTTAACTCCTTTTTCGTGTCTGATGCAGGATGGATTTTATAGTGGCTAAAGGAAAGGAATGGAACAGTGTCAAAAATGATCACTGCAAAGGGATAATCAGAAAAGGTTTGAAGCTAGAAAGCATGATTCATGAAGGCTGCGGTCTGCGGCCATAGAAGGTGCCTATGTCACGTACCTTTTAGAATGTCCTTGTAAACAAGGGACCCTTCAGAGACCATGAATCTTTCTGGTTGTTGAAAATACCCCTCCCCTCACAGGTATAACTGCTTGGATCTGCCAATTGGGGAGCTAGGAGATGGGGGAAAGACTGGGAAACTCCAGGGACCACGTTTATCTGTCCTTATTTTTCTTCTTTTTTTCCTGACACTTGAGAGACTACTGTGGTTTAAATGCTCCTTCTAAAACTCAGGGTGAAACTTAATTCCCAATGCAAGAGTATCAAGAGGTGGATCCTAAGGGCTGAATTGGGTCCTAGATATACCCTCATGATAGGGTTAATGCCATTGCTGCAGGATTGCGTGGCCTTGTCATTAAAAGGCCCTGTTTTCCCATCTCCCATGCATATGCTTCACCACTCTACCAAGTTGTAGCAGCACGATGGCCCTCATCAGATGCCAGCATCACAGTCTTGGACTTTCCAGCCTCTAGAACTTCCCCCTTGATAGAATACTACCTACCGGGTGATTTATCAGCAGAAATCAGACTAAGACACAACTGATATTCAGAACTATAAAAACCTGATTCCTGATGTAACAACATCACATCTTAGAACACATGCTCTCCCTACTCCTTCAGGAAGCTTCCCATGGTCCCTTGTCCCCACCTCTCCTGGGACCTGGTGTCCTGACATACTCCTATAGATCAGCTATTAACCTTAACAGCAGAAATTTATAAACTCTAAAATAATTTTGGTTTTGCCTAGAATTTCAAGTTTCCTGGAGATTAAACATTTTTAGTCAATAAATACTTGATATATTTAAATGAGACTCTAAAGATGTGCCATGAGACATGACTTTGTTTTAAAGAGCCATTTCCTTTAGTTTTAAAGACTAAATCTAAGAGGAACTGTCACGAGGATTCCATGGGTTGCATGTGGGTCACCACGCATTGAAGCCTAGTGGATAGAAACAGCTTGTGTCTGGGAATGACCAGTGGACACTTTCTCTGTCAATTGCCCAGGGACAGTGTGAGTTTCTATCCTGCTCTGACATGTCCCACACAGCACCCGAGATGAATGTGACCTGCCAAGATGCCAATCAACCTGCTGACTGCAAGATATCACAAAGCAAGACTCCACTCTTGAAACCTTATCCCTGCCTTTGATAAACACCCTTAAATAAACCACAGGAGACATCTTTTCTTTGTCTAGTGCCAGCACCCATGTGGACTAAACCTATCAGAGGCTCCACTTTGGAAATATATTTCAGAATCCTTGTCTTATGTTCTTAACTAAATAATTATTTTAGACTTTAATTTTTCAGGTGGCTTACACCCTCCTCAGCAGGAAGAACAACCCACTCAAAGAGATGCTGGCCATCACCCCAGTGAAGGAAAAGAAAAGAGGGCTCAAATCCTGCCTATAATTTATCAATTTAGGAATTGTCTTGGAACACTAGTCATATAAGGACAACTTTCTGGAAACACATTTTGGATTAAGGAAACAGTGGCTTTCTGTAGTCACTGCTTGAAGGGTACAGTTGGTTGGAAACCAGTGAAACAGTCCACTGGCTTTGCCATTATATTTTCTGACTTGGATGATTTCTGAACATCATGGAAACCTTCTTTATTTCTCTCCGTCTACGTAAAGCAGATGTCCTTGGTTACTAAACTGATTGTAAGAGGTTTAGACCTTTCTAATGGTTGTCACATTTCTTGGAAAAGAAAGGGGAACTGAGAATTAGGCTGAAAAGCAAGGTCTCTGCACGGTATTGGGAATGACAGGATGTCACATTCACAAAGGATCCAGGGATACAGTCAAGGCCTTGCAGCAGAGATCCATTTTCAAAGAACACAGCTCCAAATGCTGAATAGTGCTCTGCATTTTAACAATGTTTCATTCAGTGGCTTCTTGAAAATACAACAGGAGGCAGGACAGAAATCAAGGCAGTTGCCAGAGATGCCTTAATTAGAGTAACTTACCTGGATCTGGACTATTCCAGATCCCTTAAGATGGACTCATGTTTTGCCATTATTCTAGTTACCCAGTTATCTGGCAAATGTAGACAAGATAAAGTGCGCTCATCAGTCTGTACTGAGCCTGTCCCTGAGTAAGTTTCCTCCATTAAAGGCATTTTTACCGTCTCCACTCTCCCTGATCACCAGAGCTTTTCTCTCAGCATGCAGGGCTCTGTATATTCAGAGTAAGACCTCCCTAAAGATAGTGTCTGCAAGAAGTGCAGCTGAGGCAACCTTCATTAAGAAGGAGACATGTGGCAAAACCATTTACCACAAATGAAAACTCAAAAGACAGCAAGGAAAGACTTTAGCCTCAAAAGGCAAGTTTTCTCCATTGCATGAATGAGAATTTATAATTCGTGTGTATTTTTGTGATTATAATCACAAAATTGCACCTCTATTGGACCATAAGCTCCCAAAGAGCAAGGACCCCTTCTGTTTCTGTCCATCATTTTATCCTGAGTGTAATATGGTGCCCAACATGTGTCAGGACCACAAATATCTGTTGAGATAAGAAGAGAAAAACCAAGACAGAAGGCGGGGCAGGGACAGCAGACAAGAGGGAAGGAGGCCAGAAGAGTACCACAAATTAGAAAATGCTGCTTAATTGTTCCACATTAGAAGAATGTCCCTAATTCCTTTCATGCAAATAGTCCAAACCTACAAATACTCTAACATCTTATATGTGCTATTTATTCACAAGCCCACAGAGAGTGGCTAGCCTCAGAAAACACTAAGATCAGTCTTAAAATTTTATATCAACCATGTAATTGGACCCATCAAGGAAGAAATTGGTTTTCTCTGCCTGGAAATTGGCGGGAATTTTATTATTTCTAAATTTGCAAAACAGCACATAGTTGAAAAGTCCAATCATATAGACCTATAAACTTCTCAGGCCAGATGCAAGTCCAAGTTAGTGGTTTCTGTCCCCGGCAGAAACATGCCTGGGGCCTAAGTAACAGAAACTATAGACACTGAGCTCATTTGCAGGCAGCACACCTACCTGCAAGCTCTCGGAGCCTCTGCAAATGGACGCACTGAAAAGCTGTTGATTTGAGAGGCCAATCTGAGCGCTGCTCAAGCTGCACCTGCAGTAATTCTGCCCTTCAAGGACTGCAAGCTCCAGGCAGGAGCACCCAGGAAGTGTTTGTAAGAGCCTCGGCGCTGCCTCTAGTGCTGCTATAGGTCTTACTATGGCCCTTTTCTGGTTCCAAGTAGTAATCTAGGAAATCAAGGGCCCCAACCAGCCACAGCACGGAGGGGTTATAAAGGATGCGGAGGGACAGGCAAGGTAAAGAACAAATCAAGAGCCCCCCAGATACAGCGAGGTGAGAGCAAAGGCTCTTGCAGAGTTTCCCAGCCAAATGTCGCCTTTCTGATCTGAAAAATTTTTGAAGAGCAATAGGGCTCCCAGAGCAGAAACTGGGACTTCCAGGTGAGTCTTTGGAGATGTCTGGTTTCTGCCGGAATTTCAATTTCAAAGATGATGTGGTCAGGCATGTCTCTAAATAATATGATGGAAGTTTGAAGTCTGATATTCTCTTGGTAAATTTTTTGCTGCCCACCAATGACAGAAAACAGCTGAAATGAAAACCTGTTGGAACATGGAGCAAAAATCAGCAGAGCTTTTTATTTTGCTTCTTGGGGGAAGAAGCCTTAAAAACGTGGGCAATCTTACAACTGTCCAAAGAATATTTGCTCCTTGGTACTAGTAAGTAGGGTATCCTTTTCTTTGCCAATGTGTATATTAGTAGCTAAATATGCACCCCTTTGTTAGCAAACACCTGTACTTCCTGGTGCACAAACTCCTTAAAGATGGATAAGTATCCCCTGCACCTGTCAAACATGTCTGACACACAAGAGGTGCTCAAAGAACATTTTATGGCACAAATGAACCTCTTCTAGTATCTGCAGAAGTAGCACTGGACCTGCCTTAAAGAGAGGAAAATTAACTGCTGGAAAGTGAATACACAAAGCATGGCTTATGGTGGAGGATGCATAATTATATATAATTATCAAAATTCACCAAACTGCACAAATAAAATGGAGAATCCTAGTATATACAAATAACACCTTAGTAAACAAAGAGGAAGAGGAGAACTCTTAATGGCCAAGTAAGTAGTGGAAGTAAAGATTTGAACCTAGAAATATCCATCTCTCAACTCTTATAGTCTTCTAATCCCCTGTGGTCATTGTAGGGTGAGTTTTTTGTGTATATGTTTGTGCTCCATTTCTTCTTTCATGTATTCTTTATCCATTTGGGGGGAAATTTTGGATCTTAAAAATAATTTATAAAAGATTTTTAAATGTAAAATTTAAAAAGCACCTTTGTTAATAAAAAGGAACTAAAGATTTGTAGTACAAAAATGACACTTTGAACAAGACATTTGTCCTGGAATTGATGGAATAACTTATTAGTGGGTGGGCTATGCTACTGTAATACAATTTTTTCTCTTTAAAATATTTATTTAAAAACACCATGAAAGGGTCGTCCATGGAAAGAGTGCTACTCACGTTTTTAATCAGAAATTAGGTCTGCTATCCTGAATTGTAAGAAATTCCCCAGCTTCTTCTGAGGTGGCTGGTTGACATCTACTATTCCTTAAGAAAAAGGATTATAAGTAAGTCAAATCTGACTTTCAGAAAGCATATCTACTGAATGTCACCGACTTAATTCATTGCTCTATTTCAGCAAACTCTTCAATTAGTCTGTTCAAATTTATTCAAGAAACCTAATGTTTAAGGGGTAAAAAAAAAAAATCACACATCTGGACCATCACATCTTGAGGGAGACTGAAAGAGACAAAGGTCAGGTGACACTGCTTTTCTGGTGCAACTTCTTGTTGGACGATCATTAGTCCTCATCTAGTTTCAGCCGCATGCATGCATCTGGCCAATCAGATGGTGGCCTGGGAAAGTGCCTTAAGCGGGCCAATCTGTCTGAGCATCTCCACTCACCTTTCCTGATGAAGTCACTGTCTGAGACAGGCAGGGGAGCAGGGCTCCTCCATCCTCATTTCATAGAGAATGACAGAGGAGTTAAGTGACTTGTGAAAGGTCATATGGCCAGTCATTGGTCAGGACCAAAATAGAACTAGGGTTTGCCCACCTCCTTGTCTCCTGCTCAAACGATTCAAGGACATGAAAAGCGACTCCCGAGCTGTAAAATAACATTACAGGCTTTTGATTCTCTCATCCTTGTGCGGAATGAGCGAAGACATTTATCTGGTTTAACATTTCTCTTGGACATCCAAACCCAGAGGCTGTTGAATAGGTAGGGAAAAATCCACGGCCAAGAAACCGAAGGTTACTAACTTTAGCTTTTTTCTGTTAACTAGCTATAATCTTATGCATAAATCTGAGGCTGCTGTTCCTCAGATTTTTTTTTTCCTCTGCCAACTGGGGACATTAAGAACTACTTACTAATTTTTTAAAAAACAAAAGTGACATATCTGAGTATTTTTACTCAAAATTTTGGAAACAAAAGATAAGAATATGGTTTAGAGGCATGCCACTTAAAATAAAAATAAGAATCTGGTGCAGGCCAATATCTTAAAAATAGTATGCTGGATTTTGGATTAGTACTATAAAGAACATGGATTAAGAGTAAACACATTTAAATGAAGTTAATTTATCACATGATGAGTAAGGAGCCCTCAGCCTTGGCACTACTACAACCTATCTATCACCTTTGCTGTGCAAATCAGGCTTGATAAAGGGCCTTATTTAATTCATAGACATGCTTATACTTTTGCAAAACTTAAAAAATAGCTTTTAATTACTATTTGTAGAGCAAATTAAATTGCTTCTGATTACCCTTTTGTTTTCCAAAAACACAGAAGTAGAGGATCAACACTTCTACACAACCATTAGAGTAAAATGCCTTTGGAGGCAGAAGGCTTTGAATACATTCTGCCTTATAAAAAATGTATAAAAGAAGAGCACAGAAAAAGGCTGTGAGGCGTGACATGGTCTATCATGTTGTGCATGCATGAGTTAGCTTTTACAAGATCAGAACCAGAAGCTCAGATGAATACCATTCAACCTAAGCCTGACACTTTAGAAGTTCAGTATCACGTGGCTCAGGGTCAGTGGCAGAGTCATGCAAAGGTACCCTCTCTGGAGAGTCATACACTTTAAAAATACTTGGGGAAATGTGTTATTTATCACCTGGAATACAAACTCCATTGCTCCCTTTGAATGTGAACAAGGATCATGTTCATGTCATGATATCGTCATGTAAGTGGATTTTGTTTTCATCACGAATACTAAGTAGGAAAACAAATGGTGTAAGAGGCCACATGTATGCTTAACTCCTAGTTAGGCCCAGGTCTGTAGGAGTGGTCTCTGGTTGGCTGCAGAGAAGGCAGGAAAGCCACAAGGTTGGGGGGCGGGCGGTGGACAGGCCCTGGGGGGGGGCATTCTTGTCACTAGAGAACCACTGGTCTCTCTGACACCTCACCAATTTCCACAGCACTTTTCAGTTTCTAGAGCATTTTGACTTTGGTGATTTCAATAGGATTTATGCAGTTATGCCCATTTAAAAGAAAATGACTCAGAAAGGTAACTCTTCCAAAGTCACACAGCTAATAAATGTCACAGTTCAAAGCCAGTTCTTCTAAAGTCCAACACACTTGGTATTCAACAAAACCTCTCAAAGGCCTCAATTAAAGATTATGGGACTAGAGAGATACAATGCAGAGGGCTGAAAATTTTAGGTGAGAGGGACATTTTACCACTGCTTGTCAGTGTGATTTACAAATTGTTGCTTTGTGTCACTCAGAAGCAGCATGGTGGCTTGAGTGGTGGCTTGAGCATGCGTGCTAAAGCCAGATGCCTCCAAATCCAGTATGGGCATTAGTAGCCGTGTGAACCTGGGCAAGTGATTCAACTATGTGTTTTTATCTTTAAAATGACAGAATTTACACTGCATGACTACCACGTAGATATAAGGAGTTAATATCTGTAAAGAATTCAGAGTAACATCTGCCATACAGTAAGTGCTGTAAGTGTGTTGGTTACGTGAATAACTTATTCTGTTATGATGCTGACTGTACTTCTCCCACTGAGAAACAACTAACTGAAGAATTTTTCAAAGATACACGTCACCTCACTGATGTTTTCTTAAAAGGTTCTTTGGACTGATCCTGATGGTCCGGAGGAGCACAGGATCTCTTCCCTCACTGATTTTAAAAAGCAAAGGGACCACACTGGACATCCAACCTACTGCCCCAGACTCACCAATCACTCTTGCTCCACAGCCTGGAAAACAACTGTGGGTTATAGCAAGCAATCACATGTATTGGCCAAGAAAAGACATTTATTCAGCCAAAGTGGTCATCTTACCCAGCCACAGAGCTAGGACTCTGGATTTCTGTGAGTTTTTGGTTAGTCTCACACTCCCCATATCTGAATGATCACTAGATTTCAAACACAAAGTCAAAGCCAAGAGTGCTAGAGAGGATCTACTTGAAATAAGACCTCGCCATTTACCAAAAGTGATCTTTTGATCTTCTAAAGGATGCTCTGTTCATTTCTGTAGTCTAAAATTCCTATAAAAAAGCAATTCAAGGGCTGGGGTTGTAGTTCAGTGGTACAGCGCTTGCCTCACATGGGTGAGGCTCTGGGTTCGATCCTCAGCACTGCATAAAAATAAATACAAAGGTATTGTGTCCATCTACCACTAAAAATAAAATAGCAATTCAAATACATTCATTTATAGTATTAAGTAAGAAGGATTTGGTCATAGAAATTACTAATACCACTCAACAGGATTATGGCCATTTAAAAATTATTTGCTGTTTTCCTGCATTTATCATTTGAAAACTGAGAGATAGGACCTTGCTGGCTGCTACAGAGAAAAAAAGTACTTCACGCTTCGTCTTCATATACCAATTGTCAAAGCACAAATGTCAGATATATTTCAAAGGAAGGTGGTACAAGATGTGAAAAATCAGCCAATTTTTCACTCTACGATAGGGCAAAGAGACATGCATGAAATCGATTCCTATGAAAATTATATTTTTATTACCACGGGCAAACCGGAACAGTATCAAACTGGATTAATAGTGGTGATGAGTAAGTTGAATCTACCTGTATTTCCATCACATATTTCAGTATTTTGTTTCTTCGGTCTATTGTTTTTCCTCTGCAGCTCCGTCAAGTGTCAGCTATGACTTTTTGAGTAGCTTTGAGTAATGGGATCAGCTAATGTTCTGTACATGAAGAAATTCCATATCATTCGCTTCTCTAAAAATACTGCTGCCTGCCACCGGAGCCAATCAACAGTGATGAATAGTTAAAGGGACAAGTAGGTCTCTAAATTTACTCCATATCTGACAGCCCTTCAGCAGATATGGATAATGGATCCCCATGACTCACACACGCAGCTCCCCTACAAGCAAGCCCTCTCTTTTCCACATAAGAGGGAGCAAGGCTTCTTTATAACCCATATGTCCTTCCCTGTCCTCTTTTCAACAAACCAACACAAATTTATCAAGTGTATATAGCTTTGGAGTCTATGCAGTTGTTGGGCTGGATGTTAAAACCTGAAGAGCATATACCCACTTTTAATCCATTAGAAAGCCACAGATATGAGACTTCCATGTCTGAATTAATGTTACTAATTAAAATGAAGCTGGACATTTCTGAGTTATATGTGTCCACCACATTGTTCCACTTCACTGACCCCCAGGTAGTCACCTGATTAAACCATATATTACACAGTTTGCCACAATTAGATCTCAACATGTTTTCATGGGGCCCATTTTATTCTCTAGGTGTGTCATTTGGATTTGATGTGTTTGTTACATGTTTTGGCTAATAAGAGCCCAAAAGTAAATGCATTTTTTGCTGTGGGTGTTTAGATAAGTCTCAGTCTTTTCAAAATAGAAACGTCTTTGTGAGGTTAAAGACCTTAGGATACACCTAATATTCTCAAGTCAAAAGAACAGGCCCCTTTGGGGCTGGGGTTGTGGCACAGTGGTAGAGTGCTCGCCTAGCACATGCAAGGCCCTGGGTTCAATCCTCAGCACCATGTAAAAATAAATAAAATAAAGGTATTGTGTCCAACTACAATAAAAAAAATACTTTAAAAAGAGAGAGAATAGGCCTTTTCTAGCCCATTGCAATTAGATACTTAAAAAGAACTTTGTCTTCTCAAAAATTCATCACTGTTCTTCTACTCACTCAACCTCACAGAAAAAGCAGTTCATATCCCAATTTTGTCTAATCAGAAGACTGACACAGCATCCCAAGGCACCAAGTTCTCTTCACCATGCTAGATATTTCCTGATACTATCAGTTTCACTCATTAACACTCTGTACCTTTGCTCTATCCTGATATTTTTACATCAACACTATTACCTATTATGTATATGGACATCAATCAATTATTTCAGTCTTCAAATTATTCTTGTAAAAGGTCTTGTAAAAGATCATGTTCAAAAGATCATGTTCACTCTTGCTTTCATTTCCTTGACTGTTTCACTTTCAATATGTTCTGTGTACCAGGCCCTTTGTTAGGCATTAGGATTAGAAAGACAAAGGAGAAATGGGGAATCCTTACATGAACTATTATAGCACATTTTAAGAAACATAAAGCAGAAGGAGAAATAGGGAGGGACATAATAATCGAAGTGAATTTCTCAGAAATAGATGTATGAGCTGTTTTTGCCCAATTACTACTTTAATACAACCAGTCATAATTCCTTCCACTTAGGTTTTCAACCTAGAGGAAGTCAGACACGAGATATCATACATGAGGCTAAAAGCCAGCACATTTTCTGACAGCAGAGACTTCCTGAAGTCTATCAAAATCACTGGAAGAAAGAAGAAATCAGGAAGTGATGGTCCTGGAAGATGACACCTGTCAAATCAAGAAGCTTGATTTTGTTTCTGATGTTTCTGGGTCAGCTGCACCGCGGGGACAGGCCAGGACTCTAGCCAGGGCTTCAATTCAGGCAACTCTGCACATGCAGACGTGCTGGGGACCCAGGTTAAGGCAGATTGTCATGTTTAATAAGGGATTTTGAAGAACCCAGCTCCACCAGAACACCAGAGGCCTTTTCAGATTCTGATTTAAGGAATATTTGCTTCCAAAAGTGGATATTTATAAAATCGACTTTAACATTCCATGTATATTTAAAGATGTGAATGTGGAAGACCTCCTCTTATGCCATGCCTATCTCCACTACCCTCTCTCCAGGATAATTTTAATCAAGAAGAGTCCACCAAATGTTACCATCCCCCTTCCTCCACCCTCTGATATATTTCTAAATTCCCCTAACAGCCAATTAGTGATAGCAGACAGGAGAATGAATTCTATAACATTCAGGGCCCCCAATTCCCCATGCACCATCTAGTGGTGATGATAATTATGTTAATAGTAACGATGATGCTGCTGATGGTATCCTCGATGAATCTAAAACACCTAGAAAGGCCATTTTAACAGTGAATAAAACAATCTTGATTTTCCTTTCAGAAACACTTCCAAAGAATCATAAAGCAAGTGCTTTATTACCTTGGCAAGAATCACCATGGCCTCTAGGATAGAAGGAACGCTGAAGTCATCTATATTTTAAAAAAAGAAAATGCTGATTTTTCTGAGGAATTAAAAGTTACTTTGCCCTGGTTCAATGGCTTTCCAAATACTGATTGTAGGACAATAAAGTTTGAACACGAGCTTTGGATATGAGACACGTGTGGACAGGCAATGTGTTTCCTTATGATGATTCAGTTTCCAAACTCTTTCTCCCATCATGACTTATTTATACTTGCTATAGCTTTGTCTTTCAATCATTTATTGCTCTCCAAACTTCCCAGGCCAACATAGATGCTTGCATTATAAATGATTACCGTGCTTTTCCTCCAAATATACATTGCTGTCCACTATTTATTGGCACTTTAATTCCTTTTCCTTAAACAAACGTAAAGGCCACTCTCTGGCTAATTAGCATATCTAATTCTTCCTTTGATTCTTCCTTTGCCATTAAAAATATAACAAAAACTCCCACTTTGAATTCTTCACTTGCATTACCAGTTGGAAAATTAAATCAGTAGTAGCTCAACTGATAGCTCTAATCCCTGTAATTTAAATGCTTGTGTGTGTGAGAGAGTACATATATATTATTAGAGTTAAGGACACAAATATGTGTTCTACATAACTATACACATACACACACACACACACACACACACACTTCACTAAGAATATCAATTTGGCAATGTCTTTAACTTCTCTAATTTCTCATTTCTTTTCCCACATCAAATAACCCACAATCTCAAATTCTTTAGGTGTCTATCGTTAACGATCTGTTGATGACACTTCTTACATCCTGAGATGCATCTTAAAGAAAATAAAAAACTTATTGTCTTCATTGTTAGGATGAAGTGTAATATGGAAAAGCCCACAAATAGGAAGATTTTCTTGAAAAGATATTTGCATCCAATAAAAATACGAGTAGAACTGTATCAGCTCGGTCTACCTGATACGGGACCTTTATAGAATTCTGCTTTTTGTGTTCTATGTACATTTAAAGGTGTAATTATGGAAGTGGTCCTCTCAAGAGCCAAAAATGGAAAAAGGCAGGTAATTAGATTTAAAAAGTACTGGGGCACGGGCGTGTATCCTCAAACACAGTGTTTTCTCCTTACAAGAGCCAAGCTTAGCACTCAGGTGGCAATGACTTGTCTCTTGTCAGAGAGCAGGGTGCCCTGGCACAAATTATCTGATTATTTTAAGCCAATCAAATTCTTAAGATGTAACTTGCATTGCTTTATGTGAGAAGTCTCTTTCTAAAATGTATTACTGTCTAAGGTATTGATTTGTTCTCAAAGTGCTTGTGGAAACACACTGAGTGTTAATGTGTCCAACAGAAGCCCGAGACACTCAGCCTGTGCCATCGACACAGCACAGGAAGGCCCATTCATGTGATTTCAATAATTTCTAATCTCTAACCTCTGTGACAGAAGGGCACATTGCTTAGTGAAAGAGAACGTGCCTTCACATCAGACGGACGAGTGTTTGAAACCCTCTTCAATCCATAACCAGGAACAGTTTCCCATTTTACAAAAGGACAAAGAAATACTCTTTACAAATGAAAATAGCCGTCCTCTAGAATTCTGTGAGGCTTTGGTGGGGAGGAAAATTCTGTTATCAGTTTTGAGACAGATTTTATGAAATGTGGACCAAAGAAAAACAGCTTATTCTTATTAATCATTTTTTAAACAACATTTGATGTATGTTCCTCATTACAGAAGCATGAAAACCCCGCATCAACTCTAGAAGCTACTTGACTCTTAGATATACTTAGCCAACCCACTGACTAAACAGGAAGGTTGTTTGATAGCTGTGTTGAGTCAATTTGCCCATTTTTACCGTGGAAATTTTAAAAAGAGGTAGGAGACTGAGTGAGAAGATGAAGATTAACACATTACAAGGCCCAGATAGTCTCAGAACCTCTTAGTTAAAAAAAAAATTCTACTCATAAATGCCATGCATTATTATTTCATCGAAGGATTTCAAATTGCTTCTAAATGACAGCTACCATTTCAGAAGCAGTTCCCAGCACGGAGGAGACTAAAGAGCGTGTCCTCAGTCAAAGTTCCTCAGCCTGGGGAAAGGCTAAGCAGATTATCTTCCCATCTCACAGTCGCTCTCCCCAAAGGCCTGGCTACACATTCACGCAGTTGCATGGTTTTGAAGATAAGGATCTGGAAAACTGCATCCTTGTGCTGCATTTCCAAGGGCCTCACTCCTTGTTGATGGTGGTCAGGACCTCCAAGCTCTCAGGCAGGAATGAGGTGGAGGATAAGGTCAGCTCAGCTCAGGGTTCCTAGACACAAGCAGAGACTGCCCTGGGTGAGGTTGCTTTGGTCACACTTTACTCTGGAATTGTGGAAGAAAGCATCCTTTGCCGTGCACTGCTGAGAGGCCGGTGACCTCAGAACACACCATCCAGACCAGACTGGCTGGCTGACTGCCTTCTCTCCTCACCCAAATAGCAATGGAACACCACCAAGGCCCCTTCCTTCTCATCTCTGACTTTCTGCCTCAGGATGCTGTTTTCATTAAAGTTCTTCATGAATCAACACATTTATAAACCTAAATGGCATCTAAGCCAAACAAGATAATATGTATTAGAGTAAGTAAGGCTTGGTCCCCACTTAGGAAGAAAATGCAGAAAGAAGTACCAAGTGTTGAATTGTTTCACAAAACACCCCAAAAGTCATTCTTTCTGTTTCACATAATTTTTTTTTCTGTCCACTCAAACAGAAATGAGGCAGGGGAGAGACAGATGGTCCAAGTGTGAAGTTCTCACAGAGAAAACACCCTGGCACTGCATATAGGAAAGACTGATTTGAGGGGACACATTAAAATATGGAGCATCAAGAGGATACTCTCGTCACCGTTTCTCTCTCGCCTGACTTCATTTCCAGTTTCCTAGAAAACCACCTTACTTATTGGAAGGAAGGAGAGAAAAATATAAAACATCCACAGCCAATAGTTAAAAAAAAAAAAAACACAAACAAACAAATAGCCTGAATAACAGAAGAGTTACTCATAAACAAGGTTCAAAAAAAGAAAAAAAGTTAACTAGAAACCCACCCACCATGACAGGTAGGAATAGAATGTGAGGTTGAAAACCTACCTGCTCTAACCCTGGCAAGGAAAGGCAGCCTGGGGTAATTAATTCAGATTCTTCATGTGAAGATGAGAACACGAAGAAGACTGTATTTAAAGGTCCTTTCCGCTTTCAAGCAGGTGTCTAAGGATTTCTGGTATCTGTGCTTTCTGGAGACTTCTAGCTAGGATGCCCAAGTCTATCTGCTGTTTTAGAAATGAAACCAAGGTCCCAAAGCAGATCCTTACATATGTGGCAAATTGTGACATAAGAGAGGTTAACAACACAAATTAGTGTGAAATTAGATGGTTTATTAAGGAGATGGTACTGTAAAACCCAGTTCATCACAGGGAGACTATGTCGGATCCATATCTCACTACCATATAAAGGTCAACCCCTAAATGCCACAGCTGTTAGATTAGAAGTACAGGCTGAGTACCCCTTTATTGAAATGCTTGGGACCAGAAGTATTTTCATTTTTATTTTTTCAGATTTTGTAATATTTACATAGACTTTACCAGTTGAGCATCTACACTCTGAAATGTCGAAATCTGAAATGCTCTGAAACTTAAAAATTTTTGAACACCAATGTTCAGGAAGTTCAGTATTTGAATTTTTGTATTAGGGATGCTCAACCTATGATAACTGGAGATAACAGAAATATCTGGTGGAAATATCCTCAATAGCTTGGGAGGAGGAAGATATCTTAAACATTTTTTTTTTAAGTCAAAGGAATGTACTGTCAGATGTGCCTACAACCAAGGGTACAGTAGACAAAATTGATAGGTCGTATTTATTACATATAAAAATTAACAAAGGATTAAAATCCAGACTATACAAGAGATCAACAACAACCACCACCACTATCCCAAAAGGCTAAGATTCTTAGCTCAGAAGTGTGTGCACATATTCACATATATATTTTAGCGCGCACGTGCACACACACACACACACACACACACACTTAGCCCTAATCAACTTTCCTTAGTCTATAGAATACTTTCTATTTTCGTTAAACAGAGAAAAGTGAAAAAGTCTGCTTTCAAGAAGAAAAGATAACAGCTGGTGGCCCGTGGGTCAAATCCAGCTTAGACAATGTTCATTAAAAAGTGAACTAGTTGCCAATATTTAGGTTTCATATTAAATCTGGATTTTTGGCTATCTTGGAAAACAGGAAAAAAAAAAACTGGACCCACACACCAGTTTTTCCCAGTAACAATGACTAATTAAAATAGCTAAGGAAATACTAGTGTTGTTCTGCTTATTTTCTGCTAAAAATAGTCTGTAAGTGAACAACATACTATATGCTGTCAGATAATGATAAATGCTATAAAGAAATTTTCAAAAGTGTAGGCGGTGGAGTGTAACTGCGGTATAATAGAGAAGTAAGTCAGGAAAGGCCTCTGAAGAGAGAATACTGGAGTAGAAATCCAAATGGGGGAGCCTCCAAGCTACGTGTGGCTATGCAAAGTCAAGATCAAATGCAAGGACCCTGCAGAGATGCGCTTCAGGCGTCTGAAGAATAGCAGGCAGGCCAGGATGCTAAAGCAGGAAGACTTTAAGAATGATTATATGGGAAGGGAGAACCTTTAGAGCAGGTTGGGGGCAATGGAAGAATGAACTGTTACAGACATGTTATAGAAAAAGAAAACCAGGTGGTGATCTTTGGTGGGTAACTGAAAAACACAACTGGCAATCACTAAAGGCAAGGGCTGAGGACAGTCCCCTGTTGTTCTGGGGTTAAGTGAAGCTGTGGCTGAATCATTCTGAAAGGGCACGGAAACTCACCTTTCTCACTCTGCTCCAGGACCTGCTGTGTAGTTTCACAAACACATAATCACAATCTTCACTACATCATTTTGTGGTAGGTACTTAATTATTCCATTCTACTGATGAGGAAACTGAGCCCCAACAAACAAATGAAGTTGCATTCATGCAACTAGAAAGTGATAAGGTCAGATTTAAACTCACATAGGCTGGCTCCAGAATCCATGTCCTTGGACACCAATATTGACTGGAAAATGACCTTTACCTTTCACACAAAGAAAAGTAGGAGCGGTCTCGATTAATCTGGACTTATCTCCCATCACATATTCCAACAAAATACGTATCTGGATCAGTGTTTCAATTCTGTTCATCATGAATTCAGAGGGTTGGGACAAACATGCTTGGCCTAACAACGGCACTGCCAAACCAGGAGGTTCATCTTCAGAGGGGGACTACAGAACTGGAACTGGCAGCTGCTTTAGGATGTCACTTTCCACATACCTTACCAAGTCACCGGTGCCCAAGTAGAACACCCAAACTGTATGTTATGCTAATGCAATGAACATTCCAATGTCTCCCAGAAAATTACCACACTTATCAACCTAAAGAGCATATAAGGAAATGAACTGTATCTTGTTTTCAATAATTTTCTTGGTATATTTGGTGGATTTTTTTCTTAGTTCAAAAGGGTTCCCCCCGCTCCCCAGTACTAGGGATTGAATCTATGGCCTTGTACATGTTAAACAAGCACTCTCACTGAGCTACATCTTGAGACTTTTTTTTTTTTCATTCTTCTTCTTTTTTAAAAAAAATTTATTTGAGATAGGGTTTTACTAAGTTGCTGAGGCTAGCCTTGAAATTACAATCTTCCTGCCTCAGCCTCTCAGGTAGTTGGGCTTACAGGTGTGTACCACCACACCCAGCTCTGAGTCTTTCTTATCACCCACGATTCTTGGCAAGATCTATAAATGCATTAAGCAAATATCATCAGAATGTTTTTTATGTTGATAATCTGATTTATAATCTGAAGGTTACAGAGTTTTTACTGACAGAGGGTTATATAATAGTTTGTGGCACATGGCAAAATCAAGCAAATGAGTTGGAAATAACAGAATGACATCCTTTAATAATTACCTTCCCCCAAACGTATGGAGTTGTACAATTTGACAATTTATGGCATGCTAAACATGGCAATGTGAACAGCAGTTAATATCAGTGATAATCAAATTAATGCTGAAGAGCAATGCTCACAGCGAAAGGATGGCATTGGCCCCATCTCTCTGACCAAATATTTCTCATGCTCTGCTGAATAAAAAAGAGAATGATTGACCATAAATAATACAACCTGAATTTCCCATATTTCAGGAGAGGATATATTTAGGGATTATTAAATTCCACTCTTAACCAATTTTAAAATATCCTGTCCTTTCAGTATTCTAATACCCCAAACAGCATCATGTCTCAGGAAAGTTTTTACTTTAATCTTTGGGACTACCCAGCATTCACATGGGGGTTCACCAACTTGCTATCTCTTTTCTGAGCATATCTTGGGCTTCTATTGAGGACCAGTTATTGGAACTCTTGATGTTGAAGGAAAGACAAAAATGACCACATCACGACAAACGTGCTGGGCAAAGTGCTTAATTCAATGTGCCAAGTGCTTTATTTAGTTTATCTCCAGTAACTATGACAACCCTTGAAGAAAGATACTATTAGAAACCCCACTTTCTGGATGAGGAAAATTAGATTCAGAGAAGTCAAATAACTTGGTTTCATAGTTAGTTCATGGCAAAATCAGGCTTTGAGCCCAGGGTTTATCTGACTCAAAAGCTTATGCTTTTTGAAAAGCAATAGGCTCTAAAGCTTCCTGTAAAATGTTAATAAAAATGTAAAAGGAAATATATTTAAGTTTATGCCATGTCATGGGAATATAAAAAAAATCACCATGGATTACAGGAAGGCATCAGGGCAAAAATTACATCTAAAGCTGACCCCTGAATGGTGAAGAGATGCTCAAAGATGGGAGCATGGAATGGGATCGGCTGTGACAATGTGTGGATTTCTTTTAAATACTGATGTGGTTTTGGAAGTTGGGGTGAAGAGGGAATAGAAGTTACTAAGCAAGGGGCTGGAAAAAGGCAGGTTGGAGCCACACTGCAAGGTGCCCACAGGACAGGCTGAGAAGTTGAAATTTCACCCATCAGGCAAAGGGAAGGCACTAGAGAATTCAAAGCCACCATAGGAGGAGAGCTGGGTTTGAGAAAAATCAGTGATATTAGCACAGAGGCAGGGAATGAGTGAAGAAGTTACTACAACTGCACAATGAAGAGATGGCCTGTCCACACATGACCGAGAGAAGGACACTGAATTTTTTTTTTTTTTATTAGCTATGGCGAAAGAAGGGAAGAAAGGAATTAAGGAAGATTCTGATGGCTATTTGAGTTCTTATAAGTCTTCTACAGAGAAATACATTGAGGGGGGTGGATTATGAGTTTCATTTTACCTCGAACTTGATTGCTTAGGCAGGAATTTCCATTTATAAAAAAAAATAACTGCAATTCAAGAAAAGTGGAGTTGAGATAAAGATTGGGAAGTCAGTGTCATATGAATAACAATATCTAAAAGAGTCAGAAGGGTGGTTGGACCTGGAACTGGGAGAACAGGGTCCAGAGGTTCAGGAACAAACAACATACATTCCCACAAAATCTATAGAGACGTGGTTCTGCTTCTGAAGACAGAAGAGAAGTCCACTTTTAGGAGCATGTCATTTTATATACGAAGACCCTTTAGTATAAATCAAGACTCAGATGGTTAAGAAAGAGTAACTTGCTAAAAGAATCAATAGCATATGCCTTTGTTATATCTGTAACTATGGCAGACATTATTTTCATTGGGACAATGAAGTCATATTATAAACCAAGAATTGCTGAGATATTTAAATTATAAATCAAACATTGCTTACTGCATACAAAGAATGGGCAATGCCTTTTTCTTTTAATTGATTATTTTAAAACTGGCATTTTGGGGAAACTATCTTGAAACCTACTAAAATCCTATTTTTGTTATGGACTGGAAGGTAGATGAAAAGCTATTGCAATTTTTATGAATTTTATTTTTGTTGATGGAATGAAGTCACTGGATGAGAATCTGGTCTAACAATAAATACCAAACTCAAACTCTGAAAATTGGAGGCAGTAAGTAAAATTTAGAGAGAACCCTCTATGATCTAGTCAACCACAGGAGCTCTATCAAGGGCTCTACCATTATAATTAATTCAATAAAGGGCCCTGATGCTTCTATATGGAAGAAAAAACACTTTTAAAAATACATTTTTAAAATTTGGACAATGACTTTATTATGGAAATTTGATGCTTTTCCCTAGGAAACTGCTTTAACCAGGATACCTCAGCAATAATGACATTTTCCTGTCATTATCCAAATTGTCAACAAAAGTGAAGATCATTATAATCCCATATAAGATAGAAAAAAAAAATGAAGCAGTAAACTAGACACATTTCCCATAGGATGATATTAAAGGAAAATTATTCCAGGCAAGGGAGAAATGATGCTCAGAATATAGAAGCTGGAAGTTTTTCTGTTGTGTCATAGTGGTAAAAATATACTAGTCAGCCAGTTGGGAAGGGTGAATCCTGGCTGGGTAGAAAACATAGCTAATTGTCTACAACCAAGTTTTAGGCTATGACGCTACCAACACATGACTAAGCCTGAATTAATGGAGGAGGTCCTGCAACTCTCTACTCAGGTTATCTGTGCTCTGATCTTCAAATGCTCTCCTGTCTTGATTCCTATGCCTGAACCCTGTCCGGGCATGCTCCTACTTCTTGGGCTATTCCTGTCTACTGTATTGGCCCATCTTACTCTTCCCAGCTGATGAATCATGAAGCAATCTCATTCACTCCCACAATGGTAAATATTGCTACATATATACAATCAACTCAGGTCTTCAACTCAGATCTTTCCCATGGTGTCCATTCTAATTGCTGACATTACCACTTGAATGTATCTGAAGTATGGCAGCTCACCCTATGTATCCAAAACCAACACTCTTGACTCAATTCCCTTCCAGTAACTGCTGAGACAACCATTCATTCAAGCACACAAGAAAGAAACTGTGGAGCTGTCATTAATACCTTCCATGTCTCTCAACTTCCACACCTAATCCACAGTGTCTGATCAATTTTCCCTTCTAAATCACTCTTGAATGCCTAATTAAAAGATGTAAGATTCAGAAACAAAATGTTTTAGAAATAATCAAGCTTAAAAATAGAACTAGAATGCCCCAAAGATATTAGTGCCTCTTTGCCTGGTGTTTCAACATTTAGCCATCTGCATCCTAATGTGGATTCTATTTCATTGATTGAAAGCTTCCAATTCATAGAAGAAAACTAGACAGGTGGCATATGGGACTTCCTACTGTAATGGCACAGAAGAGATAGTTTGCTTTTCCTACCTCCCAAGGTTTATTCGTTGAGTCCGAATGTAAAATATTTTTCTCTGCTATAATATTATCTCACATTAGGGAAAGGTGTGGTAGCACACACCTGTAATCCCAGCAACTTGGGAAGTTGAGGTAGGGGGATTGCAAGTTAGAGGCTAGCCTGGGCAACTTATTGAGATCCTGTCTCAAAAGGAGAAGGACTAAGTATGTAGCACAGTGGTGCCCCTGAGCTCAGTCTCCAGTGCAAAAATCAACAAAAAAGATTCATATTATAAAATGCTATGGGAACTCTTGCTGGACAGGAAAAACTACCCATTATGACATTCATGAACTTTAACTAATGGTGATAGAGGGTGAAAACTGAGAAGGGATGGGAGTGTCATCATTCAAGTATAAGACTGAATTTGAGACATGCAAAAATTCCTTTTTTTATTTCTTAGAGAACATTATCCACTTTATATTAGGAACTCACTCCTGGCCCATGTTGCTGGGGAATGACATGTGCTCACTACCTAGGAATGGAAAGGGGAGAGAGCATTTTCTATAATTAGTATCAATCAGTACCTATTCCACAGTATCAACTTACTGACCCTGGGTGATAATATACATTCTAAATATAAGTTGTGTTTTTTAAAAAGTGCTGACTGTCTGATAACAGAGATAACTATTTAACATGGTTGCATAAAATCAGAATTCTACCATTAAGAAGGTAGCAGTTGATGTCTCTGAGATTCTACAACTTGTATAGCACCGAGTCAAAATAAGATATCCCTCAAGAAGAGGAAAACATATAAGGATAATAACAGAAATGTATTAGGCCGAGAAACAATTTTATCTAATCATGAGTAACAATGATTATAAAATTCCAGTAAAACTTATTTAATTTCATTGGTGTTAATTTTATCACAACTAACAACATCAAAAACAGAAGGCTATCTAGAATTCTATTTTCATGCACTGATTCTCTTTTTAATCCGACTCTGAAACATATTTGTCTTAGGCAGAAATCTAGTAAAGAGCCAATGAACAGAAAAAAAAAATCAACCCCAAGATAATTTTAAATGAGAAATAAAATCTGGAGGGAAGCCATGCCAGAATTTATTGAAAAACAGATTTTTCTCCTTCAAAAATGTTATTAAAAAATACGAATGTTTTTGTGACTTATTGCCAAGTATATTTTATAAGCTCTCTGCTCCTCAGATGTACCATACTGTACAATGTGATGGATGGGGCTATTAATCATTTTTACTGAAGAGCAGAACAGCTATGCAACATGCGGCATTAAAAAGGTAAAGGTATTCTAAGAGTACATTCACTTCCTCATCAAGTCCCATTTCATGTGTCCCTTGGTTTGTCAAATAGTTCCTGCCAACTGACTCTCCTATTTTGCAGATTCTGAAAGATGGGAGGGCTTGTGGGGAAAAGGATCGTCTCATGCCCCGGGAGAACAGTCCTAATTTTCTGGCCAAACTTTCATCTGAAGTCATCTCTGTCTCTTATAGTACAATCCTGTTTGCATTGCTGTCTGTTATCTGCATGTTAAACCAAACCGTTTGCAACATTCTCTTGGATCGTGCCCAAATTGAGGAGACAACAGAGGTGTGGGGGAAGCTGTCTGTTCTCCCCCCTGGCTCACAGCCCAGGTGGTATCATCACCCTGTTCAGAGCCAAGCTTCCGTCAAATCATCTGTCCGGCAGTCCACAGAAACCAACCTCATGAAGAAAAAGAAGGCCCCCATTTTCAGAAAAGAGAAAAACAGATTTAATATTTTAGGTAGGGCCTTCATTGTCTTGCAGAGAAACAGAATGGTCATTATACAGATTTTTACATTCACATATTACTTGTCTTAAATAGGGGGGGAAAAACCCATGGAAATGATCTCCTCTCTGGAGGGCTAAAGGATGATTTCAGTGCCTGCCACCTCTTTTCTTGTCCTCTTCCTAATGGATTCCTTTTTCCTCTTCTTTCCTAAGTGCCTCTTCCTCTGAGATTCTTTTCCAAGGCAGAAGACTTTATTCCTCTCCAGGACACTGGGATTTGAGCTGATGTCAAGCTCTCCCTGCTCCAAGGGTCAATGAGGCAGTGGTGGAAGAGGAGACATTCCCCTACTCGCCACGGCTTGTGGACCACAGTCCACTGCTCTCAGCTCAACCAGAGAGAAGAATGCAGGCTCCCCACCCTTCACAGAAAGGAAAGATGATGGCTGCTCAGGGCTTGTCTCTGTTCATGGCAAGAAACCTTCTACTCCTCAGCTTCTTCACACCCACACCATGAGCATCCTTTACAAGATCTATTCAATGGAAACACAGACGTATGGAACATACTTCGTTCTATAAGATGCTAAGCCTCCACAAATTCCCTCTCTTGAAATAATCTCCCCAAATTTGCTTCTCCGGTTTATACTGGGGGACACCAGTGTTCAATGACACAGGGGCCTTCAGTGAGTGCTGTCTCAGACTTTAATGACTGCAAGACAATCAAGTGTGACATCCAGTATTGTGTGATTCATGTATGTTAGATTCATGTGGTCAGTGCCAGGGTGCATTATACCCCAGAAGCCAGGGCCTGGAGAAACCAACCATAGAATATCCAAAAAGTCCCTAATTAGGGGTAATGACAGTGACACCCATCATTTTGAGGTCTCCCTAGCAGGCTGAGCAGAGTATTGGAAAAATCTACAGAAATTCAGATACCCAGCAGGATCCTAAAACCAGGAATGGAAGAACAGGATATGCTACATATGGGCATTTGGTAGCAAAGAACAAAGAGTTGGTTTTCAGAACTGAAGTACAAGGGCCAATAATATATTTGTGCAGTAAAGGTGACCTGATATCTACTGAACTGAAACACTGGGCTCCTTCAAATCTCCTGGTCCCCGAGTTCAGGTTATAGTAGAACCCTGCTATAATGAGAATCAAGTGATAGCCGGTAAAGGCTATTATTTAATTTTTCCAAACCACATTTCTATCTCCCATCCCTATCTCTTCCTCTAGATACTCCAGGCTCAGAAATCTACTTAATTTTTTTTATTAGTGCAGTATAGTTACACATAATTGTGGGGGTTCATTTTGACATATTCATAAATGCACATAATGTAATTTGTTCCATTTCATTCCCCAGTGTTACCCTCTCCCTCTCTCTTCCCTCCTCATCCCCTCCTCTTCTACTGGTCTTCCTTCTATTAATTAATTTTTTAATTAGTGCATTACAGTCCTACATGAAAGTGGAATTCTTGGTGATATATTCATAATTGGTGATATATTCATAATTCACATAGCATAGTTTGCCTTTTGACCTTTCTTCAAATATTATCAGCACGGAACGATGCCTATGAAATGCAAATGGAACTTCTTTCTGGACATCTCCTCAAAGGGAAGACACACAAACATTTTCAAAGGCAAGTTTCTTAATCATCTGCTCAGCAAAATAACTCTCATCCTTTACTTTCTTAATGTTTACTACAGACATAATGCAAAAATGAGTGGAAAGGACAGCTCTACTTTTGTTGGGAAATATTATAAACCACTCAATTCACAAGATAAGACTGATCAAATTATGGGTATGCATGAATGCGGCATAATGAGGCTATTATGTATATTATAATGTACCAATATTAAAAATATGGAAATTGTCAAGTGAAAACATGATCCAGAGCAAACAACAGACCTTTAGACCATATTTTTTGAACAGTGATTAAAAATATTAATTTCTGGGGCTGGGGAAATAGCTCAGTGATGTGTGTATGTGTGTATTTTTTTCTCCCTAAGTTGATTTTTAATTCGTTTTTCCTAAGTTGCTTTTAACATGTTAGGCTGGCATGCACTTGAAGACATAAGGAACTAACACTAAAGAAATGGTAGGAGGAGAAGGAGGATTTGGTTAGTAATAAGATTATATTAGACCTCTTCAGATTAAGGTCAAATATAAAATTCTCATTAATTTTCAGTTTATTTAAATTAGGGCTACAGTGATTTGAAAGTCACCACAATCATCCTGGGTTAAGAAGGAACAGAAAACCCACTCCTCAGCTTATACCAAAGGACTTAAAATCAGCATACTATACTAACACAGCCACATCAATGTTTATAGTAGCTCAATTCATAATAGCTAAACTGTGAAACCAACCTAGATGCCCTTCAAAAGATGAATGGATAAAGAAACTGTGGTATATATACACAATGGAATATTACTCAGCATTAAGAGAGAACACAATTATGGCACTTGCAGGTAAATAGATGGACTTGGAGAATATCATACTAAGAAAAGTAAGCCAATCCCAAAAAACCAAAGGCCAAATGTTTTCTCTGATAAGTGGATGCTGATCCATAATGGGGGTGGGGAGGGCACATGAGAAAAATGGAAGAACTTTGATTGGGCAAAGGGGAGGGAGGGGAGGGAAGGGGATCTGGGGGCAGGAAAGATGGTGGAATGAGATGGACATCATTACCCTAGGTACATGTGTGACTGCATATATGGTGTGCCACTACATCTTATACAGAGAAATAAAAAGTCGTGCTCCAATTGTGTACAATAAATCAAAATGCATTACGCTGCCTTATATACCTAATTAAAATTAACAAACAAAAGAAGGAACAGAAAAGTGGGCTAGGGTTGTAGCTCAGTGGTAAAGCACTTTCCTGGCATGTGTGAGGCACGGGGTTTGGTACTCGGGCACCACATATAAATAAATAAATGAAATAAAGGTCTATCAACAACTAAAAAAAATATTTTTTAAAAAAAGGTACAGAGAAGTGAGCAGATTCACAGAGCCACACAAAGGGAGGTAACCTGTTGCTTCCTAACTTTCAACCAAAAGATAACTTAGAATTGCTGAGGATCTAAGCTTTGGTTTGGTTTTTGTCATTTTGGTCAAACTGTGAAAAGGGGTTCCATGGAGAAGAGCTTTGCCAACCCTCAGTTTGGCCAGATTAAGGTCAACTATAAAATTCAAGTTTGAACATGGGCTGCGTTCAATCAGCTCACTGAAACAGACTCTAGAGACAGTAGCATTTTCCTTCTTTGATTGTTAACTGCTTTTATTTTCTATTTTATTTAAGATACTTAATTTGTTTTTAGTGATTTACTCGTCTTTGTAATTAGATAGAGCTATTAAGCCACTATCTTTTCCTTGGCAATGCAGTTTTCCTTCCACAGAAATAAGCTTGAGTCAACATTACAGTTGCCACCAAGTATAAGGATTTGGCAAGGGGAAAACAACCCATTGGATTCCCTCTCCTCTGCTCAACTAATGCGAATGAAAGGTGAGACAAAGGAAGAAGTAATTATAGGAGGGAGGCAACAAAACGGATATTTTACATGCAGAATCCATTCATAACATCACACTTCTCAAGAGAGCTGTTCTCATAGATTACCTTGCTGAAATGCATTATTTAAGCTTTAGTTGTTTAGCCTGAGAAGGCAACACACCTCCTCTGCATTTGGGGCATAATGCCTTGCAAATAAATGTAGGTCAGTATGAGGCTACTTCTTTGCAAAATCAGATCTGATACCGCTTCAGAGGCAGGAGGAGGTAAAAAGAGAGATTAATCCCTAAGGATATGCGGTAGATGTCCAAACACAGGTTCATGATAATGTAGAATATGGTAAATAGGGCAAAATGTTAAAACAAACCGTAAAATGCTTAGGAAATGCCTTTTTTTTAAAATAGGTTCCTTCTAAAAGTCAGCTAAAATAAATGCCTCCTCTTTCACAAGGGGATTGCAAAAGTGGTCTCATCACTTTCTTCCTGATGCTAAGTGTTGGCCTCATATTTTGTAAGAATTTCATTTCAAAGTGTCTCCTGTCATTATGATGAATGCTAACGCCCTGCTTCTTCTGCTAGGGAGTATCGCATGCCTGCTTCTGTCACTCTCTTTCTCAGGTCTCCAAACAAAAATTCTACCACAACCTTTATCAAGCTGAAAGGCAATCAGGCCTTTTCCCAAGCGGAGAGGCTGTTCCCAAGTACAACTCCTTGTCACAGTTAAAACGGGAGCAAAAGACAGGAAAGCTTACATGCCTCCCTGAAACCTCGGCTGCCCCACCCTCTGCAGGTTGTGGATTAAAACATCCCCTGGCTGCATCTTGGTTCAAGCCTAACACCAGGGGGCTGCAACACAGATAACAAGCAGTCAGACCGGGGCTCTGTAGCCCTGCGTGGCGATTTCAATCCAGATGACATGACCTGGAATTACACAGCATACCACAGGCTGCCTCCACACAAAAGCAAGGATGTTCATTTTGAAAAGTCACAGACTCTGGGTAGTGAGTCTGTGTATGGGGCGGGCGCACACTTTTGTCAGTCGTGCTTCTCTTGTGAAAAAGAATCTCAAAAAGTCATTTTGCTATCAAGCACAGGGAGAAACTTCATTTTGTAAATCTCCTGCTCAAGGTATCAGAGGGACGTGTAGCTGGGCCAGTGCTGATGTTGGTGCCTAATTAAAAATAAAAACAGAAAATGGACATAAATATAATTTAAAAGGATGAATGATTGATAAGGGTAATAAATAACTTCCAAGATCAAACGCAAATCGAATCCAGTTATGACTCTACCCAAAATACCAAAATGTAATTATACTGTTTTCACACATCATTATTTGCCATTTTCGGAAATTAAAATGGACACAATAATTAATGTACAGAATGATATTCAATTAAAACAAGTGCAGTGTATCCTTCAAGGTTTTGCATCAGAATTCTCACCAAGGTCCCCTACCCTAGCTTCCACTAGAAGATTCATCTGTATACTGATGGTTAAGATTCATTTGCTGGGGACGAATTCCTCCCTGTGAAGATTTAGAAACCAAATGACACTGGCACGGACATGTTGGGGGCAGCCTTTTCCCACCGTGCTTGCAACTCTCCCTGTTTTAACTTTAAAAATAAATCATCAGATGTATTTAACATATAGACCTAGCTCCTGCTTTCCTTTTGCTTTTTTTTCTCCCTTCCAAAGAGAATGTTTTTAGGGAAAAGCTGGTTGCTATGGAAGCTTTATTTTGGACCACTTCAGCAGACGGTTGGAAAACATTCAACCATTTCAAGTCACCTGATTCACGGAACATTCTCAAGTTCATTATAATGAGAACGAGGAAGAAGAGACTGACAAGGTAATTTCAAATAAAACAACGCAGCTCGTTGCCTATAAATGGACCCCACATCTTAGTAACCAGAATTTCTGAGCATGCCTAATTCTGACAAACTTTTCTTCCGAAGCTACTCTTACAGATGATGGCATTTCAGAAAAATAACACAGATTCTCATATTTCTAAAATAACATTCAGTCCTCGTCATTGTTATGTACTGAAGGAAAGTTAATGCTGTGTGATTCCATTCAGTCAGGGAACGAAGTCTCCGGCAAGTTAATTTGCCATGAAGACATGTTTCATAAAAATCAGTACAAATAAAACATTGCAATCCACAAAAAGCAATTTTTCCAAACTGGCCTGAAAAATGGAAGGGCTTCCAATACCATTTGGACATCCAGTCTCTGAGAACTCATGTGGACTGTCATGGGGTTGATCCAATCTCATCTGTAATACCATTAGCCGAAATGAACTGTAACCAATTGTAAGTGGCTACTAATTGCCCATGACAATGATGGAAAATACTGACTCAACCTTAGAAGAGTTAATTTAGTCTGGCAGAGATACAATCTGAGGTTATCATAATTCTATCACAGGTTTGACTTTATTAGCTGGCCACTCTGGGCTTCTAGCTGAAAACCGACATCAAGGAGAGAGTGGTAAGCTGAGATGGCATGGACATTGTGGGATACGGTAACTGAACTGACTGGCCAAAATGACAGAAAAAAGGGCCTAGAGGACACAAGTTAAAAAAAGTTCTCCCCTGGAAAATTCAAACTTGCTAATGGTTTTGTACATGAATATGATTATTATTAATCTCAAGTTTGTTTGGTGTGAAGCTGGGAGTGTCATTCAGTAGAAGAACATGTGTTTCGTACCAGCAAAGCCCTGGGTTCAATTCCCAGCATCAAGAAACAAAAAATAAGTGTTCTTGACCTATAGGACGAGTTTCACTGTGATGCCCAACTTCATGGCTTTAAGACAGTGACTTGCTACCTGCATTGGTCTGATCTGGTAACTTTTTTCTTCCTCCTCCTTCCCCCTCATCCTCCACATTTCTAGTTAATAGGGCATATATTTACATTCAATGATGAAGTAAAATTTTTGCATTTCACAATGCCCTTTTTGTAGACAGAGGTACACTGAGGTATAGCTAAAATGATGTTGGGTGTCAGGACTTGCATGATTGAGTCCCCACCCTAAGAACAGTCAGATTGAATCTGCACATTAACGACTTCACAAACACCAAACTGTTGCCATATGATAAGCACCAAAATGATTGACAGCAGTATGAACTCTTTCTTCTGTTAAGGAAATCAAAGTACCAACCTATACAAAAAAAAAAAAAAAAAAAAAAGCCAGAGGAGACCATCACAAGTGACCGCATCACTTTGTATCTATTGGCATGCTAATTCCATGATAGACTAGGAAATTAAGATTGATGCCACTCTGAGGCACAGCCTCCTGTTACACTGGAAATGAAAGGAATCAAGGAGTCCTATGGGTGGCATCCAAAAATACAGGCGTGCAAGGGAAAGTCAAGTGGCAAAATCAGAGATGGCTATAAAACAAGACATCTGGGTCCCACATGTGGGTAGGTGGATGTTCATTCGGCTGCGTGGCTGAGGGTTCATTAATTAGTCCAAGATGCTGATAGGGCTCAAGCAATTCTACTACTCCAAAATATGGCACCTTGGCATTTCAGCAAACAGCAGGTGCTGGAAGGTCACGCTCACCTTCCTCTTTGCTCTACTCCTAAAACTGGTCACAAAACCTAGACAGAACTCTCTCATCTTCATAAGACCCTTATGTGAGAGGTGCGCCCTCTATACCCCAAGGAAAGGAATGTCTTTATCTCTGAACACACCGGGTCACAGAAGAATCTGAACAAACAGACCCACAGGTCCCTATTACTAATTAGATCATACTCCTTCCTGTGTCCCAATCATAGTTATGCATGACAATAAAAACATGCAGTTTTCTGTTTATTTGGATCTTAATTCCTCACGAAGGCTCCCATGTTATGCAAAATTTATATTAAATAAATGCATATGTTTTTCTCCTGTTAATCCATCTTTTGTTATAGGAACATCAGCCATGGACCTCGTGATGGGTGAGAGAAATCCCTGCTCCCCTATGACAGCCTGAAATAAAAGATAAAGTGGTATCTACAAATGACCTCTAGCAATATCCTGGGTTTTGAACACCATTACATTCTAATGAAGGGCGCTGAAATTGTACTAAAAATATTTAAGCTGTTTTCAATGGTGAGGGGAAGGGAGATGAAAATTGTGTGAGGTTAAGAATAATTATCTAAAATGTACAAATAAGGAAAGATGCACAATAGTACAGCTCTGCCCTCCATTGTCATATGGCATGGGGGTAACACGCCTGCCCAAGGCTGATTTTATTCACTAGGAGGATGAACCCATGTCTGATTTTGTTATTTAGTCTGTGATAAGAAGTCACAGGTTAATTTCTACATTTATGAATGATTGGAAACAATTACCCTCAAAGGTTGTGGATTTATTATTCTCTAAAACACCAATCAGTTTTATATATAATCAAGAAATTTGTATTCTACGATTCCTTTCTAGATGCCTATAAATACCCAGTTCTTCAAATGCTCTTTAAATTAATGTTACCATCTTCCTGGTTTCCTCATTAATGAGTTAAATCAATCTTTGACAATTGTTCATTCTATATGTGATTGAGAGTAATATTTTTAACTTCCAAAATTTTGATAGTGGTAAGCTCATTTTTAGTCATTCGGTAGAATTCTATTGCTTGCTTTGCTCCATTTTTCTATATGTTAAATTTGTCTATAGGTTATTCTTTATGAAATGAGGCTGCTGGGGGGAATCTGGGATTCCCTCCATCCCTGACCTGCTCCCCATCAGCGAGAACAAGCTCACTTGACCCAGGAAGGCTGTGTTCTCAGCTCCCCACAAGCACAGTTTACTCAGTTGTACAACAGCGAGAAAAAGACACTGATCGAAAAGGTGGAGTGCAGTAATTCTAAGGGGCTGTGTCATGTGCCCATGGCCTCAATTCTTTTAGGTCCTAGCCATGTGGGTCAGCCCTTTCTCAAGCCAACAGAGGCTGATTAACTTCTATAAAAGAAGCCATGTTTCCTGCAGAACTCTCCATTCTTCTGCTCAACAGTCCCCCAGGGAGCACAGTCCCACCTCCATGTCCTGAGACTGGTAATTTAACTTATGTCTTCAAGTGAGCTAAGTCTACAGCTGCTTGTTAAAACGAAACCTGAATTTGGGTGGGGACAAGTCAGTGGCGTCCTAAAGGAATGCTGTTTAAGGAAGACAGCTAAACATAAAAGCAGAATGGAACTTCCATACCATAAGCTTTTATGTCTTTTGGCTTTGTGTCTTCTTCCTTGAAATCAACCCCTGCAAAAGAATGGACTCACCAAATACATGGTCCATCACTGACCTGAATGTTGATATCCTGCATGTGAGCACAAATGGCTATAATTTCAGAACCCACCACCTAGGTGAAATCATTCAGTATTCTCTTGGTACAACCATTAAATTGTGAATGATATAACCCAAAAATATTATGAAAGAAGCATAACCAAATCTAGGCATGATTTTCTCTGTATTCTTCAAAGACTAAGATAAGCCTCTCGATCTGGTAGAAAATGCTATAAATAAATTCTATAAATAAATGTACATATACATTCTTTTAAATGTGTATATATGCGTAAGCATCTTCTCTTTTTAACTTGCTAAATCTTCATTTCCTTTATTTCCTTTATTTTTCCCAACTTTACCAAGTCAAGGCCACCTTCTAATTGCTTCTACCTTCTATTTACTCCTTAAGCATCTGCCATTTGGCTTCTGCCTCCACCAGTCACTGACCCTCTCTTTTAAAACATCAAAGGTACCAATCATTTCCATAAATGCTTCCTTCACCCAGCTGCCATGACTTATCTTCTCCCAAGTCCACAGCTCCATTTCTTGGGCTCTTCCTCTTGTTCTTAACTGTGCAGATGTACCTGAAGGACTGTGCTCATCCTTGGCTGCCCTGCCTTGGCTGGACAGACTTTAAGTCTTAAAAATATTCACCATCTCTAGACTGGAGTGCAATTCTTGTATTTTAGATTACTATACTCTTTTCTTTTTTTTTTTTATTGTTGGCTGTTCAAAACATTACATAGTTCTTGATATATCATATTTCACACTTTGATTCAAGTGGGTTATGAGCTCCCATTTTTACCCCATATACAGATTGCAGAATCACATCAGTTACACATCCATTGATTTACATATTGCCATACTAGTGTCTGTTGTGTTCTGCTGCCTTTCCTATCCTCTACTTACTATACTCTTTTCATTCCCAAAGTCCTATGGGCACCTCAAATGCGGAAAGTGCAAAACTGAGACATCCTGGCAGCTGCCAGCTGCCAATCTCCACTTTGGGCAGGCTATATTTTTCAGAAATGGCCTTAGAAATAATCCCCACCCTGGGCTGAGGCTGGGGCTAGGGCTAGGGCTCAGTGCAGAGTGCTTGCCTTGCACATGTGAGGTCCTGCCTGGGTTCGATCCTCAGCACCACATAAAAATAAAGATATTAAAATATATATACTTATATAAATATACATATTGGGCTTTATATATTTATATATAAAATACATATATAATATATATTATATAAATATTTTTATATATTATATATTTACATATACAATACATATATATTATATATAAGATATACATTATATATGTATTTATATATATATAAAATAATCCCCACCCAATGCTATTTTTCAGTGTGACCTTGCCAGTCCCCCACCAAGAGTGGGAGTCCAGTTGTCTCCCCTCAAATCTGAGATGGCCTTTAGGACTCTTTTTCAACAGAATGTGGCAAGAAAAAACGCGGCACTGTTTGACTTTTGGGTCTAGGCTAGAAAAGACCATGGAGCTCTCACTGTTCTTTTGGAACACTTCCTCCACATAAGTTTGTCTCTCAAAGCTCAGCCACCACGCTGTAAGAGGCCCAAGCATGTGAAGAGGCACATATGCGCAGAGCCCAGCAGAGCCCAGCTTTCTAGTAATCTCATCCTTCATGTCAGACACGTGAGTGGAGAAGCCTCCAGATGACTCCAGCCCTCAGCCAGCTGAGTCACCAGCAGCCATCTGAATCTTTCCAGCTGAGGGCACCAGACGTTGTGGAGCAGAAACAAGCCGTCACTCCTGTGCTCCATCCAAATTCCAGACCCACAGGGTGACATGACGAAGCGGTGGTTCTTTTATGCTACCAAGTTTGGGGTGATCTGTTATGTGGTGACAGATAACTGCTATTTCCAACAAAACCACCAACTCCTCCTGGCTCCCTTACCTCCCAAGACATTCAGTTTCTCATATCCATTTCCACAGCCGAGAAAGAGCGTCCTTTCAATAGTCAAGCTGAGCAGGAGTCTGCACACTGGCTCGGCTTCTAGGCTCTTCCTCTAATCTATTCCATACATTGCTGAATTAATCTTTCTAAACCACAAGTCAAACCATATCATTTCCCTGCTACAAACCCGGAATAGATCTCCGATGTCTATGGAGAAAAGTCCAAACTCTTTAGTGCAGCATGCACAGAGTTCCATACTTGGGTCTAAATTGACATTTTCTGCCTTGTCTCCACTTTACATGGCCAATGTCTCAACCCAACTGGGCAGGTCACTATCCTTCAGAGATACCCACCATTTCCCAGACTTATTTCTCCCTCCCTCATGCTGTGCGTCTGCCTCCTGTCTTTTCTTCTCACAGCCATGGTTAACACACAGCTCTAACCACCCCCAAATGTCCTCGCTCTTACTATCCTCTTTCTGCCTGCTGCTCCTCTCATCTCTTATGCATAATTGGTTTTACATCTTGCCTCTTCTAGTGGACTGCAAAGTCCATTAAAGGCTCAGATCACGTCTCAGACATTTCTACCCTCATGCCTAACACAGTGCCTTGCAGAGATATCATCTGCAGATAACAAAAATTAATCATGTGTTCTAGAAATTCTTCCACATTAACATTTAACAAATACAAAGAATGCATAAGACCATGGAAAGTGGACCATCTCTAGTTTCTCCTTTGGAAGTTCCAAGACAGCAGAACTAACTATCTTATTTAAGGTAAAGAAAGAGAAATATTAAGTGCAGGTAACCAGGAGAAGAGGTCTGTAAAATAGCAGACTTGCTGGCCACTAAGGAGAGGTGTGGTCAGTTTAAAAGGTAGGAGTTATGAGGCTGTGGGTGTATTGCTGGGATGGGCCGATTCTTCCTGCTGATTGAATAATATGGAGTTAAATTCCATCATAAATGTGAAGCATCTAATTCTGGGCCTATGTTGGCACTTTGAGAGGAAGATGATTGACAGGTGCAGCTCTTGTTTGTATGATAACAAAGTCATTTCCCACATCCATCATAAGGTCTTCAGAAAGGCATTAATAGAGAAGGAGAGCCACTTGCTAATTTCCTTCACCTGGCAATTTTAGCACTATGTTGAGCACTCATGAGACACACTTGTTTTTAACACTTGAAAAAGATCCATGAGAGTTTTTAGGTATACCAAAGTATACCAATTATAAACAAAAATGAGGCCATTTTATCATCTATATGCAATGCAAATATATAGGAAACCCATCTCTCATCATCTGGTAAACTTCTGATCCTTCATTCTGTTTGGTACTTGGTATCTGAAGAGCAAGGTGGGGGTAACTCAACACCAAATGCCATCTTTACAGATGCAAATCAGCCCTGATACCACAGCATTTTCTATTTTTCTTGGATATTGTAAACACTATCCAGAGACTGGAACTATACAGTTCTGTTATGTCTCAAACCCACCTCACAGTGACACTCAGGCCAATGAAGCACACTGAGTCCTTTCTTAAAACCCAATCCTAGAGGATCAATTTCTCCTTCTGTGGTTGCGTCCCCATCTCCTCCTGCCCCTTTAAGAGAGCAGAAAACACCTTTCCCTGAATTTGTAAAAACATATTTTTAAGCAAAATTTTATTTTGGTCTAACCATGCAGGAAGCTATTACCCATCCGTTATCTTTATGTGCGTGATTAGGAATAATAGCTGATTTGTGAAGTTATCTATTACGGGAAATAATCAAGATTAATGAGCCCTGTGGCACTTGCTGAATGCCTCGAGAGATTTATTGCTCAGGCTGTGCATTTCTCTTGTTGTGTTGTTGGTGCTGTCAGGAATTTTTTTTTTTACAAATGCAAATGGAGACATGGATTAATTGTCGAAGAGGAAAAAAGCTCTTTCAATGTTATCAAATATTTTGGACTGTTCAGTCCCACCTCTCTCAATGATGTTATTTTATTTTACATAATGATGTGGGAGCCTAATCCCCATATCCCTTCAGATCCGGGTAGGAAATGTAGAGCTCACACACCCTCTGACACTGGGAGCAGATACAGATGCCGCCATTCACTTCAGAATTCTATCCCAAAGTCAAAATAGAGCCTAAATGGAGAGGGGGGAAATACCGTTGTTATTGCTGGAAATGCCAAGGGAGTCTCAATCACTTGTTCAACCAGGGAGGTGCTGTTCCTCTTCAGTGGAACTGCCCTATAACTACAAGATTGACACAGATGGCAGTGCCGATGTGCCTGTGTTCTGAATGTCTACATTAGTTCAGGACAGTTGTGTGTACCCCACGCATTTCTGGAAACGGAGTAGAGGGCCAGAATTCAAATGAAACTTCAGCAGTGCACCATACAGGCTTTCCATCTTACCTACCATGGAGTTAACAAGAAATTACAAAATCTGATTTGGACACAAGGAGATACAAAGGTAAGGACAGAAAGCTCCCAATGACCTGATCCCATTTGGGGGAAGCAGAGGTAACATATTTTAAAATGAGCTTTTGAATCCTAATTCTGCAACACCCCCCATACAAGACTGCAGTGATTTATGTAAACTCTGCACCTCTATGACCATATATGAACTAGGGGAAAAAACAGTACAATAACACATTGCTAAGATGGATTAAACAAATTAATATATACAAAAGTGTTTGAGAACTTCATTACCATTAGTGTTAGTATTTGAAAATAAAAATAGTAGCTAAGTCAGTTGACAACATCTTGGACCCTTAATTCATGGTGTTCTAAGACACTAGTTCAAAAAAAAAATTTTTTTTTGTATTTTATTTAGAAATAGGATCTCACTGAGTTGCTTAGTGCCTTGCTTCTGTTGAGGCTGGCTTTGAACTCGCAATCTTCCTGTCTTAGCTTCTTTTTTTCAATGGTCAGGATTATAGTGATCACCAAATCACAAATGATAAGATTCAGCTTCCAGATCTAGGTCACTCACTAAAAAATTATCTGGTGTTGGTCAATGCTCTTTATTTCTTTGGGTCCAGTTTTCCTGTCTATAATAAATTGGAAAATGATCTTTAATGTCTTTAATGTAGTCAATGATGGTTTCACATAAACTTAGATTATGCTTGGTTTTTTTTCCATTAATTTTGGGGGAGGAACAACACTGTAAGTAAATAAAAAAATCCATGTAACACACTCAAAATTTTATAGGAATGCAAGAAAAACCCAATAAAGGTAAATTTAAATACTTAGAAGATCACTGTATTATTAACTATAATAAGGCCACAGGGTATTTACTTGTAGAAATTTTCAAAAGCCAAAACCTTTGCAAAAATACAGGAATAGCAACATATCCCAATAGGATTCTTTTAATGTGCTTGAGTTTGCATCTCCGTAATGATATTAAGGGGATCATTGGGTTTATTTAAAAGCACATATACTGATGACCTTAGCATTATAGAATAATGACCTTTTCATTAAAGAGGGATGTATTCTACAGACCTTGATTTCTACATTCCATTATCAGAATTTAGAAAATAGTATTAAGGATATATATATTTTTTGTTCCCCTTCCCAGGGAATCATTACTAATTATCAGCTAGTCAGAGATTTCTATACCAATAGCAAATTAACTAGCTTTTAAGCAAGTTAATTTTTATTTTCCATTTGAAAGCAGAAATGACTGCTTGTGAATTATATCCCTGCAAATTCAAGTGTGTATTTTTCTCTCCTGATCCTACTCTCAACTCTATTAATACAGTAGTCATTTTAGCCAAACTCGGCCTCCACGCTGTTGCCATCTTAGTCTTTCCAGATGACATTCAATTCCCCCTTCTCAGGGCCCCAGAGCTTTTCCTATTTCAAATGAAGCATTTCTCACATCACAACTCTGTGCAGGTGCATTCTCTTGCTCAACTCCGTAAGAACCTAAGGATAGAGTTCATTTCTAATCCAAGTTTATTAAAAAATATAGCTGGGTGCAGTAGTGCACTTCTGTAATCCCAGCCACTTGGGAGGATGAGGCAGGAGAATCACAAGTTCAAAGTTAGCCTCAGCAGCTTAATGAGGCCATAAGCAACCTCATGAGACAGTGTCTCAAAATAAAAATTAAAAAAGGGGATACGGTGCAGAAGTAAAGCAGCCCTGGGTTCAATTCTTAGTACTTAGTACATACATACAGATACATATTTACATATATAGGTATATATAAGTGTGTGTGTATATATACACACTCATATATACACAGAATACATGTGTAAGAGAATGAGTGTTAGAGTCTGTCATGTGTCCCTGTCCTCTACCCAACAAGACCCCAAGTAGAACTAAGCCTTCATTCGTGTTTGTTTCTACCATACCTGGTATACACTGTTAACAAAGTTGTTGCTCATGTATCTTGTGAAGTTAGATAATTTTACTCTTTTGAGTTTAATCAACTTGAGAATAAACAAGCAGATTCTTTGAGATTCCTTCATCTTCTGAGGGAAGTACATTATCTAAATGGCAGCATTTTTTTCTTGGCCAAAAAATGATTCCCTCAGACCACTGACCACTCTGAACACCCATTATGGGGTCTAGTCCCCTGGCTTCAGGGAATGGTAAATGATATCGAAGATAGTCATACTTTGGTTGTTGAGATGAGCAACAGGAAGCATGAAGTGAATGTGCAGTCACCACATGACAGCCTGTTTCCAAGCCTCTCCATGTATTCTTGACATAATAGTGTCTCCTCACGAGATGAGGAGGCATCCTCCCCCTCTCCTCAAGGAGGACAGTCTGAGGTAAACAGGTGTCCCCAGGTAAGTGGTGGAAACAAGCTTCCAACTCAAGCTACCAGGACTCCAGAAGACCCCTGCCCTGAACCACTAACCTCTGCTACCGGGGCCAGAGGACAGCTGCATTTCTAGCCCCTGGCAAAGAAAGGGGAATCTGGAACATGGAAAGAAAAGGGGTAAAAAGCAAAGGGCCGAGCTGAGGTTTTAGAGAGAAGCTAGGACACCATCCTAGTAAAAGTTTTCATGCAAAATCCAACTTGCATTCCGTCATTTGCAGGTTGGCATTTTGGTGCCTTGTCACTCATGTCCAGTGACAGGAAGCCATACATACCACGGGCACCAAACTACCCCGACAGCCAGTATCCACCGGCTTGTCCCAGTCTCTGATGTTTAAATTCAAGTGCATTTACTCTGAAGGGTTCCTTCCTATAAGCCAGTCACAGAGCAGGGTCAAGAAGTCAAAATACCTATTTGTTTCCTATTATTAGGAATTTGCCAGTTGGCATAGCCCCCAATAATGGGCATCTGTCAAAATGATAACGGTCCTTTTGCCAGTTCATTTTACTTTCCCAGCAGAGGTGTCAGCTGTCAACAGATTCTGAGATATGAACAGAGGGTCATTATGACCCCTGACCTCACTGCCAGTCGGGAGAGAATAAAAATCACAGCCAAAGGAAACAGCGCGTACTGGGATCAGCCCTGGGGTTAGGATCCATCCTCATGCTGACTCCTCTATGAAGAGAGTGTGGAAATATGTTTCTTGTGTAAGTGGAATTCTTCATCTGGTATCTATTTATTCAGCTTGGAGATACTAATAAAAAATGAAAACCAATTCCATTCTAAACAATATCAAGACACTACTTATTTCATAATAGCTAGTTATTACATACAAAGATGATGTTCCACCCGAGCTATCTCAAGAGCAGCAAGACTCTGACGTATTCGCCTGGAGTTTTGGCTCTTTCTCCATCTATGAGCATCTTTTTTCTTTTTTTAAAGAGAGAGGAGAGAGAGAGAGAGAGAGAGAGAGAGAGAGAGAGAGAGAGAGAGAGAGAGAGAGAATTTTAGTGTTTATTTTTTAGTTTTTGGTGGACACAACATCTTTGTATATGGTGCTGAGGATCGAACCCAGGTTGCACGCATGCCAGGCGGGCGCGCTACCGCTTGAGCCACATCCCTAGCCCATCTTTTTTTTCTTAATATTTATTTTTTTAGGTGTAGATGGACACAACACAATGCCTTTTATTTTTTATGTGGTGCTAAGGATCGAACCCGGGTCCCGTCCGTGCTAGGCGAGCACTCTACCGCTGAGCCACAATCCCAGCCCGTATGAGCATCTTAAAGTCAGAGAATTTATTCCCCTGTGGATGAGATGACCAGGCCATAAGCCACTGACCTATTCATAGCGCACCAAGTGCTTCATGCCAAGAGTTGAGGGAACTTGGTATTTAGCTTGAATTTGGAAATGGAAAATACTGGCTCTGGAGATTTAAATGAGAAAAAAAAAATCACAGCATTTTTTTTTTTTTAAACTGGAAGAGATCTAGAAGCTCATTTAAACAATCCCTTCATTTAACAGATGAGAGGATTGAGAGCCAGGGAGGGGTGATTTACATACTCAGTTCCTCACAGCAAAATGAAATCTGGAGCCCATGTCTTCTGCCTTCCTCTGCCTTCAAGGCATAGGCTGAAGGCAAACCTAGCACACTGCTTCGCCCATCAGTCATCAGTGTTCACCCCCCACCCTTTGTGGGACAGGGGCTCACACGTGCTAGGCAAGTTCTTTTCCACTGAGCTATACTCCCAGGCCCATCACAACACTTTTTCTGAGTGATCTGGAAATAGAGAAATTATAGGGACTATGGCTTAAAGATGGATACCACTGCCTGGGCCAGGTCATGGGGCTCACCCCTATCATTACTGTAAGAAAAAAGAGTTGACCCATGAGCTACAACTGAGATTTCCTTAGTTAGGAGGAGCTAGAAGCAGGACATAGTTTTTTTTTTTTAACCTGTTTTCCTGGCACAATGACAGTTGTGAACTCTGAGAGCACAGGTAGAGGTGGGGATACAGGAGGGCAGGGAGAGTGTATGGTACCTTCCTTCATCTTCCCCTCCAAAGAATCCTGATCCAACCAGAAGCAAGGTGGTCTCCATACAGCCCTGGTCCCGTCCACTGCAATATTGACCATGTTGTCATCAACTGGCCAAAATTACAGAGAAATCTGAAATCCTCTCCAGGGATAGAAAACTAGACCAGGGAGGTTCAAAAGCCAGAGAATAAAGCTTATTTTATTCTCGGTAAGTTCAAAATGTATGGAAGAAACGCCAATATCATGGAAATTAGAGTGCAGGGAAAGTTCATGAATAAATGACTAACGTGCCTGAAAGCCTTTCCTTCTTCAGAAAAAGGAGCATTAAGGACGCCGAGGTGATACACTAGAAACACTCTAGAGATACTTATTTACCAGAGTGGGCAAGAAAATGTGTCAAGTACATCAGAAGAAACAACAAAAAAATCGATCAAAATCTTCTTGTCCATATTTTCATCCGTTTCTAACTGAATCCCCCAGAAGGATTTTAACAGAGGTTCCAACATGTCAGTTTACTGAATTGTCCACACCCCAATCTCAACACATTCAGGTGCTTGGCTGGAACTGGAACCCACAGTGCCAAGGCAGTGAGGCAGGTTCCTCAAGAAGAATTTCCATATTTCCTGGGGACAAATTCTAAAAGAGACATGGAGGCTCTTTTCCTTGTATTCAAACTGGCATCCCTCTGCATGCGACTTAGATGTAAACCCAGATAGTGAATGTGGATGCCAGTGGAGCCCAAGTTTTCAATTATGGCACAGATTCAGACACTCCCCTTCAGATCTCCCTGTCCCCAAGCTGGTCTCATTGCCAACCTAGTAAATAGGAAATTACTTTCTCAAAGTTAGCTTCTTCAATGCATCTTACTTTCTGGCTGGTGTGACTGACATAAAACATGCCCTGCTTAATGAAACTTCTCATCTGTTTTTTTTTTTTTTTCTTAAGGTAAATTGGCCAATTCTTCTCCTTATTAAAGAATTTATTACAAGATAGGTATTGCCCTTCTCCGGAAATAAACACATTTCAATTTAAAGAATAATTTTGTTTTCTAAAGGTTGGATTTCTATGAAGTGGATGCTAAAGCAACAGTTTAGAAACTCAACAAACACCTATTCTTTTCAAGGAAAAATATTGTGAAAAATATAATTAATAAATTTAATATGTTAATTTAATGTTAATTAGCATGTTAATATATTTTATATAGAAAACCCATTTTGTCTCACGAAACCAAATCGGAAACTGAAAGCAGTGGCATGCTGCACCCAATAGCTTTAGCCTGTCCCTGGAAACTGGCAGCCGGCTAAACTGATTACTAATGGCAACAGACATGGACCCAGCTCACAGTTCATACAATTTTCTTTTCATTAAGTGAATATTAGGACTTCAGTTCAAATTAAAGACTGTCCCAGCAAAGGCTGTTCGCTATCTCCCTCCACCTCTAGAACAGTAGCTACTCACATAAATTTTAAATTAAGCACCTAGATGAGGTACTCTCCATAATACAGTGAAAAGGCCCTTCAATAGCCGAGTCAGTACCATGCACAAATTATATTCTCACTGAATGAATGTTTGACAGAGATGAAGATAGTGGTTAATACATAGAGAAACTTTCACGTCAAATACTGGCTTTGCCTGAAATTTACAAAGTCAGTAATTTACATTTCTAGATGTGCATGGAGCCAGTGATTTCATTTTCTGAGTAACCCTGGGTAAACTGTAAAGTCTATGTTTCTTATCTAATGGAGGAAATGATAATGGCCATATCCCATTAAACATAGGTAACTATCTGCTCACTCACTCTATGAGCATTTAGTGAGCAACTAAGAAGGGACAGGAATTGGGCACGAAGAAATTATCTACTAATGTTGTTAAAAGACTTGTAAATCATCAGATTTATTTAAACAGAAAAAGCCAAGGGAACTAAATTTATAGAATTCCTATTTGGACCTTTCATAAATGACCCCACCTAATTTCCACAATGAGCCTGTTATTTCTCATTTTTAGATGAAGAAACCGAGACAAGCTCAAGGTGACATCAGTAGCAAAATGAGCATTTGAACCAGAGTCTGTGAAGGCAAAGCTCATTGCACTCTACCTCTCTGACTTTCGTAAACATGGCTAAAAGACGTTTACAAACTGGAGAGCAACACAGTAGTTTATAACCATCATGGTTCGGGCAGATTCTTCTTTTCTTGGTGCTAAGAGTAAAACAAATGGTAAGGAACTAACGAATTCCAAAGTGACATTTTGTTTTGTTTTAATTACTAAATGCTGTTGCTGTTTGTATTGAATTATGGTGATTCTGATCACATACAAGGATGTGCCTGGTGTCAACAAAAGCTAGCCCAGGAGGGAAGTCTGAGTGACAATCTATTTTGAACTGCTGAATTCCACTGATGTAAAAGTGGGCCATCTGCATTTTCCCCACATTTTTATTGAGTTGATGGTTGTACTTTAACATAAAGACTTGGTGTTTTCTAACACCAAGGTCTACAGAAGGAATATAAAATGATTCTAGAGTAAGAAATAATTTAAGTGATAGGAATTTTTTTCTACATGGGTCTTATGAATTTACACATTTTTGAGATGCCTCTTCTCAGATACTGTAGACAAATTAAAGAATGTTTTTCAGCTGGGTACAGTGGTGTACACCTATAATCCCAACAATCTGGGATGCTGAGGCAGGAGGATTACAAATTCAAGGCTAGCCTCAGCAATTTAGTGAGACCCTGTCTCAGAATACAAAATAAAAAGGATTGGGACTATAGCTCAGGGATAGAGCAGAGCAGGGTTCGATTCCCAGTACTGGGGAAAAGACATTTTTGTTTTTACTTTTAGGCCAATAAATGTAAAAATTTACCCTTAAAAGTTCAAAAAGGATGAAGAGGTAAAATAGAGGAGGAAGGGTAGTTTTACACACTCGGTACACACAGGACACATGCTGCCTACCCCCAGTGTACACATGAAGCACAAATAAGAGTTGAAAGGAGAATGTGAGCTGTTCAAGTGATCTCATCAATTGTAAAAACAAATCTCTCATGGTCCAAGCATTTACTTAATTCTTTAATTATACCACTTTTATACTAAAGATGGGAGTAGCATAATTTTCCAAATGAAAGAAATTGGCATACCAAAAGTACCTCACTCTTGGATAACCGCTAAGCATCTGAAGGTTCATGGTCTTTCCTTACATAGGTCAAGAGTCCACAATAAGTAAGAGAATACAGAACTGCTGCCCTGTACTATGTGTGTGTTTTCTGGGAGCAGCCTTTGAAAGGACAGCACCACCCACACTTCCGTGATCTCAGTGTTCATTCATCCACCAAGATTTTAATGGATTTATGTGACACTCCAATGTCATCTCTACCCAGACTTTCTAAGAAGACTGTTGGAGGGATGGAGGGATGCATAGATTTTGGAAAAGGGAGGATTTGGGAGGTGAAGAATGTTGTAGATCTATGAAATCAGTGATTCTAGAAATGGGTCAAGAAGTAAAGTGAGGACAGGGAACACATTTAGAGACCCTCTCCTTCCACACTCGGGGCTGTGCTATTTTCTTTGGGCACCTTTATTACAGGAAGAGCTCATTACACCCCAGGAAAGCAATGAATTCATTCCCTTTGTAATTATTTTCTCTGAGCAAAGCATAAGTTTGTCAAAGGTGAAATTTGTAGCACCCGAAAGAGAAATGTTGCTGAAATCCATTTCCCCTTGCATACACCACCCTCCACCTTCCCAGAGGGTGACTCAAGGAAGGGCATCACTGAAAGGAAACTGAAAGAGGAAATGAAGAGAAAAAATTTAGGCTGAGTGTCTTTAAAAGGCTCTAACATATCTGTATCTGCTAGACTGTGGGACTGCCCTCTACAGGAAAGTATCAAACCTTAAATGGATGAAATGCCAAGTATAGGAAGGATCTTGAACCCTGCAGGAAACGGCCTGCTCTGGGCTGTCCACACGGGACACTTCCCTATTCTCACTTATGTTTTCCTTTCCCTTTGGTATGCTTTGCTGAAAGATTACTTTGGGCTCTCATTGCAAAACTCATAATATGCTTTCATAGGTATTAGTGTAGGTGTAAATCCTGACGTAGCAGTTTGAAAATCAGATGACTATCTTCATTCGACATATTTTTCTTTTACTCGCATAACAATTTCTAGAGCTGTGGGACTGGAGTCCATAAAAGTGAAATTAATTTTATGTTTATGTGTATCATATGGTTATGATTATGGATGAACTGTTCATAATTCATCTGTCAAGAGGCTTACCCGTGTACTTCAATATATCTCACTTACAGAGCACTGGAATGTTGAACACACTCAACAATAAATAGCTAACTTTGAATCTAATTACTCTCCACTTTCAACTTTAAATTTTACTGATAAAACTAATAGGTATTTTTATATGGCTCAGAGGACTTGCAACATGTTCCAGAAGACAGAAGAATGCATAGTTAAGATTGCATGTTTAGAAGATGAAAGCTCCCTATGCCAACAAGTTGATTCAATTACTTTTGAGATTTTTGCTCACACTTATGGTATCCCAGTATCTAGGCATAAAAAAACCTTACCATGCCTAAAGCTGTGGGCTAATCAGAACTGACCCACGTGGAATCACTGAAGAATTTTTTTCTAGTGTAGCGGCGTTTCTTACATCACCTGAACTTGGTTTTAAGAAAGAAGAAAATATTAGCAACAGTACTCATTATAAAATTTGAATCATCAAAACAAAATGCACAAGGGAGCAGCCTTTGGTTGGGGTGCGTTCTGGTGTTAGCACACATCTCTCCCAGTCTCATCCTCCCATTCCTATAACCATTCTGTACACTGAAAATCTGATATTTGTAATGATAACCCTAGGCAGGGTATGAGCTATAATCACCAAGGAGATGTTAACTTGTTGCTGAGTTAATAGTTTTTAAAACTGCAAAAGACTAGGGAAATTGCCATTTTATAGGTAAGGAAATTGAGGCCCAGGAAAATAAAGTGACATGCCTAAGGTTACTGAGCAGTAAATGACAGGAAAGAATTCAAAGCCAGATCATAGCTACAAGTCCAATACTTCCTTCACAGTCTTTCTAGTTAGCTACAACCCGTCTTTTTGTAAAAGCTACATGCTATCAATAACCAGGTTAAGATCTGGAAGGCAAGTTTTCCTACAGTCAGTCCCTAAAGGCCTGAAATTCCACTATTGACTACCAATGCCTTGATTTGTGGAGCTCAAACTAGGTAATTTACATTTTCCTCAGGCTTAAGAAGCTGAACACAGAGGCAAGTCTACAGATCCAAGCAGCGCTTCTTTTACTATAAATATCTATTTAATGAATCCACATCCTTTTAGTGTGTACCAAAAGAGAGGCCAGGTACCCAATTCAGCTACAGCAAGCATTCCTTTATAGGGGAATGTTCACTGCTTGTGTTACACAGCTAACTCGCACTCCTTGTTATCAATCAGTACCTTAACTTAATTCTTGGTTACAAAGCATTTTTATAAGGCTCTCACCTAAAAACCATCTGAGCATTGACAGGTAGCCCTGGATCCAGATTTGTCCACAGATATTAAAGCAAGCAGTGCACCTTTAAAGCCCTCAGGCCACATTTATTCAGCTCTTGCTGTGTAATATATCACGCCTACGTTCTTGCAATGCTAATGCACCCCCACAGCATCTGCCTTTCCTTGTCACTGTTCCAACCAGAAAGTGTCCCATTTTGCTTGTTGCTCCCATTACTTAGGAGTCTAAGATAAAGGCCCCACACAGCCCTCTCCTTACCCTCCAATATTCTTCCTCATCAGGTGTAAAGTCTGCTTTATTGAAAGCCTGGCATCCTATCTACCAGGTCAACATGTTAGCAAGCTTCCTCCATTGAGCAATACATATTTCATTTTGTAAAAATTCCTAACTGCTTCTTCATGTCTATCAACACTCTAACTGCCACCCCCACCCTTTTTTTAAACAAAGGACACTGACTTTCCCTTCTTCATCCAAAGTATTTTAAAACTCACATTCTTCGTTTTTTTTTTTCCAAACTAAATCTGCTGATGAGTCGTTTTTAAAAAAAAGTTTTAATAAAAACAAGTTTTTTTCTCATTCTGAGATATTAAAATTAGCAGTAAGTTAAAGATTTTTGTTAATTGAGATTTTGCCCCAATGCCAGTACCTTTTATCTTGCCTAGAAAGTTTTTGACCATTACCTTATAGTGTCTCCCTACCTGGGTCCTTTATGAACATCACTCTTGATTCCTAAAAGTGCTTCTAGCTGCTCGTCCCCATTTTATCCTTGATGATGTCACTTCTTTTGCTACTTTTCCAATATATACTTTATCGCCTCCAAAGACAAATCTCTGGGGAATGCTAAACCATATGCAACCAAAGGAAAAAGAATGTAGCTTCACTCTTTAGACCCTGGCCATGTGAACTGATACTTATGTTCACAGCATTAATCCACTTCCTCTACACAGCAGCCTTCTGAGTTTCTTACATAGGTCTTGAAGTAACCTGCATGCCAATATACTGGTTCTGAGGGTCAAATCACCATCTCTCAAAAACTTTCCTTACTGTAGCTCACATAGATGTATGCTCCACGCCCTTAGTGAATCTTTAATTCTTAACAAGGTGTTGGATAATAGAATGCAACCTTTTATTAGAAAATTCTCCCAACGACCTTCATTTTCTATTAGGGAAAAGGGTGTGGGAGGGGTTGAGACAGGAGGAAGGCTGGAAGAATGGGCAGGAGTAGACAATGTGCTTTTTTTCACTACTTAGAAAATGGAATAACAAGCATGCCTTCTGAACACCCTGTACAAATGAAGGGGCCACACAGAGGAACACATGTTTACCAAACAGCAAGGGAAGCAGCAGCCTTCAAGGCCCACTTGGCAAGAGGCAAGATCATTCATTTTAAGTTCAAGGAGATTAGGACAGAGCAACATTTTCCCATTGTAACAATTAAAACAAAACAAACAACAACAAAAAGAGAATACTGGCAAGAACCTCTTTCACAGCTCCATTCTGAATCAAAGAAGGTTTTTTTGTTTGTTTGTTTGTTTTTTGGTAGCCCGACTAGAACCCTACATGCAAAACTGGTTATATGAGAAAATGCATCCCCAAATTTGAACAGGTGACAAACTTATTTGGATTATTTTGAAACAATAAGGCCAATATTGAACAATATGAATGCCTAATTTGTCACTTAAAGAACAAATTCATTTGTTTTAGGTAGCTGAGTGTGAGAAAAACCCAGTTTCTAGGGCTAGGCAAAACTGGTGACTCTTTACTGAGGAAATGAGTGGCTTTCCAGGCAGAGGTTCAATTAGAACGGTGACCACTTGATCATTCAGATTTGTATAGACATGATTTATACCTTCTGTGGCATTCAGAACGCCACTGCTCTCTCGACCGCATTTGATGTATCTTTGTGCCACATGCTTTGTCTCTGCTCACACTAGCGCTGCCAAGAACACCAGTCCACACAGTGACCACAGGGATTGAAGAGCATCTTTTAGCATGTTTCAAAGAATAGCAGGTAATTTATTTCACACTGAATATTAATTGGGGAAACCAAAGAACAGAATCAGGCATGGGCTAGAAATTCTTTCCTCTCACTCCTTTTGGCTTCTAAGGGGGTACAAAGATTTCAGAGAAGGGAGGAATTCATTCTAATGAGGAAATTTTACTTTAGAATAAACTAGCATACTTTCCAAGAATGGAGAGCTAGGCGAGCAGCCAAAGTTGCCAAGTACTTTTCAATATATATTTCTTTTAATTCCCTGGAAGAATAATCCCTACCCTTTTAAAATATATTTAAAAATTTTAGCCCACTTTGAGATAACAGTTGGAATTTTGGTATCAGATGACTAAGAACATTTCAGTTCTTTGAATTCAGAATTGTTTGAAATTTATTTGATATTTTACTGAACAAAACAGTAACAAAATAGACTGGACAAATGTTACAATGCCCACATATACTCATGAATGCCCAGCCTCTGGACAGAGCTGGACACTTGCAGGATTGAAAGATTCTGACAGCAACTGCGGCCCCTCTGGGGCCTGCCACGCCAAGACCAAAAATCACTTCTCTAGAACAGTTTTTCAAACCCAAGCTTCCAAGTTCTGTGTCTGCTGCAAAATATTCTCTCATTTAATTTTACAATGGATCACACTGTAAAAATATTGGCCTTATTGTTTCAAAATAATCCAAATAACGAATATAAAGAAATTCTGACTTAAATCCTCACCTTGCTTCACAGCACTGTGTAAGATGCAGAACTTGTGGGTTCCAGCACCACCATCCAGTTCCTACCTCCCTACCCCTCGGCATCCAGTAATATCTGGTTAATGTCCATTAGAGGCTCCAGGCCTTTTAGATGGGGTGATAACCTTTAGCACTGAACACCAGCTGAGTTCAACATAAAAATCCCTTCCATAGAAACCAGCAGCCCAGCCTTAAGGCGGGATGGCTGGAATAGAGAAGGCCTATTTTTGAAACTGTAACAAGTTAGTTACTCATTAAACTTGTATTTACACCAACAGCTGTAAAGCCACTGGGGCCCTGAAGATCAAGGGACTGCTCCATTTGGTCCTTGCTGCTGTCATGCCTCCATTTAAAATGAATGTATCAGCTTCCAGAACAAGTTATCAAGGGGAGCCGGGTTGAGGGCACAGGGTAGAGGGGGTTCAACTCTACCAAAACAAAGTGTAACAACTTCCTAGAAGAACTACTGTGATTTGAGATCATTTTTTGCCAAAGCTTAAAGGACAGTTTGAGTGTCACGGCTGGTGGGCTGTACACCATGGTCCAACTTCAAATTTAAAAATGCCTTATAATTCGAGTATTACTATTATGATTTGATATTATCATTTCCACATAATTGTAATGATATTAGACATACAACTGTGTAATTTTTAAAATATATAACATATTTATGGTCTACCTTGTAGAAAACATGAGTATAATTTACATGTATGATACAATTACACACAAGTTGAATATAAGCACAGCACTAATATTTTGATATGATCACATAAAATTATTTGTTTTTTTCCAGATTTTAAAGTGAGTTTTATTATTTCAGGGACATTTACTTCCCACCTCCAGTTAATGTAATTTTGATTTATAAACGGGGGATTCATCTAAAAGATCATCACCCAAATGGATATTATCAAATCACCAAGTCACCTGCAAACTCTGAAGGGGTGGGAGTCCACTCCTGTGCCCGTGTGGCAGGGGTTCCTCTTTACATAGTTCAGAAGGAACAAGAACTGGTCTGTCCCAGAGTGCAGAGTCTGAAGTATCATCCAGGTACCCGTGTGCTCAGGCGTGAGGCTAAGAGCAAGCAGGGTGTGGTGCTGTAGCTTTTCAGATGCCAGTCACTGCACTCCAGCCTCAACAGGCAGGCACAGCCACTGGGCACTTACCTGTGGCCATGGTGTGGGCAACTCACAGAAAAATACCTACCTCCTTCCAAGGACTCATGATGATGTGGTTACAAAAATTAAGCATCAAGACTTGATTATAATAGGTGACATCAAAATCTTTCCCTCTAGGCAAATAAATGACTGTCACATGTACTTAAAAGAAGTTATGCAAGTTACTATGAGAGAGATGCTGAGAGGAACAAAACCTTAGGAGAGACAAGTACATAGCTTTCAGACTGGCTGGAAACACAAATGGACAGGGTCTTTGATCCTGAAGAGAAACTGATAAGGACCATGGCACAGCTTCCTCTCCGTGGACTTGCTTCTGTTTAGCTTGGAAATGTGCAAGTCAGGAACACCCACTCCTGGTCAGCCTGACCCTACTTTGAAATCATAACAATATAACATGCAAGGCAATCTCCGAGTCCACGGCTGTCATCACAAATCCACACGACTATTTCAATGCAGGATCGACTTAGCATTATAATGATGCTGGTCGTGACTCCTGCTCATTCAAGGTTTTCCTTCTGTATATGTCCAAACACTTTACCAACATGACCCCATTTACCCAGGACTTAACTGGTTAGATAGACAGGAAAAGATTTCATATCAGCTTTTTCTTCCTGCATTAGGGTCCCTGGTAAAACACTGAGATAACAGGAACCAGGGTGCCGAGGGACCAGCAACAAGATCTTGAACTTTGACAGGTTTCCAAAAGCCTCTGGGAACACATTTTATTGTTTTAGTTTTTCAGAAGGACTAATTCCAATTTAGAGCAGTGTTACATGAGGCAATGACAATGCGGAAGCAGGGGAACTGATCCTGAATTCATTCTGTACCGCCTGGTTATATAAATATGCAGTCAATTGCTGCATAATGATGTTCTGGCCAATGACAGACCACATGTCATGGTGGTCCCATAACCCCAAATAAGATTACAAAGTGAGCAATTCCTGCTGCCTAGTAACATCTTGGCACAGCAACATGACAGAACCATGCATTACTCCTGTGTGCGGATGCCTGTTTATGAAAACATGTAAAATTAGGCTCATATATAATACTTACTAAGAAATGTGACTGATTTATGTATTTACTATTCATCCAAGTACACATCTTCTACTTAACAAAGAAAGTTTACTATAAAACAGTACACCCTGTTAGGCCAGCCACCTCACTCATTTATATCTCTTTATTGCATCAAGAGGCAACGTGGGGTGATGTACCTATACCATCCAAGTATATTGTGGAAGACCTATCAAGATTTAAGTGAACAGGCTGTTACATTACCAGGTCATTTGATATCATCATCATGTGTGCATGTATTTGTGGTGCTGTGGATTGAACCCAGGGCCTCATGCATCCTAGGCAAGCCCTGTACTGCTGAGCCATATTCACCATCCTTTTCTAAAAAACTGGAATCAAAGTCTAGCCAAGTTGCTGAGGCTGGATTGAACTGTGATCCTCCTGCCTCAGCCTCCCCAGGAGCTGGGATTATTGGCATTTGCTACCATGACCAGTTTACCATGTCTTTTCTATCTCCTTTAAACAGTCAAATTATTAAAAAATAGTTATCTATATCATTTTGATTACCCTACCTCCCATTTCAGAGTTAACTAGTTCCAATCCAGCCTATACTCATCACTATTGAATTATCTCCTACCTCAACTGCCAAATATCTCCACATTTCTAAACTCAATAATTTTTAAAGCTTTCCTCTTGACCTACCATGAGCAACTACACTTTGGACCTTTTCTACAATGTTTTCCTCTTCTCTCTTCCCTTCTGCAGGACCCTCTAGGTTTTCTTCTATGCCACTGGTCCTCCTTTCTCTTCCTTCTTTACCAATTTTTCTTCTTTGAGACCCAAGATATTGGTGGTCCCAGAAACTGGGTCCTGGATCCTCTCTCACTTTATCCTCTGCCCACATGTCATGGTGGTCTTAATAACTCAAGATCTTCAACTGAACTAAATGTGAACGATCAGACTTGAACCCAGAATGTTCTCCTGAGGTCCACTCTTGTATGCACAAGTGCTGATCTTATGTGTCATCTTAGTTACTTCAAATATTACCTGAAATCAAGTCATCCTTTTTTTTTTCCTGAAATTCACACATGATCATGCCTGTGCTCTGCTTAAAACTCTGTTGGCCTGCCCTGACCTTAGGGTCCTCCTGCATACCACGCCCCATTAAGCAGGCCCACTTCCTGCTCCAGCCTCTGCATTCCAGCCCCAAGAACTTTCAATGAATTCAGGGGAGTCCTTCTCTCTCTCAGAAGGAACAGCACATACAAAGGCCCTATCTCTACCTTCTCTCACATTCTGCCTACAGAAACCTCCATACACCAGAAGGAAGTCATCATCATTTATCACGTGGGACCAATGGACCCTTTCTTTCCCACTGCAAAAAAAGGTAAATAAAATAAATAATTTAAGAGTGAAGGAAAAATGGAAACAGGGTTATTAGAAATTGATAAAAATTTTAACAGCAAATTTAAATATCTGTTCCATATTTTCCTTACTTTAAAGCTATAGATACCTAAAGGCTCAAGGTCCTTTCAATGCAACTGTTTGTCAACTATCTAGAATGAAGCTGGAACACATCCATGCTGCAAAACCTGATTCTAGGTTTCAAAGACATCTCTAACAGATCACTTCTGGTTCTTGTTGCAGTTGAACCATCAAATGAAACATCTCTGAACATTTTGATGGCTCGTAATTTGTTGACGAGGGCAGCCATCTTCTTGCGTTAATAATCATAGAAAACTTTCATTTTTAGATGTGGTAAAACCATTTAGAATGATAATGCATTAATGGTATGATTTTCTTTCATTTCTATATCATGTATTGCTACCGAGCACCTTTGTATACACACCTACATTTGCCCCCTGCCCCCATGAACCATGTGAAGTAAATTTTTGGTGCACATTCATTCATCTTAGGAGATGAAAGAATACTATCTCATGTCCTTTTACCAAAAACAGAACGACCCAGGTTTTTGTTGCAAAATGTTGTAGGATGAAGTATTTCCTACTGAATGACTAACTGGATAATAAATCTGTGTTTCCTTTTTGTCCTTTAAAATGAATTGCTGACTCATTGACCGATTCCTTCATTGGGGAAAATCCATCCAATGATATATCTTCATCTGAAGAATCAGTCTTATATTTCAGTTGTATAGATTTCACCATTATCATCAAACTCTACAGAGAATCTACTCTGCTCTTGCATTTATCTTTTTTTTTCCCTCAGTATGGGAGACTGAACCCAGGGCCTCACACATGCTAGGCAAGTGCTCTACACTGAGCCACAATCCAAGCCTTGCCTTACCTTATGAATTTATGTCCAATTGAAAGATATTGTTATCAGTTTTCTCTCTTGCATGGGGGAAGAGGTAAAAATTACAAATTCTCAAGTGTATTCAACTAAAATAACTTTTTAAAAATAATTTAAAATTAAGTTACAAGATGATGTCTACAGATTTTTAGACCCTCTTGAGAGATGATTCAAAACTGTGGCTAATGTGATGAGAAAACTCTAGGATAATAATAAAATAGTGAACTTTACTGCCTCATCCTGATGACTCCATCTTTCTTCCTTTTCTTTCTACTTTGGTCTTTTCCAATGTATTGCAAATAACTGATGAGCAAAGATAAACTAATTCCTCAGATGATAAAATAGGAAAATATTTCAAGACATATGAAGGATAAGATCATTAAGAGGCCACCATGCATCTTAGCTTTATAAAAAGATCCAAAGGAACCACCTGGTAAAAATATACAGTATGAGTTGGTTTTTTCCCTTAAAAATAAATTTTCTTTTTCCTTTGGAAGTCTCTCAGAAAGATAACACTTATGAAATAGCAATCCTTAAAATCAGTTAAGGTATCTAAAAAAAGAAATTTCAACTAAAATAAGGTCCAAAAGAGTGCAATGGTATATTGAAGGTTAATGGTACCCTCTCACCATGAAAATACCAATAATTGTTACCACTGTTTTTTTCCAGAAAGGTTTTCTAGGTCTCCCTAACTAGGTCAAATTTGCCTATTAAACAGTTGCATCACATCATTTTTCTTAAATTTCATAGCGCTAAACACAGTTGTACTTTGACATTTCCTGGTCCTATTGGTGTAATTAATCAATGTCTGTTTTCTTACAAAACTAAGGATTATGAGGGCAGACACTACAAATTTGATCTCCATTGTATTCTCAGCACCTGGAATGAAGCAGGGCATACAGTAGGGATCAACCATGGCATAGAATAAGGTTTCAACAGGTTTCTGAGGGAAACCAATCCAAATCCAATTCTGTTTTAATCTCCAAATTATGTAAAATAACTAATAACAGGTGTTAATTGCCCATTATCGCTTCATAATTTTTCCTAGGGGATCACTATATGGACTGGGGGTGTATCTCAGTGGTAGAAGATCATGTGCAAGGCCCTGGGTTCTCACTCCGGCGGCCGGGGTGTCAATCACTGTGTGTTTTCATCCTCCACATCCCCCACGAGCCTTGAAAATAAGTGAAGGAAATATTTACTAAGTATCTACTGGGGTCAGGTGGTTTACATTTATTGTTCTAATTCTCAAATCTTACCAAGTGAATAGCTATTACTATTCTCATTTTACAGATGGGAAGCTGGGATTCAGAAGGTTAAATAACTTGCCCAAGGTCACAGAACCAATAAATAGGAAGAGAGAGATTTAAATTCCTGCCTGATCCGACTCTGCCCTGCGTTCTTTCTCCTCCAGCCGCTGAAACACGCCAGGGAAGCATGTTCTATTTCTTTTACACGCATCCAGAACATGGAGTTTCTTGCTTGGGAAACAGTGGGTACTAAGTAGTGTTGTCTACAGAGCTATGAGTCAGTTTAAATCAATATTTAGATTTGGTTTCTCTGCGTGGGTTGTTTCTGGTTTTTGTTTTATTTTTATTTATTTATTTTTCTGAGAATCTTGTATTCTCCTTGCCTTGTGTGTAAAATTTGATTTAAAAGTAGAATATAACGCCACATGGGCACTGAGAAGCATTTTCATTTTCCTTGGAAAGCAGAAAGTTACGTCCAATATATTAGCAAATGTGCTGCATCTGTTAACTTTGCAAGTTAAGTTTTACTTACAAAATTCGGTAAGGAAGTTCAACAGGGAACTTGCCTTTTTACCTCAAAAATATACTTTCACGGGCTATCAGAATATTTGTTTTCAAGAAGTACAATGACTTCAAAGAAATCCATTTTAAAATCTGTCGAATATGCACAAGTTCAATGTAGTCTCTGAAGAGGTTCTAATGACTTCTTCCTTAGAACTTATCACACCTCATACATTTCTATTAGAGGCTCTGGTTTCTCCTTTCAAAATGCAACAGCAAATTCATGAGGTCATTAATAGACATAAAAAGGGCAGAGTGACATTAAATGACCAATAACTCGATGGTGGAGGGAACTGAGAGTGAAGTCACTCACAAATCCAAGTCCCCCTTCATAATCTCTACCTGTAGCCACTTGATAGTTGCTGCAGACCCAAGAAAAGCATCACCCTGATTGTTTTATTTCAACCCAGCAACATCCACCCCCAGTGGCTTCAATGGAGATGGAGGAGATCCAGCACTAGCCCTTAGTTTTCTCCTACCTCTGCTTCCCAGCACACAGAAAGCCTTTCTAATTGGAAGATTATGATTTGATAAAGACTGACAGAAAACTGACACAAGCAGCAATGGATCTCCCTCTTAATCCCCAAGACACACTGATCCACCTGGCCCAACCAGCATGCAGCTGACCTCACATCCCAGCCAGCCACGGACAGGACTAGAGGCACTGGGCAGCCTAAGGAAGAGGTGGCTTCAGTGCTCAAGAGAGTCTGGGGATGACTTAGGGTGGGGAAGACATGAGTGTTTTACCACTGTGATTGACACTTAAGAGCCTACTACCTGGTTTTGGAATACTGACGGTCACTGTGTGGCTCAAAGTCCTTGGGTAAGTCATTTATGCTGTCTCAGCATCTGTACCAATAAAATGAAGATAATACGGTTTAAACCTCTGGTGAGGGGCACAGGGTGAACCAGTGTACCGCAATTGTCAGCACACGTCATACTGCCAGCGTTAGCTACTGTTATAATTTTCAGAGATATAAAAATGAAGGGAGAAAACCTGGGTTTCCAGAGAAGATAGAAAACTTAAAAATAAACAATCATCAAATATTGGATAAAGGCCTACACACAGAGTGAAGCCATACCAATCGTTTTTCTGATCATTTCCAAAAGGCTTTCCACGGCACGGGAGCAAGAGTCAATTTTTGCAAGGCCTTATGTGGTCAGATCTCCCTGCTTTGCCTCTGTGGCTCTAGCTGCTTCCTCTCCACATTGGTCTTCAGGCTCCTCCTCCAACATGCCAGGCACACTCCTCCTCTTCGTCAGTGTTACCCCTGCCTGTCCCTCTCCCTGGACAGCGGCCCCTGATAATGCATGGTATCTCTATCTCCTATTTTCCATACCTGTATCTCCTTCTGTATAAAGCCCATTCTGAAATCCTATTCAAAACTGGGGGCCTCCCCCCACCAAGTCCCCCTTTCCTGCTATACCTGACCCCAGCCCAGGGCACCTTCTAACACAAGTCTCCTTTTTTTGTATTTCCCCCGCCAGATAGTACATGCTGCAAGGGCAGTCTGTCTGGTTTACTGATGTTCCATAAACAGTTGATGAACACAAATAAAGCCACAATCTAGTATTTTGAAGTTAAGTTCGTCCCTCCTGGTTCAAAGAGGAAAACCACATCCTCACCCTTCTCCCACTCTGACACAGACATATTAAAAAACTACAACTGAAGTCCCTTAGGATTCAAATGATCCAGAAAACTGCTAACCAACACATCAGCTTGTTCCCTGGGTAGTACACTAACTTGTGCTTTGGATTGATTTCTACCTCTCTCTTTCCAAAAGAGCCTGAGATCATTACAGGGGTAAGGAATTTCCTTTCAGCAGTATAGGAATTCACCATCAGATGTGCTGGAAGAAACTTGAGGGGAACAAGATGATAATCTCACATTTTAAAAAAGCAAGTCGTCACAAATAACACTAACACTTGCACACACAATACAGTACGTTAACTTCTAGGATAGGCATTGATTTCTAGGACAGATAATGGCAATGTTTGCCCTGCCTACTGCTACCCCCAAATCCCAAGATATAATGACCATCTCTCCAAAGAGGAAATCCTCTTTGACAGAAAGTGAAATCCCTAAGTTATGAACAAGGAAAAAAAAAATACTTAAAGATATAAATTGCTTAATTGCACTATTCCTTCTGGTAGCAAGGCACTTGACACTAATAAAGATGCGCATTAAAGGATTACCAGGGATTGTTGAGGTGACAAACTACACACACATCTCAAGAAAGAAATATTCCTGAAATTGAGACCAGGCCTGTAAAGCTTTGCACTATTTTTCTGCCTGGTCTAATTTTAGATGATTCCCTGATCACTGGAGAGTCTGTGCCATGCCAGGCTCCCCCAGCTCAGCAACAGATTTCTCTCTCCGACTGCAGGTCACATTATCTCATGAATGAAGTGTTATTTAGGTCAGTAAAGAGGCTCTGGCCTACTTGAATGTGCTTGTCATCCCTGATGTTCATGCTCTATATATCAATATTTTGCATAATTATTGGGGAGAACAGAAGAGATTGGTATCAGAATGCAGAAGGGACCGTGACTATTAGGAAGCATAACAGGTTAAAATTCCTGAGTAATTTCAAATCTTCCATTCCTGAGATCTTTAAACTGTATCCCTATGGCAAAATAGATGTTACTTGCTTGCTACTATGTTTTCCATAGTGCTGAACTTTTTTTTTCTGCCTCCAAGCAAATTCTGGTTAATTTTAACTTTGAAGTTAGGGTTCTAGAAAAACAAAAGCAATGTACTGTGTTATTCTTTGTTGTTGTTATTTTGTTGTTGTTTAATAAAGCAGCAAATTGGTTGGCTAAATGACCACACAGCACTGGTAAATTATTCCCAATATGGAATGTAGTTGAAAAGAACCCCCCCCCCCCGGCAAAAAAAAAAAAAAAGTCAGGCACTATGAACTGATCTGAAAAACCCACGAAATCAGTCTAAATCTGCCAATGAAATGAGATGATCCTGTTTGTGTGGTAATCAAAACTTGAAGAAGACTCAAATAACCATTTGCCCAAACTAAGGAATGTAAGTGCCAGGAGGATCGCCTGATCAAGTGTTTCCCCAGTGGGGGCAGGCCTGACATAGGGGAGATACTTAAGGTATTTCTGTGCAGCAAACTTAAGAATGCATAGTCTCTAGTTCAACAGAGTGAAGACAGCTCCACACAGTGAAGGCAGTCCTGCAGAAGCCACAGAACGTCAGAATCTCTACATGGAATGCAGAAGGCACACATCTTTTCCTACCCTTACTGTCAATTAAAAAAAAAAAAATGTTCAGGCTCCACCTTGAGAGACTGACTCACCTGGAGAGAGGAACCCAGGCAGTATTTTTTTTTTTTTTTTAAGAATTACTCAGGTGTTTCTCCTATGTAGACAAAAATGACAACCACCGATCTATCAATGCAATACTGAATTCCTAAACATTTTTTTGCAATGTCTTATCTATACTGACAAGAAAAAGTAATAACCTTTTTTTTTAAATTTAGAGATGCCTGCCATACTTGTGTAACACTTCAAAGAGTCTGATGTACAAACTTAAAAATCTGTTGGTGTATTCTAAGAACATTTTATTTAATAGCAAGTGAAGAAACAGACCTTATGTCTATGATGCTCTGATTTAAAATGTGACCCCAGATTATTTTGAAATAAATATGCTCTGCATGGTGCCTAATGCACCGCAGCACTTCAAATGAAAATAAACAAGATGTATAGTTAAATGCTGTTGTTTGCATGTTTCTGTTGCCTAGGTTTCATAGGAAAATCAGAAGCGTTGTTGTCGTCACCTGACCATCTCCAATCAGCATCTCTCGTTTAATGATTTCAAATCAATTTGCAGATTTCAGATGGAGAGTGGATACTGAACAGGTAGCCGCCTCTTTACATGTAGCACACGTTTCTAAATAATCTACTTCCAGCACATCAGAGAAGGGCAACACTCTTAAGAGTGACAACACAGAGAGTTCCAGACTGCATCAGTGAGGACAGAACACATAGGAACACCAATAACACAGAGAAATCACCACTACACAGAACACCAGTCCCAAATTATCCTGTTTCTGTAATTAGCTATTTTATCATAATAACCAAGTCTGGCATAAGGGTACTCACTCCCCAGGGAGTGCAAAATTCCCTTTGGATGACAAAGATACCACTCTGCAGGGAAAGGATCCCTGGAGCTGTCTTATCCTGGGGTTTCTGAGTGAGGTTCACTTGGTACCTCTGGGCCCCATCAAATTGCAAAGCATACTCCATACAATCTCAGGTAGGAGAAAGAGGAAAACTGTCGGTCCCTCTGAGATCACAGGGCTGTTCAGCAACTTGATGAGACAAACCAGACTTGGACTCTTCCAATATGGCACTGTCTTGTGCTCACGAGGTATCAACAGCATCAATTCAGGAACTTTCTATTTCTTTTATTCCTCTGCCATTTTCAGCTCTAGCCTCTTATTTCAAAGCCTGGCATTTAAGATAAGCTTTTATGCCAAAATGAGCCAAGAAAGAGAGCCGTGGCCAATTCACCTGTTTCTGTGTATCTACTCTGACAAGCTTCAGCCTCTGAGGGCTGAAACTCATACTAAATCAGATAAACGCCAGTCATTTAAATTCAGAGGCTCTGTGCCCTCATTCAGGCACATTGTCAGAAGATGGGCAGTGTAGTTGGCGATTTCAGATATCCAACAAAACAGGCCTGGGGGCCCCTAACGATTCCAGGATCTGAAGTGAAAGCACTCTAGGACTCCTACAGCACCTGAGGCCATACCTCCATCTGGCCCACAGAAAGCCACTGTATTTCTCATCCTGGCTGCTGTTATCTTGGAATGTGTGGCCACAAGCTCATGGCACTTGCACAACTTTTTTTTTCTTTGTTCTCCAGAGAAGCCTTCAAATCTTCAAAGCAGAGAAATGAGAGTAGTCATGGGACATGTCTCCAACATCTAACCCAATTTCGCCTTCTAACAGTTTGAACATTAAGGAGGACTGAGCTATGTAAACAAAATACTTTCCCTCATTATGAGAAAAAAAAAAAAAAAACCCATTCCCCCAGTACCTGTTTAGTAAGTGCTTCTAATGATTTGTTTTCCACCTTAGTAAGATGGTTCAAATCTCCCCTCATCTCTATGAGGCAGATCAAATTATTAAGTCCACTGTAAAGAAAATAAACCCAAGCATACAATCGATCCTCATCCTAAAGCAGACATTTGATTTCAATCAAATCAAGTGAAAAAGTCAGGGATTAAGGAATGGAAAGCATATGTTAGCTGATTCACGAAAATAGCATCATCATGTGGTAAAATGGGATCCAAACTCTTGTATTCTAGCTGTGGATCTGTTTACTTGTGGAGGGCACCAAAGGAGGCTTTTAAACCTTGACTATAGCTTAATTGTTTCACATACAAAATACAGACAGTAAGCAATACCGCACCCAATTTGCTCGCATGGATTGTTGAAAAATAATGCTTTTATCCTTCAATACAACACATTAAAGGAGAGCTCTTTTAAGCCAACAGAAGTGAAGCGGGCAGCAAATATCATGTAACTCCTTAAAATGCGTCTTTTTCATCAAAGAAACATACATAAGAACATTTCCAGCTGAACACATCTTACCTATAGGAGGACAATTTGCAGAGAATACAGTACTTAAAATGATATCACATGGTCAAGCTCAAGCTAAACTCATCCAGTGTTTTGTTTATGTTTTTTGCAATGCATTTAAATACCAAAACACTACTGGAATGTGCCAAATTCTCCAGTGCCTCCAGAAAGAGAGGGTTTTAACACTCAATAGAGAGAGAGATTTATTTTTTTTCCTTCAGATACTTATATTCCCATTTGGCTGGGAGTAAAGCATTTTCGTTTTGCTTAGCCTTCTATTTCTTTTCAGGCAATCTAAAATCTAGACAGGAAAACAACAACAACAAAAAAAGGAGAAAAACACCATTTAATTTAACATGTGTTGCTAAGAGGAAAAAGTAGAATTTCTCTTGTTAAATAGAAGTGCTCTTTATGGCAGACTGCTGGCAAATGTCAAAATCCTGTTGGATGCAATATCTTTAAGTGTATCTTTCTAATAATATGAGTTAAAGGAATGACGCCAGGGTTTGGAGAGGCAGGCTATTAAACAAAAATATTTGGTAGCTCGTATAATCCCCAAGTCATAATCTGGCAATCACCATCGCTACAGTGCATCCTAAAAGCCAGCTTTTAAGTACTACATTGGTGGGGGGAGAGATGACTTTGTTAATGGTTTTGAGCACATAATCAGTGTGTGTATCTGTAAAGGCCAAAGGCACTCCTTGGATTAACACTAGTTCAAATGGCCCACAAGGCCATGCAGGGCTTCTTGGTGAGAGTTCCATGCTGAGCAGCTGTTGATCACACCATTAACGGTTTTCCTTTACCTCCCTGTTCTCTGTATAGATGAGCATTTAGCAAAATGGAAACTTCTTCCGGATGACTACCTGGCTGTACTGCAAGGCACTCACAAGATCATGGATCTGCTGGCCAGGGCCAAGCTTGCAGAGCAACAGGACGGGTGGTGGGTTTGCAGCTTCGAGGCTTCGTGGCCTCTGGCTGCTGCTCCCACCCACACACCTGCCACCTCCCAGAGGCCCTCATGCCTGGGCACACTTCGTTTGACCCATACTGGCTCATTAGCTACTGTGGCATCTTGCAAAAGTCAGGTCTGTGGCCTCTTGTTATTTCAGGGGCTGCGTCTGTTGCCTCTTGAGATTGATTTTTCATCAGGGCAGACGGTTTCCCTGTTACGCAGATGGTGCCGGAGCCTCCAGGAACGGCTGCTCACCAATCTTCGCAGCACGGCTTCCCGGAGGCCCACGGATTCGGAATCCATTTGCAAGCAGGTGACTGGACACCTCACTCCACTGGTTCTAACCCCTCTTCCTCCAGAAGTGTGTGGTGTGAAGCTTGAACTTGGAGCCCACTCCTTCAGGCCTTGCCCACCACTGCATGAAATCCCCCTAGTCTTATGACTTTTGCTTTTGGCTTAAGTTTATAGTTATTTCTAATGTTTATGTCCTTTTAGACTTTGATTAGAACACACTGATCAATCAAAATTATTTTTTTTCTGACACTGGCTCTTAGGGCTGTCTTGGCCTCTTTTAACACTAGTTAGTGGTCATGTTAATATGTTAATGAAAATGAACCCCGCCTCTTACAAATTTGGTGAGGCTTCTATCAAGCAGTAAATCAGCATTCTGGGTCAACATTTCATTCTTACCATTTACAGGTATAATCCTTGACTCCCTTCTTACACAATTCAAAACACCTTCCTTCCTACAGAGGGTTCCTTAAAGATTCAGTTACAGCATCTCTCTCTTATTTTTGCATCATCAGTGCATTTTATGGAATTTATGCTTATAACTGCATCTCATACTTTACCTTGCACAAAGACTGTCACCATGCTGAGAAGCTTATATAATAAATCATTACTACCTGACTGATTACAAACTACACAGCATGCTATTGCTACCTATTCCTCCTAGCTATGTCTTTATCTCTTTTTTTTTCTTCCCCTCCAATGCTGGGGATTGAATCCAGGGCCTCATGCATGTTAGCCAAGTGCACTATCACTGAGCTTTGCCCCCTAACCCTTAGCTGTTCATTTCTGAAAAGGTAGAAATTATTTATAAAAACATATAACCATTCATGTCCTACAAGAACACCACCACCTCATTTACAGAATGACCCTCCAAACACTATGGACTGCAAAAGAGCATATTCTATATGTGGAATGAATTATCTGTATGATTATAAATTGCATTTTCAAGAATCCTACAGGATGGTGGAATATAGGGCATCATGGTGCACACATCCCACTGCTGTTTCCAGAGGTTTTATCCATGCATGGGCTCAGGATTCTCCATTTTCAATGGACAAACATGCTGCAACCAATTCTTTTAAAACAAACAAAAACTCTTTCTAAATGCATTTCTTGGATTTAGGCCATTGTCACAAAATCACTACTCTTCTGTGTGGCTCCCCTGGTTGCTTTTAAAGCTTTGTTTTCCAATACAAAAGCAGATTTGAGCATTGCTTGTAGTGAGTGCTGTAGATGGGATTTAAATAATACAGCAGTTGGGACTGAAAAGGAACCTTTAGAAATAGCTAGATAGGGGATACTCCAGATGGGGAGAGGGGAAAAGGAAGCAGACATTCACATGAAAGAGCTTTTGAGATGGTGGCTATGCCATTTTCCCTTAGTCCTCAGAATGTGCCATACTTTGCAGACACTATTAAGAGTTTTGGGGAGAACTGGGGTCAAAATTGGATCATGCTGCCATGCACAGTGGCGCACGCCTGTAATCCCAGCCATGTGGGAGGCTGACGCAGGAGGATTGCTAGTTTAAGGCCCAGCCTCAGCAACTTAGCAAGGCTGTAAGCAACTCAGTGAGACGCTGTCTTTAAAGAAATAAAAATAAAAGAGTTGGGAATATGTGACTTAGGGATTAAGTGCTCCTGGGTTCAATCCCTGGTACCAAAAAAAGAAGAAGAAGAAAAAAAAAAAAAAGCTTTCCTCTTCAGATCCCAATCTGAAGAACATCAAGTTTAGGACAACTCTTTAAAGCATCTAAGATGTGCCTACATCTGTCCCACTTACCCACCCACAAGTGCATGCAGTAGTTGCAATAAAAAATATTTCTGAGAGGAGAAATGCACTTAGATAAGCGTATTGAGATCTCTAGTTAAATTATTCCACATAAAATGACTGCATTTCATCAGCCAAGAGTCTCCATTATTCTTTCTCAGTTATTCTGATTCAGAAACTTGGGAGAAAAAGGAATTGGATCCAGTTTATAAAGTGCTCTGATTATGATGAAACTCTGTACAAAATATAGAATGACAAAGTGTGTCAGCTTGGTCTCTTAAATGCTTTCTACAGGGTACAATCTACCTACTTGTTTCATGTGAATGTGTCTTTCACCTGTATTCATGCCTACTAGGGAAAAAAGTGAACCATGAGTTAATACCTTTCTCATCAAATTTTTTCAGTCTTTCTGGGCAGTAGGAAGTTGGCATGAATGATATATAAACACATGGAATATAGGTTATGACATTATGGTAATGCCCATAATTCAATCAATTTTCAGAATGTACGGTAGCTTAGAGATTTGTATCTCATAGAATATGCCAGAAAAGGAAGCTGGGAGAATTCCCTGAATAGTCTCAACTCTCCTGTTCTGACCTTCACTTGAACTTCACATTTCCCAAGACAGTCAGTACCTGTCTAGTCTACGGACTACAGGTCTACCAAAGGGCTTCTTCTGGTGCACTGTAAAATGAGATCAATAAGGATAAGGTAGATATTTCATGAGTCAAAACTGCTTTAGTTAAAAGATGGTCTTATTATTACACACTATTTTCTACTTCTTTTGAAAATTATGAGGAAAGTCGATGATATTTTTAAATGTCTCATCATAATAAAATATACACACTTTACATATTTTCCCTGAGTCTAGGAACCACTGCCCTAAATATCAACTGTCCTCCTCCGGATGATGTTGTGTAACTATATTGTTTCCTATGACTACTGCCATGCACCCATAAAGAGCATTTATCTGGCAGTTCCTATATGCCAGGCTCAACACAAATTTTTTCATGTACATGATTTCACACCTTAAAACTTGATAAGAGAAGCCAAAGAATGTGTTGCTTCCTAAAGATATTAGCAATTATATATCAAAATTAATTACGGCTATGTTTGGAGAGTATTCAAATGGGATATTTACTGTTATTTTCCCAAATGACCTAACATAATTTCCAGTATTCATAATATCATCATTAATAGAACCTATAAGCAGAATTGCCAAACGCACAGACAAGAGGAACTAATAGAGAGAAATTGAAGTATGTCCACAAATACTCAAATAAATTGATTATCGTGTTCCTAAAATAAAAAGGATAGAAATTGGTTGGTGCCAAAAGAGTAGTTCTTCGAGCCTACAACTGGGAGTACAAAAAAAAAAAGAAAACAAGATATTTCTTCCTAATCCAGCCACAACACACAGGTAAAACTGATGCTGAATGCATCTGAACGCATTTTATTTCCATAGATGTGCCTCTCAGATTAAAGAATGTACCAATGGTGGTACACAAGAGAGGAACTGTGCACCAGGAAACACTGAAGGAGATCAGGGCATTCCATCTACTTAACTGAAGAGATGGTCTATTAAGGGAAAACTAATTAACAGTTGCTCTAAGGAATAAAAGGATGCTGTGTGACATTTTGTTGGGAAAGTGACTGTAATAATAATAATAATAATAATAATAATGGCCATAGAATGTGTCACATAATTATGTGTTTATGGTTCATGATTTAAAGGCATAGATAAAATGTTTTTTTTTTTTTGAAGGTCTCCTCTACCCTGTGAGAATTCAACGTACTTTGTTATGACCTTGGTTTTTGATAAAACAAAATTTCTTGAAAGAGTGGCCTCAATACTACAAGATTATATTTAAAAAGATAATACATATTTTTAAAAAGTAGGCTCTAATCAAGAGGCAAGTTAAATAGTATAACATGGAATTTCATTTTCAGGACAACTCTAAGCTCTGAAGAGTTTGTGGGGAACAGCCATACAGTACTATAAGGAAAACATCAGATTCTGAAATCAGAAGCCCTCTACTACAATGACATATTAGTTCTGGACCCTGAATCCACTTGCTTCATCTTCCCAGGCTCGTTTCCTCCTCTGAATTCCACTCTAACACCAGGGCCATCTATTTCACAGAGTTGCTACTAGGACCAAGACATTGAGTCAAAAAGAGCTTTTGTTGTAAAGGGCAACATTTTATGTGGTTACTGTGTCAGAGAAGTTTGTAAAGAATCAGAGAAGTGTCAACTAAACACAAGACCATTAAAAGTTAGAAAGTGAATTCCGTCTTACCCATCTGCAGCTAGCTGTTCAATTTTAAATATGGAGCTGGTTGGTTTTGAATGGGGTGAAGTTCATCTGATAACCCCAAGGTCCTTAAAACAATGATTATTTTCTGTTTTCCACTCTGGTAACTACAGTTTGGTAACATGACAGAAAAACTTAAATCTAAGGTGTCTGGATCATGCAAAGCTGGATAGCAGTAATAAAAAACTAGATTATCTAAAATTTTGTAATATCTTGGGGAAAAAAGGCAATAGTCTCTACTGGTTCCCCTAAAGAGTCTACACATCCAGTTTAAAAAAAATAAAATATTAACAAATATATAAACACATATATATATATTTATACTCATGACACACATGAGAACAAAAATCTTTAGTCTTAAGAAGCAGCTAAGGTCAAAGTTGTATGGTTAATCCTATACAGAAGACAATATGAAGCTCAAATATGTTGTCTTCAGAGAAATCTTCGTTAATCAGCTCCACCCCAATTAAATCAAATCCGTTTTTTAAACATTTGAAATGAGCTTGCAATTGTATATGTGTGTGATTACTTGACTAATACCTGTCTCTTTCACATGTGACCTTATGAAAGCAGTCACCACAACTGTTTTGAATTCATAGTACACAATATGGTATCTTGTCACTGAATAGACATTCAGTATACACTGAGGATGTCAAGTGCAGTATCTGATTGAAGATACATCATGTGAGTTTCATAAACATGCACTGTTTAGCTAGGTTATTATATCTTATTTAAGCTAGCTGAGCCAGAGAAGCCAACCCAAAAGAATACGGGTCACAATAAGGATCCTGTTGGATTTAAGCATCTTCCACAAATAACACATACGTGGATAATCAAAAGAACTGTGTTTCAGTTGTTCACAACATTCAAAATGTAAAGAAGCATTTTGCATGAAATACAGTAGAAAAGATATTTTCAAGAGAGCACCCATATCATTGTAATGGTTCCAATGTAAATTTTCTTTAAAGAAAGCTCTAAAAGGCATACATTTCCAAGAAAGATTATATTTTAAAGAACATCTAGAGACTCAAAACTATAGCACTTTAGCTCAGAACCCTCTGAAGAGTTCGTCTCCCAGACTGAAGAACTGTCCCCATGCTTTAAAGAAGGCAATGAGGGCTCATATAGCATTCATTCAGCTTCCCTGTGCCTTGATCCAACTGCTAAAAACATATCTAGTCTTAGAAAACAGCTGAGGTTCTCTCAGTGTTTGGGGTTTTATTCATCTCGGCTTCCCTCATAAATGAATGCTTTAGGCAGGAGTCAGGAAGGTGAGAGACAGGGTCCCTGGTGGAGTGAGTGAGGGTTTGGGCAGGAGAGGGTCGATGGATAAGAGAACAGTCTGCAGAGATATGAATGTCAGGCAGGTAAGGGCAGCCACCAGAAAGGCCTCAAGACAACAGATCTGGCCACGCTGGATGGAAGGGATGGGCCTGGACATACAACAGGAGAGCTGGTACAAGCTCCCAGAGGACAAGAGAGGTGATGTTGGGATGCACAGGCCAGGATCAAGGAGGGACGGTGGAGATAGGCTCTGCAGAACCAAATGCTCAGCCCAGTATGAAAGAAGATCGTGGTGGATGAAGAACGCATTTGAAGTGTTTGCACAGAGCTCTGAGTCAATGGGAAATGGCCCCCTAGTAGGAGCTGATACAGTCCAGCAGCACCAACACTCCAGGCTGAAGGGAGGACAGCTCCTGAGAACACAAACATCCTCTACTCGTCCTAATTTCTGCCTCTCTGTAGTGACAAGCATCTCATGTGTGTCCCCAAAGTATCTAAAACCCAAGCCCAACTGAATACCCACACAATGTGGTTTAATGATTCTTAAATGTTCCATTTTCTTTTACCATTCAGAAGAGATCAACAAGAGCAGGATGTTTTTTAAACCCTTTACGCTGGATTTCTCTGAAAACTTCAGGGACAAAGAGTTCGGGACACAAACAATGTTCTGTTCTCAGAGAGCCACATTTTCTGTGGCTCATTAACTCCTCCCATTGCCACTGGGTTCCCTGCCCTTAGCAGGAGGCCAGTTTGTCAAGAAACCCAGAGGGAGCAGGAAAGCTGTGGCAGCCCAGCTGAGCTGCAAACCCTGATGAAGCCGTTCCAGTGCCACCTGCCTCTGCAGCCCCTGAGCACCTGACAGGGCCACAGGTTGCCAGTGTGACCCACTAGTGTTTATTACACCCAGGAGTAAGCGTGCAGGCAATGGAGATGGGTTAGCACACTGCCAGTCCTCCATATTGGCAATGTTCTCCCGAGGACCTGCATATGACAGTCTATTCTTCTCCTCCCAACTGTGACGACACATTCTGTAAGCACTTCCTGCTCCACGCTACCCAGAGTGCATTCACATCCCATTCAAAGAAACGAAAAGACTACCCCAAGGAAGCAGGCAAGTCATTATAGAAAAAAAACAAACAAAAAAAAACCCCGGGCATCTCTATGGACCTTCCTATTTCAAATTCTATGAGCCTCAGTGTGTGCAGAAAGAATCAAGGAGTACAGAAAAGGAAAGACGCAGAAACGAAATGATAAAGTTCTGGGGGGGAAAACAGGAGATCAGCAAAGCAAAGGACAGGAGAGGCAGAAACCAAAATGCTGGAAGAAAAAGAGCAAAGAAATTCCTGGAACCAAATAAAGGTATTTATTGAACGATTCGGAATAGAGAAAATCAGAGATCGCAATTCACGGTTTCCACACATGTTGTCTGTAACCTCTCCCCGATCTATTTCCACTATAAAATGATTAAGCACAAACAGGGAATGTAGACTAGTAAAACCCTGTTGACATAAGAAAAAAGCAGAGCAAAGCAGTGATAGAATCCAGCACCCTTGAACATGCCGTAATCTTCTACATAGTTAAAATATTGCTCAAAGTCAAGTTGCTGAGACTCCCAGTCCAGACTTCCATCTGCAATCCAACACTTGGGGAATTCTGATGGGGGTGGGAGGGAGGGAATACACTATCAAAAATATTTGGAAGGCTCAAGTTCAATTTTTTTCCCCCCAGAAAGAGAAAAGACAAGACTTTTTTTTTTTTTAAACAGAACAGTTTGTTCAAGGTTACATAAGAACACACAGAAAACAAGAAGTGGTTTCCCTCTTGCCAATTTTTCATGGTAATCGGTTACACCCAAGATCCCACTCAATTCTGTACATATTTTGCAGCTTCTCTGGCTTGTAATACGTGAAGGCAGCATGCAGAAAAAAAAAAAAAAAAAAAAAAAAACACACCCAGGGCTCTAAAATACCTAATTTCTGTTTTCCTGACAATTTCAATGATGTTGTGCTTCCTGTCATTCACTCAAATTAGGTATTCTGTACTCAGAACATTTACATGCAACACATTTACGTGTGTGCACGCTTTGGAGTTTTTAAGCCAACTAATTCACACACCTACACTCCTAATTACAGTCAGTGAATATGAACCAGATTGGCTGAAACAGAAAATGACAGTGCTCTGTAATATATCAAGTTAAAAAGTTTGGATTACCCCTCAAGAAGAGAGAGGAGAAAGGCTGTGTTCTTAAATTCTACCTTAGATGTTTTATGGATGTGTTTTCACAGCTCAGTGGATCTTAACAAGCGTAATATTGCTGTCAAATGAGGGTGATCTAACTCCTTCCAGATGCCAATAGTCCTTATGTGGGGGGTGAGGAAGGGATGAACTCGAAAGCAAAACTTGCTGGCACTGAAACATTTACCATCACAGATAACCACCCTGGAATTAAAAGTTATGCTATGCAAAGTAACTGAGAAACCCCTCTGTTCAGGAAGGCAACCTGAGAAACCCCTCTGTTCAGGAAGGCAAAAATCTGATTATAAAATATAGGTTTGGTTTCACCTCTCATCATTGTTGTATGTGCAATATTGAAACAGCAAAAAATGCTTCATATTCTGTTCATTGCCGATTTATTTTTAAAAGAGGCAAGAGTCCAGATGCAAAGAAAAGAAAAATGTCAACTTTTCCATTGTCAGTAGTGTTAATAACCTGCAGCTATGAAACTCTACTCTTTCCTTTGACAGTGTCGTGGAGATTAATAGCCTCCACAGTTCAACTATACCTCTTGACATTTTCTAGTGACTGGGAAAAGCCACATTACAGGCAGAGAGTACTGCTAACTGGAATACAGCCCTAGGGAACTGGTGGGCGGGGTGTAGAGCACAGGAACCTGAAAAGAGTACAACCTCAGGAATGATCCTCCCTTGTGGAAAGACGGCTGCGTGGGCTTGTTTAAATTATGAATAACCATGTCTTAAGTGGCATTTAGTTGAATTTTCCGTAACTCTGAAAGTTGGCATACGGGGGAACCCATAAGTGTCCAGCAGTATTGCAACTCAGAAGTGCACTTAGCAATGGCATTATGCTGGGTGAATTAGACAAGGACATTTGTCCCAAAATAGTCAATACAGAACAAAAATGCCTATATTCCAGAAAAAAATCTAACCTGAAATCGGCATTCAGGAAAGGCACTGAGCTCTTCAATGGTAACAGAGTTCCTAAATGATCTCTTTACTACCCTTCAATTGTGGAAAATATATATACATACTTTGAAAAGGAATCAAAATTGTGTCTACCTTATCTGTACAGAAAAAAAAAGAGCATCTTTCTGTATCCCTGAGACTTCTTTAGGGATCAAACCCCCCACACACAAAATAAGGATGTTCATATGGTACTTGCCAAAGTCTAGTCCGCAGAACACTGGCACCAGAAGGTTCCATGGTTATTCAGGGTCTGAAAATAGTCCCCTCTTTCATACTTAATTCACAACGCTCATATTAAAGATTCTGCCAGTCCTGAGACAAAGAACTAAAGGCCTCTGTGTCACTTTGTTTAAACCTGGGTTTGCCGAGCTTTCTTTATTTCTGTCATGGAATTCTGTTCACCCACACATCTTCCTGGTGTTCCACGGAATCTACTTTAGAAAACACTAGTCTAAAAACTAAACTCCTATGCTAGCTGCGAACAAAGAGGGGAATATTACATTCAGAAATCCTGGGGGAAAGTTATTTAAAGGCCTTTCGTACCTTTGTAGAGTATTTTTCTCCCAGGTACACAGTAATGGGTCAGTGGAAATGGAAACTTAGATTTTTTTTTTCCTGTTTTAATGAAGAAAAATCTCTCTTTCATCTAACATGCTTAAATAGAAAAGAGTTTACAGGATGTTCAAAACAATCCCTGAAAATTCTTTTCTGGTGAAGAAATACCCAAGTGCTCACAGCCAGAAAAATATCAGGGAAATAAACAATGAATTTGGCAATATAACAACTCCAAATCATCCTTTCTCTACAAGTCCAATTTGTTTTCTATCAGTTCTCTGTAAATCTTCTCCCTAGTAACTCAATCAAATGTTAGCTTAGACATGCTACTTAGAATCAAATTAAAAATTCTAGAAAATGAAGCAACAAACCAAGGACTTTTGCTTTACACTCACCGGGAGGGGACAGGCAGAGAGAAATGAGATTAATGACAAAGGGATTTACAGAAACTCTTTGGGAAGCACAGAAACTCTCATTCATGTATTAGTCCCGAGGGTTCTGTTGGCTATTATTAGCATTCTGTCTAAAATGAGACGAGAAAGGAAAGGGTAAATGAGGAGAACCTTGGAGCAGATGAAAACGATAATACTTTAGGGACCACAGGATCCGTGAAAATTAGCACTGAGCCCTCATGCCCAAGACATAAAAGAAATCAGGGCAGTCTTAATGAGAACTAGGCAGTGAGCCTAATGAGAACCGTAATATACTTTATCTCCCCTTTATATTTCATTTTGGTGTCATTAGATGCAATGAACCAACAAGTATTTATTGGGAGCGTATTCTGTGCCCAACTTGGGGCCAAGCGCTCTGGGGAGATCCAAATTGCATTCAATGGTGGCTGGCAGCATGCGACTTCCTGACCAGAGCATCTACACCAGAGTCTCCTGGGAACTTGTTAGAAATGCACTCTCAGCCCCACCTGGACCCACAGAATCAGAAAGCCTGGGGATCGGTCCAGAATTCAGTGTTTTTAACAAGCCCTGCAGTGACTTGAGAACCACTGGTCTATAGCCTAGTTGGGGAGCCTTGAAAACACAAAGCAGCAGCAAATAAAACAGAGCTGGAAAGTGCAGAGAGCTCACAGTCAGCCTCGGTGACTGTTCAAACTCCATGCTGCAACCTTGAAGCAAACCCAAGGCCAGGCACGGGGAGGCTGAGGCAGGAGGATTGAGAGAAGAGTACTAGTGAGACCTCTTCTCAAGGAAACAAAACAGAAAAGCAAAACCCAGAGTATCTGTAATGACTTTTTCTATTTCCACTCTCAGAGGCTGGTATAAAGAGAAGACGTTAATTCCTAATGGACAAGGAACATTCTATCGTCCTGGCAGATGAAGCTGCAGAAAGATCTCTCTTTGTCCTTTAAATGTTATCAACATACATGGCCCTAAGGGGGTCTCCATGCTGTATTTGCTACATTGGGGTTAGAAGCAGCCCCAGTTCCCTTTCCAACAAAGTCCTGGGCAGCAGAGGTGATGCCTTTGCATTTCAGTGCCACTAAAAAAGCCCCTTCACTCTGCTTGATCTGGGAGTCATTCCAGTCTTGCGCCAAAGCACACTTCTTCACATACAGTGCTCTAAAGACTTCAGCTACCAGTAGGGATTGCAGTTCACGTTTATTGAACATATTTTATAACATGTCAAGTGCTTTATATGAATCATCTTTTAACTCTTGCTCCACCTTTGGAGGTACCTAGTTATTCACCCCATTTGACAGGTGAAGAAATTAAAGATTAGAAAGATCAAGTCCACTGTTCCACACTACACATTAAAATATAGTTAAAACTTAGGTAAATCTGACTGTACAGCCCAATTCTCAGGCACTGCCTCACATCCTCCTGAATTATTCAGTATTCTGGAAGGTCCTGGAACATTATCTTCAGCAAGGTTAATATTAGCCTTACTTATTTTTGGCAATTGCATAAAATGGAATAAACAGAGCCGAGAGGTGCTTAAGCAATCTGTGGTTTTTAGGTAACAACATGCAACACAGTAAGAAGAATGAATTAAACTACAAAGGTACAATTTAAATAGACAAATTTTGTTGACGATCCCTTTGGGTATTGTGGTGTCTTATGCTTTAGACAAGATTCTCAATAGCAAATTCTTACTCTTGGATATGTATCATAAAACTACAAGAGCTCTGTGTGTATAAAGTGAGATCCTTATTAGTGGAACCACAGTAATAAGATATTATTACATTATGATATTATATCCTAGGGTATTATAATAAAAGGCTATTACCACATACTTGGCTAACAGGGTCCACACTGTTATAACATATTAAAACCAGACAGAGTTATAAAAATGACAATATTATAAGCATAATCTTTAGTACTTGTAGGGGAAAACATTTTTCAAATGAGGTCTCAAAACACTTGCCTAGCATTATTGCAAATTTATATATGGAGAAACTGTTACAGAAAGACTTAAACAAACACATCCAAAAATATATGGAAGTCTTTTGCAAAATGTATGAAAGATTAAAAGCTCACCCAGTATAGGTTGACAGGAAAAGATTCCAAATGACCCCAGGGGAGGAAATCAAGTAACTGTTCATTTAACAATAATTTATTGACTGCCTATTATGAGCTAAGTAGTATTCCACGTTATGCAAATAGAGCAGCAAACCAAAGAGACAAAGCGCCTGCTCCTTGGAGCTTACTGCTTAATAGGCAAAATAGAAAAATAAACAAATAAGCATCTCATATACTGTTAAATAATTCTTTTAAAAGCAATGCAAGGGATAAAATGAGTGGGCAAGGGAAAGTGATGGGTTGTGGTTTCAATATGGTGGCCAGGGACAGCCTCTTGATGAGGTGACATACAAGCAGAACCTTAACAGAACCTAGGCTGCAAGTCAGTGCAAACACCTGGGGGAAGCGGGCTCAGGGCTGCAGGAGGAGGGCTCAGAGCTGGGGGGATACCAAGTTCAAAGCACCTGGCTGGAGAACGTGGTGGTAGCATCGCAGAAGAGCAAAGCAGCCAATGAGAGTGAGCAGAAGATGGCAGGCACTGAAAGCAGGCTGTGGTCAGGGACCTAGGACTGACTGACTGACCGATTTGGAGGACGGGACCCAGAAAGAACTTTGCACAGGCTAAGCCTACACTCTACCATGGAGCTGCACCTGTACCAGTTTCAGTACGTTTCCAGGACATTACATTTCACTAGGTTTGAAAAGAACCTACTGTAGGGAATCTGAGCAGGGGACTGATACCATCTGAAGACCAGGTGAGAGATGAGAGCCAGGTGACTAGCACAGGTGAGTAGGATAGGTGAGAGATGTTTGTGGCTTGGTCAGGGCAGAAAGAAAGAAGTGGTCAGAATAAGACTATGTTGAACAAAAAGCCAATAAGTTGGATATGGAGAATGAGAGACAGGGAAGATAAGAATTTTAAGCTTCTGCCTTGAGCAGAAGTTTACCCTCCAGTGAAATGGGGGAAAGAAGGGCTGGGAGACCAAAACTTCGTTCTGGGACATGTGAAATTCGACGTGCCCAGTGTACATCCAAGTGGAGTTAAGCAGGTGGCTATTCAAGTCTGGTGTTCAGAGGCGAGGCTAGGTGGATACACCACTGGATGTCACAGATACTGAAGAATCAAATGCTTCCCTGAATCTGTGTGGCAGAAAGAATGGTGAGTACAAATCAGAAGATGCGAGTTCTACCCTGGGTCCCAATGGTGGCTCTCTGGGTTTGGTTCTTACCATCCACATCCTGCCCTTCCATCTACAAAAGAAATGCGACTAAGAATGATTCTGGAATAGATAATCACATGCATTGGCAAGGAGGGGGAGAAACCAGACGTTCATACGCTGATGGCGGGAAGGTAACATGGAGTCACCTGCAAAGTTTTCCAGTTCCTCAGACACTTAAGCACACCCCAAGTGAACTAGAAACAAATGTCCACACAAAATCTCGTCCATGAACACTCATAGCAGCATTATTCAAAACAACAACAATCTAAATGTCCTTCTACTAGGAGATAAAGTGACACTGTCTATACAGGGGAATAACACCCAGACACAAAAAGGAAGGAAGCACAGAGACCTGCTAAGCACACATGGGCCTTCGGAAACACCACACTGTGTGAAAAAAGCCAGATTAAAAAGTCCATGTGTTGTATATTCACATTTATGTGAAATATGCAAAACAGGTCAACAAGCAAATCCACGGACTTAGAAATGAGTTGCCAAGGGCTGGGGGGACTTGTTGGGAGGACCTGGCAGGTGACAACTAAGGGGCAGGGGACATCTTCTGGATGTGCTGAGAAGAGTGGTGGCTGTACAACCTGGTGAATTAGCTGAAAGCCATTGGACTGTACACTTTAGAAAGGTGATGATTTTGGTATATGCATGGTACCTCGACTAATTAAAAAAAAAAGAAAAGACAGTCACAGCTTCTCAAGGAAAAAGAAATGATAAGCCAGGATGAAATCTCATTTGGTAGAAGACACATTAGTGCGAGTCTTCAAAGCCAAGACGGATTGTTTTTTGTTTGTTTTTATTTAAATTTGTTTTAATTAGTTATATGTGACAGTAGAATCCATTTTGACACATCATACATAAATGGAGTATAACTGCTCATTCTTCTCGTTGTATATGATATAGAGTTACACAGGTCATGTTATATGCACACAGGGTAAAAATGCCTGACTCATTCTACTATCATTCCTCCCCCCATACCTCCTCCCCTCTTTTCACTTCTTTCTAATACAAAGTAACTATATTCTGCCCACCTCCTTATTGAGAATTAGCATCTACATATCAGAGAAAATATCCAACCTTTGATTCTTTGGGATTGGCTTATTTCACTTAGCATGATATCCTCCAGTTCCATCCATTTACTGGCAAATGTCATAATTTCATTCTACTTTAAGGCTGAGTAATAGTCCATTGTGGTGCTGGAGTTGTGGCTCAGTGGTAGAGTACTCATCTCACATGTTTGAGACACTGGGTTTGATCCTCAGCCCCACATAAAGATAAATAAATAAAATAAAGGTAGTGTTTCCATCTACAACTTAAAAAAAGTTCTATTGTGTGTGTATATGTGTGTATGTGTGTGTGTGTGTGTGTGTGTGTATATATATATACACACACACACACACACCCCACAATTTCTTTATCCCTTCATCTGTTGAAGGGCACCTCGGTTGGTTCCATAGTTTGGCTACTGTGAATTGACCTACTATAAACATGGATGTGGCTGTGTCACTGTAGTATGCTGATTTTAAGTCCTTTGGGTCTAGATCAAGGAGTAAGATAAGCCGGTCAAATGGTGGTTCCATTCTAAGTTTTCTGAGGAATCTCCATACCATTTTCTAGAGTGGTTACACCAACTTTGCAGTCAATAAGGACCGCCACCAGTTGTGTCCTCCTTCCCACCTTTACTATACCCTTGCTTCCCAGGAACTCTTGAGCACGGAGTTTGAAGTCAAAAGGTAGAAAGCAATGCTGCCAGGCTTTGAAAAGCTCTAAATTACACACAGTGTTTACTGTGGAAAAGCAACAGAAATCTGAAAGGAAAGGGGGTAAATACAAAATTTCCTTCTATCATAACAGAAAACTAATCTCTGGATATTGCAATAGAGTGCTAAGCCCCAGATTTCCTCTCATTTCATATTATTATTGAAATTCTGATCATGTAAAAATAGCTCATGCAGATGTTCTAGCCTATCCTGATTCTACCCCAAGCCAATCATGAACCCAAGCCTGTGCCTGCAATGGGTAGATCATAATATAGTATCATTTCAGCAAAATCCAGATACATGATAATGGGACACAAAAGTCAAGATAATCAAAGAAATGCAGAGTGAAGAATTTCATAAAAATTCAAGTAATCCTAGCAGAATGTTAAAGTTCCAGGTTTGTAAGCATCCAAACAAACCAGCTTAAATACTGTACTCTCTAGGGTACAATGGAATGTCCTAATGGAGGGGTCACAGAGATCCCACTGGGTTAATAGCCCAGAAGAGGGCCCACCTCTTTATTTCTATAACTTTACATAAGGTTATTTTCAAAGGAAAATGTGCGGAACCCCCAGAGGGGTGGGCAGAGATTTAAAATGTGTGGAGAGAAGTACCTAAGACATACAAAGCATATTCTTAATATGAAGTCTTACAAACTTGATTCCATCTCTTTCTGCACTTTAATGTTATTTTTCCAACTTCATCATATCAGAGGATTTGGGGAACTTTCTCTGGCATGACTTTCCAGTTACTCTTGTTGAATCTGAAAGAGGAACCCTGAGGCACATGTTCGTAGACACCAATGTTCACAGCTGAGGGGTCTTGATGCTGCACCTCCTCTTCCCTAACTCCTTCCCACTCAGTGGTTCCTCCCTCACTTGGGATCAGGGTCAATGTCTTTTCGGGGCAGCGGGTACCAGCGATTGAACTTAGGGGTACTCGACTACTGAGCCACATCCCCAACTCTATTTTGTATTTTATTTAGAGACAGAGTCTCACTGAGTTGCTTTTGCTGAGGCTGGCTTTGAACTTGCGATCTTCCTGCCTCAGCCTCCGAAGCTGCTAGGATTATAGGCATACACCACCATGCCTGGCTCAGGGTCACTGTCTTGATGGTACCACTACAGAACATTTGTGTCCCTGACCCCTCGAGTGCATATGTTAAAAACCTAACCCTCAGCGTGATGGTGTTGGGAGATGGGTCCTTTGCAGGCAGATTAGGTTTAGTTGGGGTACCTAGCTTGGAGCCCCCATGGTGAGGTGAGTCCCTTTATTAGAAGGGGAAGGGACACAGAGCTTCCTTGTTCAGCAACATGAGGTTATAGCCAGAAGGTAGCTGTCTGCAAGCCAGGAAGAGAGTCCTCCCCAATAACCAAATCTCTAGGCACCTTGATCTTGGACTTTTCAGCCTCCAAACTGTGAGAAATAAAAATCTGTAGTTGAAGCCACCCAGTCCTCTGTATTTTATTATGGTGGCCTGAGCACACCAAGATACTATGAGTTGCAGGTGGCCAGAGAAGTGCAGCTAACACAACCCCTCAGGGATGCAGAGCTGGACGGCAGCTTAATTCAGTCTTGAATAATGGAAAACCCTAAAAGGTAGAGGAAGGCTGAAAGGGTCACAAGAGGAGAACTCACAAGACAGAAGGGAAGTCAAATCTGATCTTTAAGAATGTGGAGAGGACCTTGAAAAGCAGCACTTCCCCACCACCTGGAACTGGCACCTGGTACAAAGGGAGCAACCAACCCATCCAGAACAAATGACTGCATCAAAATAAGTCACCACTCAGGATAATGGCACAAAATGTTTTTTCCCCACCCTCTTGGCTTAGAGTTCTATTTCTCCATGATTAAAATTCCATAAGAGTTACACCTTTAAAGTTTTTATAAACTATTGTTACTTTTATTATATGATGTAATTTATCAAATGTGCAAATGTTATTATAGCAGATTACACGCTTAGCAAGCAGTAAATACAAAATAGTGTGTTTATAAAACAGAGAACCCACTTTGTGTCTTTTCTGTCTCCACACTGTTAGAGGCCATTCACCGAGAACAGTGACGACTCACAAAAATGCCACCCTTTCAGTTGCTTTGACTGCCACGAGATTTTCCCCATCCTACCTTATCTGAAAATCACATGGTCCCATGATCAATGAAGAAAACGGTAAAAAAAATTTTCGAAATTTATTTTCCTAAGGGTCATCTAACTCTGAGAAGTCTTTGATTAAAAAAAAAATCAATGTCATTGCCTAAATACAGATTATCGCACTCTTTGTTCTCCTCAATGCCTCAGATGATTTTTGTAGATAGTATAAGGTTGACAAAAGGAAAACAGGGATCCAGCTCAGGTGGCACACACCTATAATCCCAACTACTTGGGAGGCCGAGGAAGGAGTTTTCCAAGTTCCAGGACAGCCTCTGCAACTTAGAGAAACCCTGCCTCAAAATAAAATAAGAAGAGTTGAGGGTATAGCTCAGTGGTAGAGTACCCCCGGGTTCAAACCCCAGTACCACAAGAAATGAAAAACGGAGAAAATAACACTGTTATCCTCCTGAACCATCTCACCCTCAACAGATACATGAAGAAGTCACTTGAAATTTAAAAATGTATGTACTCCAATATTGGGACTGCTTGGTCCCATGGCTTCTTCTAGTAGCACTGACATCCATATGTAAAAATGTAATAGACAATTAGTCCTTATTTTTAATGAAACTAGCCTAAAGATTTTTTCTTCAATAATGTGCATATAGAGGCTTATGAAGTACAAGAAAGGAATAAAATGTGAACATGGGTAAACATGAAACAAGGAACATCTCTTGAGATAAACACCCAAGCCCACCTTGAGCACTGAGCTCCAGTTTTTCAGCACTTCAAGTCCACGCTTGTAGGTACAGAGCTCTTGCCCGCAGGTCTTAGTTCACTTGACTCATGTAGGTAAGAGGGACATTCCAAGTACTGATGCTAGCTTTGACGACAGGCTAATGGATAGGAGGTGCCCGTGAGCACTAGTTCGGTTCCATATCAACACTACACACAGTTCCTCTCTTTTCTTCCTTTTCCATTTGACCCACCTGCACCAATTCTGTGCCCAAGAAAGGGCTGGGGGCCATGGTCTAAGGCTCACTCCATCTTGGTCTCTATGCAGGAGAGACTGCACAGCACTGGGCTGCTGTTGTCCTTACATGGTCAATGCCACGAGAGCGCAGTATGGACGTGTGGACGACCAGGACACTGCCCCAAGGTGGTGGGTGGGAAATGGAATGAGACAAAAGCAGTTGGCTTCCTACAGAAGGTGCCAAGCAACCCTCCTCCACCTCAAAGAATTTGTAAAACATCCCATGTTTTAACTCCAAAATAATATTTAATAAGTGAGTTTTATTGCTGCCAGAACATTTTAATAATAATTAACTCTACCAGTATAATTTAAAATAATTATGATATGAAGCCCATACATGGGGTTCCAAATATAAAAATAGTTTTAGGTGGAATATTTATACTAAGATAATATGGCACATTTAAAAGCATGACCCTTAAGAGTGTCTCATCTCACCTTCTTTTGTAATTTACCTATGATTTAAAAATTTATAAATAATATATACAAAATCGGTCCTGAAAAGGATATTCTGTTTTACTGCAGAATACATTTTTTACAGCTGTGGACTACATAATATTTGACGGAGAATCCTGTCCGATTCCTACCATTCCCATAACTCCCCCTCTTCTGATGCATTCTGGTCATTGAATAATCACTTCCTAATAGGATTATCTTCAGCCTTGCTTAAGTCGACAACCATCTTTTATCGATAACTTAATAAGCACTACAGTTGGAAATACCATTCAATTTCACACACTACACACGTCTACCAGCACAACTAGAGGGTGTAATACAGGGCAAACCCCCAGCAGCTCCGGAGGCTGAGGCAAGAGGATCACAAGTTAAAGGCCAACCTCAGCAACATAGCAGAGCTTTCAGCAACTGAGCAAGAATGTGCCTCAAAATGAAAAATACAAAAGGGCTGGAAATGTGGCTCAGGGGTTAAATACTCCTGTGTTCAATCCCTGCAATCAATCAATCGATCGATCGATTGATCAGTCAATCCCAGAGACTAGGCAAGAAGATTCTACAAGGAACCCAAGCTCAGGTGGGAAAGAAGTCATTTCTGAAAGGAGGCTGAAATGTCCACCCCTGGAGCACTGACTCTGCTCCTCCTTGCTTGTGTGGCTTGGTCCTCCCAGAGGCAGCCACCTCCAGGGAACAAAGGGACACATCACAACCCCCATGCCAGCTCTGACTCCTCTGCTAGCAGAGACTGTCGCTTTATCATTTAACATGGCTACCTACATGGAGTTACAAGGGCTGAAGAACATTTTTACAACTAATTAATTAATTATCCAACAAAAACTCCAAACTAAAAATCACTGAGTTTGGGTCATAAACCTAAGCTTTCTGATCATGGGGAAGTAAGCTTTTTGTTTTGCCAGTGCTCATTAATTCAGCCTCTATTCCTACCCGTTTTTGTCTCCACCTTTGATTTTTTTTTTTTTTAATTAAATTTTTCAGAACCATGGGATAGAAGCACATTGTGACACAGCAGCCGAGTTTCACGGCAAACCTATTTCAGAGTGGTCAAGACTGAAATGTCAGTGAGAAACTCAACAGCCCAAGCTAGGCCACAAGGGAGCTTCATCTCGGGGACTCCTGAATCTAATACATGAATAAACACTCTTACTGTTCTTTCTGTAAGTGACAGACCCCTTGGTGGTGGTCAGTCTGCTCTTAAAACACTGTTGAAATGGGACTGTGACCAAGCCAAGAGCATCCAGGACATGCCAGTCACTGAGCAGGCAAACTCTACTACCTACCATGACCGACTCTAATCCCCGGCTGCTGAGCACCATCAGGAGACCACCAGTTCAAAACAAAAGGTTGAATGTTGAGAAATAGATATTTCATCCCCTTCATCCTCAGCCTTGAGGATATGAGGCCTCTCAAAACGAAGGCAGAGAAAGACAAGCTGAGAGCCCCCGAGTAAGGCAAGATGCCCACAGTCAAGATGCAGGAAGAACTTCGAGGGGCAGTGGGTGGGGAGCAATGAAGGGTAATCAGAAAAGAAAAAGAATCTCCTACCACAGAGGTGAAGTGAGGAATTTTAAGGAGATGGTCAAAACTGCCAAATGTGTAGAAGACACGCAATAAATACTTGACATAAAAAAAAAAGTCATTCAGGCCATATTGACTGTTCCTCTCTCAGCCAAAATGAGGGAAGATCTATTATGGAAGTAATCAATCCCAACTGGCCAGGGAACAGACCCAGGGGTTCCAATTTCCCAGGAAGGTTGTTCTAAGGAGGCCCAAAGAGAGCAAGACACCACCAGAGGGCAACACAGAGCCAAGTATAATTCCCATTTACCTGGGATGTCTAAGGACATTGGATCATAGGAAGGGTCAATATATCAATGGAATGTCTATTTTTATGTTTAATAAGAGATAAGGTTAGAGAAATTAAAATCGGACCCCATAAAAAGGTAAATATTGAGACTGAAGGAGCCTCTTGTCACTCTACAGAAGATACCCTCAATTAGTGACTGTACTTTTACTGTGTAAATGGCAGAGGAAAGTAATTAACAATTAATAGAAGCTGCCCTCAATTTAAAGCCTCGAAGGGAAGTAATTAAATTTAGTAGAAGCTGTAGCCTCTAAACAAAGATACATCATACAAATACAAAAGGAAACACTGATTTGAATAATAAATGCAAATTAGAAACAAGGTTGACGATCGGCAAAAGAGAAATGATCCTAAAATTATTATTTTTTTCTCTCCTCGAAAAATTTTCCTAAGAAATTCTCTGCTGGAGAGAATAGTTTATGGACCTATTTTAATCTGGACAGAGGTGCAATTTGAATCCTGGCTGATGTTTCTGAAGTGCTACCTTGCTTCCAGAGTATTTATGAATGCAGATCAGCTGGCTTCCTGTGGTTCAAATTAACTGTACAAGTACCTTTCATATCAATGCAGATAGGCTTGATATACACAGTGTCAACATTACTACCAGGGATGGAGATCACAAACACTGCTCTGCTTGTTGGTCATGAAATAAAATTGCCAAGCAGAATTTGTGTAGCTCCAGAGGGTAAATTACTGCAGGCAACACAGTTATCAGCAGTCTTTAGCCTGCCTCCTAAGCTTCTAACAGAAACATTTAGGCAGAGGAAGCGTTACATCTGGCTACAGCTGCACATTACACGGTCCATTGAGACTCAGATGCTGATGGCTGAACTGAATAACAAACAGCTGGGTATAAATGTAAAAATCGGGAAATCAATTTTAAACACACATATTTCACCAATCCCCTGAAATTCTAGTACTGCATGAGAGAGAACAGTTAGAATTATAGACTGAAAAAGTATCCCAGGGATTAAAATGCAAAAATATACCTGGGTACCCTGGGGTCAGGACGCCTGGGCTGGGCTTTGATGGTCCTGTTTCACAAAGGACAGCCTGAGAGCACACAAAGGCTATGTCATCAAATCATTTTCTGGCTCTGGTCACGCTTCAGTTGAAAGTTATCAGAAATATCTGAGCTTCCCGTTTGAGCTTTCCAGAATGAGGAAAAGTTATTTCATGAATTTAACTGAACGGAATGGAAAGGTTTACCCTGAATGTCTCATCTCAGGAATGTCTAACACTGATCCCAGATGCTGGTGGAATGGCAGACAGAGAGGTGGATGGAGGAATTTCCAGCACAGGGGATCTAGGTCAGAAAAAAACAACAGCTAAGGAGATGGCATATCTTGGGGTGGCCAGGAAGATGCCAATGCTCTGGAAACACTAAAAAAAAAAACGCTGTGAAATTTTGAACCGTTGTTCTCTTTATAAAGCTTTAGGTGAGGAAATGGGTTGGAGAGGGGCTAGAAATTTCTTCTCCTGAACATTTAAAAGCATGGGTGACTACTTTTGTGGCAAGGCTTAAGTTAGTCCTGTGGCTAGGCTTTTAATAACTGGACACATGTCCATATTTAAGAAAGCTAGTTACACCAGGCTAGACATGAGAAGAGAAATCACATAAGCTATGATCTGGGACTCTTCTTAGAGTAAAACAGGGATGCTATAAACGACATCAAGACAACAGGTACAAACTGGGGTACCCCAGCAAAGCAAGACAGACTCACAGTATCTGGACCTCTAAGAGCAAGAGAAAGAACTAGAGGTCCTACATGGAAGGCCTACATAAGTGGATGCCCTCCCCTCCTCTTATTTTTACACATCTGTGCCCTTTATTCTCAGTTCTGATCAAGGGTAAATTAGAGAGCTCTAATGAAAATTCAGGGAGCCAGAGGATGGACTAGATAACAATTTAGACTCTATTGCCTGTACAATTAATTTTGTGGGTCACACCAGATCCAATATTAGCTACTAGAGAAGAAGAGTACTACTACCATTGCAGCTTTTTCAGATAGAATTGCAATTTTACCAGTTTTGATTAATGTTGGTTTTCTACCACCACAAACTAACCACATTCTATAATTCAATGAGCAAGACCACAGAGTACTGATGAAATGCACATTCCCAAGAGGTTACTTTTCTTCCACCAGTGTTTCTACCAAAAAAGATGACTCCCTGCCCCCCACAGCAGGGATTGAATCCAGGCTGCAATTTAACCACTGAGCCACACCTCCACCATCCCCTCCCACCCCCCCCCCCCCTTTTTTTTTTTAAGAGACAGGGTCATGCTAAGTTGTTTAGGGCCTCACTAAATTGCTGAGGCTGGCTTTGAACTTGCCATCCTCCTGCCTCAGTCTCCTGAGTCTCTGGGATAAATATTTTTAATGTTCTAGATGTAGCCAAAAAAGAAAGGCAATATCATAATATTTACCTCAGCTGATCTACAGGGTTAAGAATGAAGGTCTTTGGAAAGTTGAAACAGTGAAACACTTGTGTCCCAACAAGAAAATCTTTTGTTAATCCACTTGGTGTGGTGGCACACACCTATAATCCCAGTGTCACAGGAAGCTGAGGCAGGAGGATCACAAGTTCACAGGTAGGCTCAGCAATTTATTGAGGCCCTAAACAACTCAAAATAAAAGACAAAAAAAGGTTTGGAATGTGATTCAGTGGTTAATTGTCCCTGAGTTCAATCCCTGGTACAGGAAAAAAAAAGAAAGAAAGAAAAGAAAATCCTTTACTAATTCTACACAACCTAAAATGCAAAAGGGCACATGTTTCTTCATTCCCAACCAGTGTCTCCCTAAAGAAAAATAGGTGAAGTCACCAGCCTCAAACTACAGCTTAGAAGAGCCAAATGTCTAATGCTTAATAAAATCTAATAACTGTTACACTTGATAAAAATTTATAACACCTAGAATAGCCAGTAACCATGCAGTCCATGTGAGACTTTGAATATCTCTGTTAGAAATGGGAGGATTAGACCAACTCTAGATAGGGCAAGGGGTGAGAGGGGAAGGGAGGGAGGGGATTGGGGGTAGAAAAGATGGTGGAATGAGATGGACATCATTACCCCAAGTACCTGTATGAAGACACAAATGGTGTGAATATACTATGTGTAGAATCAGAGATATGAAAAATTGTGCTCTATGTGTAATATGAATGGTAATGCATTCTGCTGTCATATAAAAAATTAGAAGAAAAATAAATTTTAAAAAATCAAAAGAAATGATGCTTTAAAATGAGCTGCAACTCTTGTTCACTGGCAGGCATCGTAGAGTACAAAAAAAAAGGAACAGATTCTAGTACGGAAATTTTTAGGTTGTTTCTTATGACAACAAAACAGCTGATAGTTCAGCTAAATAATAGGTCAGTTGTGACTCATAAATCCTCAACTCCTCAGCTGTCCAACTTCATTTTAACTATTCAATCTGTGGAACAAATGGAACAACTGGAGAGATACCTTTCTGACTTGCACAGTATTTACAAGACCAGAGTAGAATCAATTTGCTATTGTAGAGGTACACAAGAAACCCTGAGAATTAGATAACTTTAAAAGCTAATTTACTTTGGTTCTAGGCTAATTACATTTCCTAAAGTCAGTTTTACTGATTGGCTAAGAATCCAAGCTATCAAAGGCCCAGGCACTTAGAGACATAACTACATAACCTGTCAAAAAAAAAAAAGTGCCCTGAATATAAGAGAGTATTTGTAATTCACAGAGGGAATCTCGTGAAATATACAAATTGAGTTGGTCTCGTTTATTCTTTACAATTGGGCAATTATATTATATTACAGAGACTACCTATCTCTCAGAATTTTCACTGCTAAGACCTTACTTAGAAAGCTAGAATCCACGTTTATCCTGTCATTCAAGGAAGGTCACAAGAGAATCAGGAATGTTTTGCAGGTTTTCTGAGTAACCTTAGCCAAGTATCTGTTCGGCTTCTCCTCTGGATTAAAGCCATCACACTAATTTTTCTTCAGTTTTTCAAAGAGTTTGGATTCACAGCACTCAGTGGTACACACCTGTAATACCAGCTACTGGGGAGGCAGGAGGATCACAATTTCAAGGCCAACCTCAGCATCTTAGTAAGACCTTGTCTCAAAATAAAAAAGGGCTGGGGATATTTCTTAATGGAAAAGACCCCAGATTAAATTTCCAGTACAACAACAACAAAAAAGAGGGCTCTATTGGGGCCTAGAAGGTGAGTTTATACTTAATGTGTGAAAATAAATATATGGGTTATAAACTTAAGGCCTTAAAAACAAAATAATATCACCACCATAATTTCTTCCTCCCATCAGTTTTCCATCAAAACCAACAACATTTTCTGTTTCATTAAACAATTCCCTGAATTTTAAAATCCTAATCAATCCTGAGCAAAATACTCAGCTACAATGTGTCTGAATCTTTTTTCTTTTCTTTTTTAAATTCCATGTGATTTAAACTCTCATTGAAATTAGAAAGCGCGTCTTATCTTGTGTCTAGGAGAGTAAATCTGGCCAGGATGTCTTTCTTGTGCCGTGGCCAGGTTCTAAGGATAAGGGAGGAGTCCATGATGCAGCAGGTCCCCACAGGAACAAATTTCTTTTACATTCAGCCCTAGGTGGGGGTCTGGGAGTGGGACAATGGCCTCATGGCTCAGACATGCAATTGCACCTGCCCAGGAAGGCAACCGTGTTTGTCCCTCTACCAACTTTCTTGCCCTTCGTGGTTAGATCTAAATCAAATTGTGGTTTCTTGTTTCACATCCTGGAGACAGGATTTGTGAGAAGAGATGCTACTGTGATTGAGACAACAAGGGACCAAGTGAAGCGCTAAAGGAGCAATAGCATTTCCCTCCAATTACATGATCATCAGTGGGAACCCAGCATTTTGACAAAGTGTTCAAACATCAGAGAATGGAGTTGGTATCCTGTAGTTGAGAGCTGTGGTATTGGGCCTTATAGTCTGATTTCTGAAAGCCTTATAATGAGGGTGGAGTGGATATACATTCCATTCTTTGGCTGTATTTTTGTTCAACAAAGCCTGCAATTTTCAGTCACTTGAAAATGTAATTATAGATAATGTTTGCATCAGTAGCAAGAATACAATAAGCACATGGGGCATGAAAACTCCACTCAATCACATCCTCTTAGGTTACAGCGCTTGTCTCCTGCCAAGAGTAAAGGCATTTCGACAAGCCAATATTTGGCATGAAACTGTTTGTAGGTTGGACCAACCCATGCATGAATTCTACTCTAACCTTTCCTATTATTCCTTCCTCTACAATGGGTATCTACATGAGACAGATTTACAATTTGCTGAAAACCTAGGATCCTATTGAAAGTGTATGTATTTGTGCAAAAAGGCTAGAGAGAGGTTGAGAGGGTGACCACACTTGAAATGGACCAGATATCCCATGAGTTGGTGATGACTATCAATCATCTAAAATCTGCTGGTACCTTCTTTAGAGGCTCAATTATTCTACTGCTTCCTCACGGGGCCCACTTTAGAAGGGAGTAAAAATGGCTGTAATGGATACTGCAGAAAGTCACCAACTAAGAGAGTCAGTGGGGACCAAATGACACCCGAGAATAGTAAAGGGGCTTAGAGTACCCTAGAATAGTAAAGGGGCTAGAGTACCCTAGAGGGTGCCAACTGTTTACCTAAATCAGATATGAAAATGAAAAAGTTAGAAGTAAATGGGAAGTATCAGGTGTCTAATGAAATCCTCAAAAGAAAGCTGATTACAAAATATGCTGCTGCCATACATGAAGAACAGGTACCCACCCTCGCATTCAATGTTATTGGTTCCTCATGTCTACAGCAGGTGACACTCCGCCTCGGGCATAAAGAGATCCTGACACTACTTTAGTCCTTTGTCCACTGATATCTCCTACAACACTCTCACCTCCTAGACTCAGAAACTGGTCTGTGATATAAAACCAAGAAATGTCATTTACGTGAAAAAAAAATCACATAAAGCAGATTGTTGGGTTACAACTATGAACCTAGATTTCACATTCAAAATCCCTCATATCCTGCTGCCACAATATCTAGAAATAACCTGTTTATGGCCATAGACCAAAGGCAAATATTTTGGTAGTAATCTCGAAGTTTCCCTTCTCTAAAGTTATTTTCAGCTTTTAGTCACAGACTTTGTTTTTCTCTCTCAAAAAACTTGGACACAGCAGTAATTTCTGATATTGCCAAAGTCCCCCCCCTGCCTTCAGCAAACTCCCTGCCACGTGAGGCAAGAGATTCTATGTTTTGAAGGTCACATTCACAGCCTAGGGAGTTTCTTCATAGTCAATATCACACTCTGAGCCACAGAAGGTGCCAAGTATTCCGCAACCCATGAACTCTCACCCCGAGGCTTCAGGCTTCCAGACTGACCTGGTCATGTCGTATCTAAATGGATCAAGTGATCTGTAGGATTAAGAGCACATCTTTACGCCATAGAGCCGCTCTGATCTCTTAGGACTCTAAGGAGAAGGAAGGACCTGTTCATTACACACACACACACACACACACACACACACACAGAATGACTGGGATTCATGCTACAGCTGAGCACCACCTAGATGCTCCAGATCACATACACACTGTGCCTATTGTCTCATTCTATGCCACATCCTAAGGCAAAAATAATTAATTAAATTAAAAATAAAATTTAAAAACCCAAATTCCTTCTCAGGTCCTCCAGAGACTTTCCTCCTATGTTCTCCAGGCATTCTGTGGCCTGAGTACCTCATGAGGCCATTAGGCTACTCAGTCTACACTCTTCCTCCTCCATATTTATTCTATCAAGACTGTCACCTTACTGATTGGGTCTCTGCTGCAGTTAGGATTCCCATTATGACAGAAACAGCCTTCATATGGTGTGACTAATTCTCTTCCCATAAGAAAATCAGAACCTATTCCAGTGGGCACAGAGATGGGCTTTGCGGAAGGCACACATGGGGATCCTGGATGGAGGTATGCCCTTCACCTCACCCCATCCCAGAATGGAAGGTCTGACCACAAGTTCACAGCTAGAACATGAGCTGCATTTTATTTCTCAATCATCACGCAGAAAGAGGAAGGGGAGAAATTCAGTCTTTATCACGTTGTCCTGGGGACTGAGCATCTTCCGAGTTTATTGGAGAGAATATTATTTGATGGGTCTTTGTCTAAGACTTTAAAGCATGAACTTTCTGAGGGACGAGACATTAAATGCTCGGTTGTAATGAAGCTCTATTATATTTGGTCTTCCCAGGAAATGAAGGTGAATTTGTGGTCAGTTGTAAGCACTACGAAACTATAAAATATTTAGGTTGTCATTCCTTTCCCAACTTTAGTCTCACAATACTCCTTTGGGAAAAGTTAGGATATTTTATTATTTTGCTTTCTAGAGGGGCATATTGACAAGTCAACTTAGACTTGAAGAAACAGGCATGAAACAAATCACAAGCCAAGCCAGAACACGAGACATACTTGGCAAAGGGCATCTTGCCATGAAGAATGGCCCTCTACCCTGCTGCCTGGAGGGACTCTAGAGCAAAGTCAGGTCTCTAGGGATTCTACTGCCTGCAGGACAAGTACCTGACAGTCAGAACCGATCCAAGAGGAAGGCATTTATACCTAAAAATTAAATCCCACTCATGGCCAGTGAATTGCAATGTTTTTCGTATTAAAAAAAAAAAATGTCACCTAAATTCTTCCTGAGAGCAAAGTAAATTGGCAAGTGTCAATCAAGGGGGGAAAAAGTGATTTGCCTTTTAACTCTCCTCTCCAACACAGCCTTTGCATCAAGGGCCTCCAAGACACTTGGAAGTCAGTAAAAATGCATTCAAAGTGCACTTGTGATACAGACCAGGAAGAAACACCACCCATTAGCAGATGCTGGGACCAACTTTTGACATCTAAACAGAAAACAGCAGGAGGAACAAGGACTCAGGGAAGTACCAGCTTGTTATGAAAAGAAAGAAGAATCCTGAGAGGTAGCATTATGATCCAGGACAAGGACAGACTTAATAACATTAAGAAGCCACTCTGAGAGAAAGATGCCTGCAGTGCTCAACAGCAGCCAGACTTCTCAAAGGACTCATGTGTTATCTCTGAATCCTGACACAAGAAAAGATGGTTGGGTGGACAATGGACGTCATGAGGAAAGATGTTACCAGCACAGACTGGAGTGAATAATTTCAGATGGGGGCCTCCTGGTGACAATTTTGAGAATGCAAACACAGCTGCAGCATAGCCAAATATAGCTGGCCAAGACAATGACATCCATAAAGTTAATCATTCTGAAATATGCTACCCTTATGCTCAACCCGAAAACTCAACACCCCTTCTATAATGCAGGAAGTCAAAATACAGTTCTGGGCACAGCAACACGCAGCTGCTCCAGTAGGATTCAGTGCGGTGAAGACGGAGGTGTCTGGCCCCTGCTTTCCTCTCCAGGCTCCAACCCTGAGCATGAGCAAGCACTGTGGCGGGGGAGGTTGGGGGGGGGCCTTCTCCTGAAATGTAGGAAACTGTTCAGGAAAGAGCTAACAACACAGGTTTCAGAGAAGACCAGAATAAAAGCCATAAATCTGGAAAACATGAGAGGCATTAGAAAAAAGCTGTGCTATTCTGTGTCCCCACTGAATCTAAGCTGGGGTACGAAGAATCAGGAGTGAAGAGCAAAACAAATAAGCACACTAAATAAATCCACAGGAGTCCCCTAATAGGCACTTCTCTTCCTTGTGCTTTATATGGCAACTTTCTCTTCTGTAATTTCCCTAAAATTTTTCAAGGACAAAGTGCAATGTCAGATCTCAGCCCACGCTTGTTTCACTTGCCTGACACCCAGTGTCTTCCTCTGGGTTCCAAAAAGACAACTGGGTATGAAGGTCTGTGTGTGTTCCAGGTGGCTTATGACAACTCAATTCTTACTCCCTTGTAGGCTCATCGACCTCTGATCATGGTCACTTTTTTAAATGTTCACTTTCCATGCTGGACTCCCATTACAATCATCAACATTTCAAGGACTCCTTGTGACAGCATTAGGGACGGTTTGATGATATGTGTCATATAAAACAACAGCAGTAGCCAACAAGTGCAAGGGAAGGAAGTTGGTCTGGTCTGTATCAGATGTAACTGCACAAGAAGAAAGTGTCTGTTTAGGGGCTACTGGCCAGACTTTTCTGTGATGAGTCTTTCTACCCTCCTCCTACTCCAAATCTAGAAGATCTTGAGAGTAGCAACATCTCAACTGCAACTGAGAAAGAGAAGGACCCCAAGGTACCTGGATTTTGCAGCAAGGACAGACTAAGCCACAGAACCATGAAGGGTCACAACTTTTTACCCAACATGATATGGCAGGATTATCAGAGAGAACATTTTTTTTTTTTTAAAAAACCTTTAAAATAATCTGAAATTCTGGGGAATGAAATTGAAAACCCAGTCCTTTTTCTAACAGTATGAGTAATCTGCAACATACGATTGGTCAAAATGTAAAACCTTTCTGAACCTTAAATTCCTCAGTGACAATGATACATAATAAAATAATCTCCAAATACATGTTATGCTGTATAACAATTTCATAACTTTCATAACTAAAGATCATTAAATGGAAGATATCTTAAGGAAGTAAAAAATTATGTCCAATAAGATGGACTCTTGTAAAATCATATTTACATATACATACACACATTTAGGCCTACCAAGCACTGCCAGGTCAATAACAAAACATTTTGCTCCTTTAGCCCAAAAGAAGCAACTGATTCTCTTTGTGTCAGAAACATAAGGAGTAGCTCTTCTGCTACAGAGGGAGACTGAGACAAGGATATAAAACATCACCTTAAAATTTAAAGAGCCTAAGTCAAGCTATGAACTTTCTTCAGAAATAGCATGAAAATCAAACTTTTCAGCATTAAAAAAAAAAAAAGCCACAGAATTCTGGACTTGGCATATAAGTTGAAGTACTTAGGAGTGTACCATATGATCCTACAGAAATTTTTTTTTTAATTGTCCAAAAGTTTCATCAAGATGACAAATGAGCTGAGATTAATTGTCTTCTGGGTGCAAAGTCACCACCTTCCTCTGGGAAGCAGGAAGTCTTCAGTCCTACTGGAACCCTCAAGTGTCAGATAAAGCAGCTACTGGGCTAGGGGAACTTGATGCTCAGGGTCACAACAGAAAGAGCCATACACAGCATCACTGAGAAGACAAACCTCTGAAACTGCTTTAATTGTTGAGCCTTTACACATATCCCATAGTTACAACAGACATATATATCCCATATTTAAAACAGTATTGCTACAAAAGAAATCCTGGTCAATGGGTTATCCTGATGGCTCACTCTTACCCTGCTGCTGACCTAAAAGATGATTAGAAAATCTCTTTGGGCCAGGCACCATGGTACACACCTGTAATCCCAGTAGTTTGGGAGGCGGAGGCAGGAGGATCTCGAGTTCAAAGCCAGCCTCAGCAAAAGCGAGACCCTAAGCAACTCAGTGAGACCCTGTCTCTAAAGGAAATACAAAAAAAAACAAAGGGCTGGGGATATGGCTCAGTGGTTGAGTATCCCTCAGTTCAATCCCTGGTACTATCCCCACCCCACCCCCCAAAAAAAATCTCCTCGAAATAGATTTATTTGAAATCTGAATTTAAGGCCACATCAGCCTGGTAGAAAAACACAGAATAAACCAGAATGCTTCAGTCTCAAGATAACCGAAAGTTAATTTATATAAATCTTTAGGGGGAAAAAAATGGGTCTAATAATTTGTTGGTAAGTTGGTTGTGAGGCATTCATTCAAACAGAGTAATTAAAATTTAACCAAAACCTGAATTTGTACTCATAGATCACTGTGAAAGCCATATGATTACATATTTATTAGCATTACATTTTAAATTATCAGCTGATTCTACAACATCACTCTCACTATGTGAACACAATATACAATCTACAGTTCATAAAAGAGACCGTTCATAAAACTCTGAGCTGGCACCGCCAGAGTGTAAATTTCCAACGTGCTCACGCGAGGCATGTCAACCAGAGAACTGGAATTGTATTTCTATAAAAATAGTCGAAGTAATCACTTTCTGTCATGATTTAGAACAAGCAGGGAGAGTGAAGCTGTTCAAAACCTCCCTAAATGTCCCCCCTCCTTTCTTTTAGAAGCCCTTCAGGAAGAGTCTGAGGCTCACACTAAATGAAAAAGACATTCCCAGGAGGAGGAGGAGGAGGTGTCTATCCCTGCACATCTGGATTCCGAGCAGGAGGATATTGGATGGCACAATTAAACAGTGATGATGCTAAAGGGGAATAATTATTTTACAATTACCTGAGAGCATCACATTTACTGCTCTAATTAGTTTTTGTTTCCCACATAGGTTTTTCCAAGAATGCGCACAGCTCCATTTCTCCTAGGTCTAGCAAGAGCATGTTCTTAAGGAAAAAATAAAAATACATTTTCTGCACTGCTACACAAGTAGCACACCGTGTTACTTTGGAACCTCCTGGATGGTGCAGACAGGATGGCATGAGAACTTGGAGGTGCTAATGAACTGGAAATCGTTAGTGGCTTCTAAACCCTCCCATCTGCAGTTCTCTAAAAACATATATTACACAGAGAAACACCTCACCTTCTGTGATGACCTAATCCATGAATGAGAACCAAAAATGTGACCCTCCCCTGAAGAAGCAAAGCCTTCCAATAAGCAATAATCTAAACTGGAGATAATGACTTTCTAAATTTGGGTGAAGTTCAGTGATGACTTATTAATTTAGCTGCTTGAAACATGTTAAAAGTATAACATGTTCCATTTAAATGCAAATAAGGGATACTGATAGTATTGCTTAACATTTGTGAGGGTTTTTTTTTTGTTGTTTTTAATTTTCCACAATGATATCAGATTGCCATTAGGATATTGGTCACCTGAGTCTACACATATAACTCAACAATGAACACTACCTTGAATTTTTGCACAATAGCTGGGATCATACCATGTGCTGGCTGTATACATTCAAGTGCACCAGGTTATTTTGTGTGCCAAAAAGCATCACCTTTTTATTTTTTATGAGAAGTGAAATAGTGTTTAAGAAACAAGGGGGTAAAGAAGAATGAAAAGTTTGGGGATTTATGCAAAAAAAAAAAAAAAAGCAAACAACTTCAGAGGCCAAATATAGTGTTATTATAGCTGTTGGGGGAGAAGAAAAATACTGAAGTAGACAACATTCTAAACAATTCTATGAAATCTTAATTACTAGGTTCATATCTGAAAATCCCATCTCCTTTTTATCTTGTCTTTCAAGGTTTTTGGTTCCCCAGTTCATTGCATCTCATCAACAGATGCCAAAGTAATCCCAATCCAGCACATTACAATTAAATAGCAAGACTTCACAATTAAAATTATACCTCTGCCCAGATCAAAGATAACATTCACATTCTAAAAAGCCAATGTGGGATGAATTTTTGGTCTCAGAAAGCAACTGATACTAAAATATGCACTGTTAACTGAGAAATCCCACCCGAAAAAGTATTTTTAAAAATCCCCTTGAAGAACCATATGTACAGCTCTTCTTTTAGAGTTTTCTCATTTTAATTTCCTTTCATGACCATCATGGAATCAGGCAATAAATGTCAGTTATCTCAGGATTTTATTATTTGTAACTGCATTTTCCATATAAACTTTAAATGCCATACGGGGTGGGGGGAAGAAGACCCCACTGCTGTCAATCTTCGTCTTGCTAGTAAACCAAAAAAAATAAAATTGTGTAATTAAAATATATTCTCATTAGTTAATGAACATATGGAATAAATAAATTTGAATTGAATAAGAATATGACACTTCACATGTCAACCTGAACAGGTGATATATGCTTATTTCTTACAATGCTCAAGCATACTCATGTGGTACAATTTTGGTCTTCTGATTAAAAAATCTGACATACTTTTTAATTACAGTTCTTTCCTCCCTCTCCATCAGCATATGGACATACATTCACCACACCTCACCACACACACCCACACACACCCACACACACGGGAAAAAACAACCCCACAGCTTTGCCATTTACTGCCTATGGTAGTAAGTGCAAGTTCTTTAAACATCATCTGTAAAATGGGGATAATATTTAACCTTTATATCTACCATGAAGATCACAGACAATGCAAATAAAGCACTCTGGCACAAATTAGGTATTCAACTAACAGCTCACGTGTTCTCATTTTGGTGGGTCTGGTCACATTGCCCCTTAATCTATAAAATGAGTGCTGATGAGATAGTTTCTAAAGTTCTTTTCAATTTTAACGATGATTTCCTTAGGACTACCTTTCAGTTTAATTATATGCTGATAAATATTTTGCCAGTTACCCTAACTTGGGAAGACTTACAACCAAAAAGCCAATTCACCAAGTAGATGAATTTACAATCAGCTTGGTTTTTCTCAGTTTCAAAAGGATACTTACTGAACGTGAAAAAAAATTAACAATTTCATTTTCTCATATCTTCAGTATTTAATACTTATGAAGCTGCATTAATTTTTCATCTGTAATTTCTCATTATATGGACCTTATTTCTCAGTTGTTTAAAAATTCAAAAGCACTCAAAATCTAGATGTATATATAATCACTAAAAAGTTGAAACAAAGGAGGGAATACTACCCCTACTCCTAATTCAAAACTAACTGCCCCAGTTTGAAACAATTTTTTAAAAAATCAGTACCATTTTCATGATGGTTTGTTGTAAACAGTATTTTATAATAACAGAAAGAACAAAAACAATAGTCAAGATTATTTAACGTGTTCATTTCCATTTACGCTTTAAATGCTGAATGTCTAAAACCCCAAATTTTAAAGCACATGCAATTCTATGCCACTACAGAGCCTTAAATGATGTGGGCTCTTTAAACCCTGAATGGCTCGTGGGGCCATCAAGCATAATAATTCATCTCAAAAGCTATTTGTTCATCTGCCTTGAGGACTCAAACATATTACATCTTGCAAACTTATCTAATATATTCTTGTGGGAAAAATGTCACTGAAAATATGTTCTCCTGCTTTCGAAAATCAACCCCGAAAAGCCCCCATGCTTTATTTAAGTTTCTTTTAGGAACAGGCCAATATCTAGCAGACTGCAATTTAGTCCAAGCAGCAATATACCATATATGACAACCAGTTCCCAAAACAATAAATCCACACAGCTATCTTCTCAACTGTATGAGTATGGCAATAAAATACACTGCCTAGGTGGGTTTCATGCATTTCCAAATCATATTCCCACCCACACACCTCTATCCCCAAATACAGCATTCAATATGAGTTAATTACAAGCTATTTTGAAAAACATGCTACAGTGTTCTCAGGGCCATAGGAGACACACAATAGTTATCTTGGAAACAAATAATAAAGCTATCATTTACAAATTTTTTTTTAGTTCAATTAAGCAATAGTTGACAAACACTGAAAACAATCTGGTTCCATTCCAAAGGCTATCATTTGGAAATAACGAACATTTGGAAGAGAAATGGAGTAGAAATCATATTAGGATTTGTATAGGAAAGTCCTCCATGACTAAGATACAAAGTCTCTATTCAGACTAAGGAGTTAGAACAAGCCATATTCATCTACCAAATGAAAAGGACAAATTAAATTTTCATAATTCATAATTTAATTGACAAGAGACTACATCTTTCAGAGGCCATTAATACTTTAAATTCACAGAGCATTCATTAGCTAGATATATGATGGTCACTTAAGTAGCAGGTGACTATAAATTCAAAATCATAATCAATCTAATTCCTTGGTTGCAGTCTACTCTAACACAGGAAACACATAAAACTTCCAAACTAGCTCACCTGCAAGCATGCATTAAATGCAGAAGACAGAGATCTCTTACATCATGGAAATGTTACTAATCAGGATTAATATCTCACAGAAAAAGCACCAAAAGGAAATTAAATGTTTTATGTTTTCCGATTATCTCAGTTGAGACCACCTATTTCAGCAAGTTTAATAGTCTTCATATTGACAGAAAGGACAATTCACATTTAATGAATTCTATCATCCTTCCCACTTTTTTTTAATTTTAGGAAGGACTTAAATAATTGGCTACTGAAGAGTTGCCTAAGAATTTCAACTCATAACACCTGACATACTAGAAAAAAGCATCTAGCATCACAGGGAAAAGTTAGTTGCCAGGAAAATGGATCATAAAACTCGGAATGGCCGGAACATTCCGAAGAAGACCATAAGGTGCCAGAAAGTGTGCGGATATTAAGTCTTAACAGTGGGAGAATTGGAAACGTTTTGTACATACTCCTACTCGACAGCAGTACTTTTCTTCACTAAATATCTTTTAGCCTACATCCACTATCAAATTTCTCACTCCTTAAGAGGGAATTTTATATACTCCAGACCTTTCTGACTCAATCTAGCAGTTCTTTTCCTATTTCTTTCGATTTTCTTTACATAACATGCCTGAAATACAAGTAGATCCTATTGACTTGACATCCCTGAGCTCATCAGAGAAACTTCCCTATCAAGACTAACAAGACTGATAAAAATTAGACATAGTTTCCTTTCCTCCCGGAATCCCAGCTCTCCAGTTCTTCCAATAACCGCTCTACCCTAGTTTGACGACATGTAAAACAACCAGAATCACATTATTAAATTACAGACTGCATATCAGACAAACCATCATGATTACGTAAAAATTGCCTATAATTTCTACAATAGAGTACACCTGGCTACTTTAATGCTTTATAATTATCAAACCCCCCCCCATTTTTTTTTTCTTCTGTGTTCCTCTTCTTTTCTCCCACCTTAGGAAAGGAATTTTTGCAAATGGAAAGTCTGATGGATGGATAATTTGGTAAGGAGGGATCTTTAAACGGGCCGCAAGCGCTCCATCAGCTCCACAGCTCAAATGACACGAGCATGCACACCAGCACGCGCCCACCCCGCCCGGACCCCGTGCTCCGCTGGCCGGTCCGCGGGACGCCGCGCCGCGCCCCGCCCAGCTTTCGCTCAGGCCGCTCGGACCCCCAGACACCCGCGCCCCTCTCGCCCTGCTCACCCCTCCGGGTCCCCGCGTCCGGATCGCCAGTGCCCAGTGGCTGGGCGTAACACGTCCGGACGCGCTCCCTGCTGCCAGCGCCCAGCGCCGGCCTCGGAAAGCCCAGGGGGCGGCCGATTCCCGAGCGGCCACCACGCGCCCGGCAGCTGCGAGCGCCGCCCGTCCCCCCGCGCCCGCGGGGCCCGCCAGCTGAGCCGACGACGCCCGCTCGGGCGCGCGGACACTCGGCCCTGCGGGCCGCCGGCCACACTCACATTCTGTCCGGGACGAGCAGGCGGCCCTCGACCATCATGTCCGGGAGGAAATCCAGCTTGAAGGCAGAAGTCATGTTCTCGGGCGCTGGCGGCGGTGGCGGGGGGCGGCTCTGCGCGCGTCCGAGCGGCCGCGGGCGGCGCGAGACGAGCAGGGACAGGTGCGCGCGGCCTCCCCCGGCGGCCGCCGAGCCCGCACTTGTCACATTCTCTCCCTGGCGCTCTCCGCCAATCCCCTCCGAAATCCAGTGCCGAGGCGGCCGGCTGCCGAGCGCCAGGTGCGGCGGGCGGGGCGGAGCTCCCCGGGCGCCCGCCGCGCCGCCGCTTAACCCCTGCGGGCCCGCCCCGCCCCAGGAGCGACCCAGGCGGGTGGCCGCTGCCCGGGCGCAGCCGGCGCGCTTTCAGCGTTGCCACGCTTGCTTGGGGTCCCCACGCAAACCGAAATGCAAACTCGTGCACCGATCTGGCCCTGCCCTGCTGCACTGAATTCCCCATTGCCCTGGCACGAGGCCGCAGTGGCCACTTGTAGGAGAGGTTTAGTGCTGGTGCTAAGTGCCAAAGCCTGATTCCCTTCCAGCCCAGAACCATGCTCCCAAACCGAATCCACAGGAGACAGAATCACCAAGAGGGTTTGTTTCAGTGCATGCTTGCCAGTGTATGAACTGACAACAATCCCTGAAATCGTATTTAGGCAAAGTATCAGATAAATACGGCCCAAGTTACATTTAAGGACTTAACTCAGTGCTTTAAGGTGACAGATCAGTCTTTGCACAAGTGTACTTACTGTCTCTTGTATCAACTTGAAAACACTAAAATATGGACTAGAAATAACAGTAATAAATCACACTTTAAAAATATTGATAAATCACCAAACTACCGATTCCTAATATTTAACACAATGATTGAAAACAAAACAAAAATAATAATAACTTCATGTGTTTGGTCTATAATGTAATGGCCACATTTAAGCTTGTGACTGATTTCCTAATAGGAATCAAGGAAAGTGGCAAGACTTTCAGAGAAGCAGGCGAGTTAAATTTTTCCAAGTTATTTGTGAAAGAATTTGAAAGATTAGTTTACAAGGTGACATTCTAATTTAGCACTCTCTTTGTTGTGTTGTTTATTAAACCAAACTTTTCAGTGCAGTGCCAACTATGTAAAATTACATGGCATATTTCACATTCTAAATCAACATCATAAATGGCATACCAAAAGTTTATAGTTTGCCTCTTAGGGTAATCATCACTTTTCATTTTGTTTTGTAATGACAGGGTTTAAATTTTGAGGGTAATGTATATGTACATTTATTTAAGTGTGTACACACATATGCTTGCAATATACACATACATACACATATACACATATACCCATACACACACACATAGTTTTATTTGAAAATCTGATTTCTACTCCATGTTGTTTTTATTCTAAAGAAAATCAGAATGTGGTGCTCAGGAACTGGGCTTCTCACAAATCAAGTCTTAGCTAACCCTCTGGCTACCGTGACCCAGCTAAGTCACAAGTAGTTAATTGTATCAAACACTATAAGGAGAAAAGTTTGTTTTCATTTTTTCTCACCACTTTCTTATGTGATGAGATTTATCTTTAGAGACTATGAAAGAAAATAGATATTTACACATCAACTTTAAATCCACAATTTTAAATCCAGGTTTGGTGCATTGAGCAATATGGAGTAACAACCCTATAATATTCAGTTAACTCCACTCATACTTAATTGACTTGATTTCCTTCTCCAGCTGAATTATATATCAGACTTTTGACCTAATTGGAAGGTAGTTGAAATGTAGAGCTAGACTTACCATTTTCTAATATGGCCTTTCCTGAGGATACAGGTGTAAGTTTGTATACAGTTGAGAAACAGTTGCAATAAAATGAATTCTTATATCCAAAAATACCCAAACTTTCCTGAATCCTAAGCTACATTTACTCCCCACTTCAGCTATTGCCAGTACCTTTGAAATTCTACAATTCTTGTTGGTCTTTTAATTATCTAAATAATTGATTAGATAAATGAAGACTAACCTTGACAGTTTTTAGTTTTCCGTGTTATTATATAAATCCCTTATGTATATAAACAGACTATATAACCAATTTAGGAGACAACAGAACATGCCTCCAAACAAGCAAAACAACTCTGTTAATCAAAAAGAGAAATATCTTCATGTCAACGATGGGATGAAGTTTCATACATATCTACATTCTATAAGGTAGAAAATGCTTCATTAACATGTACACTTCTAAAATATTTATTTTCTTTTTAATTGCATGTGAATTAGTTAGAAAAAGCTGTAGGGAGGCCCTCTTCCTGACTTAAGCCTTCTCAGTAGTTTGTTAAATTCTAGCCTCAAATCCCTTGAGGCAATAGTGGATTCAAAGCAGCTTTTAATCATACTATAAGGAGGGTGAAGTAGTATGTAAGTAGGTCATAGAGAGAGAATTACAAGTGCATAGGTTATTGCCTTATTTAACAACTACAGTGCAATATAGTTTCCAAAGCACATTTGCTTTCACCATTTAAAGTTAGAAGCAAAACCAGGGTCAAATATAAAAGAAAACTCAGGCTACATGAGATGTAGTGTGGTGAACCAAGGACAGCTTATGGAGTGTGGCTGAGTTTAAATAAACACTTGGGCTGCCAAATACATAAATAATGTAGTGATTGCATAGGCGCTTGATGTAGGTGCCAGAAAGAAACAAAATGCTCACACACACTGCCCCCCCATCCCATTGGTCATTCACCAAAGCCTTCAATGTGTGGCTTTCATTTCTAATATCCAAGTTTCTATGATCACAGCACTAGATGTTTTAAAAAATAAGAAATTCAAAGCTCTTGTGCTTAAAATGAAAACAAAAAACACTCAAACGTCACCTGATGAAAAGCTTAAATTTCTCATTTCACTCCTTTGGTAGAAGGGGGGAAAAATCTAAAAAAAATTCAGTAGGGCCCCTTTTAAAATTTTCATGCAGAAATGAGCCATCAGGTATCATGTTTGGGCAGTTGGAGTTATATGGCACATAGCTCCTCGGGGCCTCAGTGGAACACTGGGGTTCAATGAAGCTGTTTTATAGCCGAGGATCTTATCGACATCAGTGAAAGGCAACCGGAGGCCATCAGAGAGCCCCTCTTGTGGACATGAACCCATTGGTGACACCACCATGTGCACATCACTAGGGACCAGGAACAATGAAGTCTCCCCATAGTGTTAGCTCCATTGTAGAAAAACCTTAAGCTCTTCTCTAGACCCATCCCCCTACCTCTCCCTAATTGTCTCTTTTTTTTTTTTTTTAATCAACTTGCTATTCATTTCCCAAACAAAAGGCAATTCAAGAATTGGAAGCACTTCAAGGGAAAGTTTCTGAATGACCTCATTTTATACGAGGCCTTCCAAGGCAAGCCAGTACTCTGTGCTGCTTCAACTCCCCACTTCCCTCCTCGGCCCTCATCTCATACTGAGTTTTGTCCAATGTCCATTGTTTGAGCACTGAATTATCACTAGCATTAAAAAAAACAACACTCGGGAGCAACAGAGTGCTAATAAATGCATTTGTACAATGAGTACACATGGCCTGAATTGGAAGAATCCTTTTCCTGCCACCGCGATCAGCCAACTAGAATACAGTCCACCAATTGTAGATCTTTCAACATGTTTACAGTTTATACTCCAGAGACTGGTGGCTAATATATGCTGATTAAAGTTTATAATGAAACAAGTTCATTTTCTTCTGCAGATGACCCTATATATGACAAATTTCTATTTTTCAAAATAATTCCTGTACATAACTTTCCCCATAGCAGTCTTTTTAAAAATGAGTAACTATCAGCAGTGCAACCACAGAACAAAGATGCACTAGCAGCTGTTCAGTTAGTTGAAAAAAGCCACATCAAGTAAAGGATTTCTTTCCGCCCCTCACTCCTGGCTACTTATTGCAAACCAGAATCCCAAACATCTTTCCCCATCACACTTTTGAATTCAAATTTTATTAACATTGCTGTTTCAGTTTTTTTTTTTTTTAAAAAAAGAAACAAAAACAAAACAGAAAAACAAGCCCAGTGTGCTGAGAATCATTTGGAACAAGAAATACAGGCCCTATAATGGGATTTCCCATCATTTCCAGGCAATAAATTTGAAATCCACATGAATTTTAACTACCTGAGAGAGTATCTGGCTTTGTAGCCATGTGTTTGTTCTTGGCTGACTCCAATTTCATTAGCAACTTACAAAAATAAATAATGGTTTGGTTTAATTTTTTACATATGCTTTATGTAAAAGAAAAAAAGCATTAAGTGATACATTGTAAATTGTTATTCTAGTTCCTCCAGAAAGATATCACCTAAAAACAAATATTAATATCACCAATCATAAGCTTAAAATCAATACTGGTCCCCCCCGCCCATTTTGAGTTTTTTGATCACATTCTTACAACTGGATGAGTAAAATTAAATGCCTGTACAGATAAAATAGTTATTAAACTACCATTTTACGTTTTAAGGGAATATTAAGCAGTTGCTGTCCTTTGAGAGCAGCTTTTACTAGTTTGCAATCTTGTGTTTTTCTGAAATCTGTTTTTAATAGAGCCCAAAGACTGCGTGGTGAATTCATCTTCCTCCTGAGGAGGCACTCTAACCAGAGACAGTTCTTTGCATACGTACCTTGTTGGCACTGGAAAATGAGCTCCCCGACTAGAGCTCTCAGGAGCTTCCAATCCAAGGGGAGGAAATGTTAATACTCTGGATCTCTCAGACCCACAGCCCGGCCACCTCACCACTTCTCTCCCCAACCTACCCTTTCCTTTTCCCCCTCTCTCCATCACACCACTTGTCTTGCTTTCTCTTCCTTTCTCCTTTCCCCCCTTCTCTTTCAAATGGGAGCCAGACAACATCTGAAGCTTTCCTCTGGAGCTGTGGGTCTGAGGAGGTGGGTGACTACCAAAGGGAAGAGAGGAGCCTTAGGTTGCTTATCTGCAGAGAGAGAGAGAGCAAGTTGCATTCGCCTTGACCAAGGCTGATTCTGAACTGGGAACAGCTGTCTTGCAGTGGGCGGTGGGATTCCTTTCCAGACATGACCAGGGAGGGGTGGGGTGGGGGAAGATGGAGTAAATAGAATGGGGAAAATTGGGAAGAAGTCTGGGGAAAGGGTGGGGACTTGAAAAAGACTTCTCTGTCTAGCACAGTGATTTGCACATGGAAGGCACTCAGGGGGAAAAAAAATTTTTTTTTTTGAAGGAATGTCCAGTGCCCTCTTGAAGATGCCGAGATTTGTCAAACTAAACCAGGTGCCCTTATCTGGTGCCAGCCTGGCTGGAGGAACAAAATTCATACTTATCAGAATGAGGTTTCTAATTCCCTCACAATCTGCCCTTCAACACCCCCGCCCCCACCAAATGTTTTCCTCTGTCAGCCAGACGTTCTTATCTTACCGTCACGTGTTATTAAATTTTAAAAAAGGAGAAATTACTGCTTGACAAAATACAACAGCTGAGGAGCAACAGCTGGGAGGACACAGTTGTGGTGGTACATTGGAGCCCAGAGAACACAGCAACAGGTGGGAGAGAAAGAAAAAGAGTTGGATGTGGTAAGCTTTTTTTTTTTTTTGGTGGGGTGAGACAGATCTGGGCAAGAAGCAAAATCTCAACTTAAGAGGGAATCAGCCTCCATTTGCTTGCATCTCCCCCATTTGCTCTGAACAAATACATCTTGAAGTAGAGTGAGGATTAAAACAGCAAAAGCTTGGGTGTCTGTAAAAGCTAGCACATGAATCACTTGACTCACAATGATAAATGATCCCCAGCAAAGAGCTTCTGGCTACTAAGATCAGAAGATATCTGATCTGTTGCATGCAGATCAGACTCTTTAGGACAAATGCTACTTTCAGACTGAGTGAAAAGATTATGAGATTTAAGAACCAAACCTGTTGGATTCGGCATTTTATTCTGTCAGAGAGTTTGATGGACACTAGGGACAAGTCATTTAATTTTCTGATTCATCAGTTCGACCTTTGTCTTATGCGTGGCCATTGCTTCCTACGAGGGATGAATGGCTGACAAATCAAAGCCTACCATGATCCTCAGATAAGAAGTACAATGTGTTAGCCTAATTATTACTACAGCAATTATATAACCAAGCTATTAAAGTGACATGTAGGTTGAAATACATCAAGGTTTTGAGCACAGGAAATTTATTTTTTCCGTATAATATGGTTCAAATCTTGAACCATTTTTAGCCTATGAAAGAGGTTTTTGAAAATCCCAAATGACCTTTTATTTAAATTTGCTTTTGATGCTAATTCCCAGTAAGTCCATTAGGGGGGAATTTTTTTTTTCTTTCTCTTAAAAGAACTTCCCAAAAAATCTTCAGGAAAAATTAGTAGAGCTATCTCCCCAAGAAGACTGGGATGTACTATATCTTATCTCTATGGTTGAATGTGACTTAATTTTTAGTTTCTCAATTCTCTATTAATGTTAATAGTTACCTCTGCTCTATGTCATAGGAATAATGTAAGGTTAGAGAAGAGATGTGAATGACCTTGGGAAATCGGAAAGAAAGGTAACTAAGCTTAGGATTCAATTTTACTTTATTTTAAAAACAAAGATCAATTCATGGACTGGGGTTATGACTCAGTGGTAGAGCACTTGCCTAGCACATGTGAGGCACTGAATTCAATCCTTAGCGCTACATCTTTATATACATATTTATCTGCATATAATTCTAAATAATTTGTTTCTTGGTTACCTTTGCAGTATGACATATTTGCCCACATATACATAAAAATTCACATTTTAATTTCATGATGCTCTAAAATTCTCTATTACTCCTTTGCATATCGGTTCCCATTCTACAGATTAAAGCCCAAGAGGAATGAGGCACAGAATGCTTTAATTCAAAGACCTTGTGAACTCCAAGGTAAACAAGGGTACGGAGGGGGTGTTTTAGAACTCAGAAGCAAAAATTGCTGCTTTCAAAAATTGTTTTCCTTATTCCCTTAATTCCTTCTTCTTTCTCATCATTCTCCACTTCTTTAGTCCTACCTCCTACACTCTTCCTAAAACTGGCCCTGGAAGGTAGACAAGGTTAAAGGGACTAAAATTCAGGAAGAGCTAAGTGGCTGAAATCATAAATCATGAACAGGATTTTGACCTCAGATCCTAGATGAGGAGTCCTTGCTGAATAGTACAACTATCTCATTGGTAAAAAAATCTAGGAGGTATATCCCATCAATCTCTACAGTAGAACTGCTGCCCCAGTGGAAGTCTTGGCAAATGTCAAATTGTTATGCTTCCCATTGGCCAGGGCAGGAATATGGCTGAGCCCTGAGTTATAGTCCCTTACACTATGAGCTGTATCTATGGGTCCATGACTTCATCTGTCCTGGTCTTAGTGTTTCACCTTTAAGTTGAGAAGTCACAACTACCACTAACTCTTGAATAGCTGTGAGAATCATATTACCCGAGACAAAGTAACCAGTTAGTGGAATGTCAGGCACAAAGCACATTGTTAATAACTTTCAATTCTAGTTCTTACTTCTATCATAACACCCCATACCCCAATCTTTGCTGGAACCTAGAACTGGCAATTGAGAAGGCAGAGGGAAAGCAAGAAGCAAGCCCTCATCCTGTGGTTCTTGTAGCACTAAGGTTTTCACTGATCCAAGGCCCACAGGCCAACCCAAAAGTGACAGTTTGGGGAGAGCAGGCCCAGAGCATTCTGGGGCTTGGAATGAGGTCTCCATTGCTTTTTCTCAAGTCAGTTTTCAGAAAGAAGGTCAACACGAATCCCAACCACTACTTCAAGGAAGTCCATAGCATTCTTGCTCACTCAGAGAGGATTCCTAAAGCATCTTTAAATGAGCAGGTAAGCCAAATCACAGAGCCCGAAAGACAGCTGGTGTCCCAGACCAACACATTCAAAAAGCTAGGTGTGATAAACAGGATGTGTGGTCCTTGTTATGACCAGGGTGGACAGCTTTCCCAGGGAACAAAAAGCACAGACTGACTTCTGCATATATGGACCATCATGTCCTTGCTAGAGACTTCACACACCTGCTAGAGGCCAGCCGCTGCTCTGCCTTAAGTTTCAACAGAGTTTCTACTAATTGCAGCTGTGAGTTTACTCAAGACAGGGATGAAAAAAGCTAGGAGTTATCAGAGGTGTATTAGCATTATACAAGCTCTTCTTTGCCATGACAGCAAATTTTGTTGAATTGAATAATTCTGCAGGAAAAATCCTAGTTTTTATTTCTTTTTGCAGAGGGCATGCTGGCCCCGCTGCTTCATGAACTCCCGTGAGTCATCAGGGTCCTGTGTAGCCAATCACGGGCAGGTCAACCTGCAGTGGGCTCAAGTAGCAGGAGCTCAAGCTGCCCTCGTAATATGTATCAATTTGAGCTGGTGTCATCCTCTCTTCCTGGATGCCATTTCCTGTTGGAGTTGATATACAAGAAAATGTGCCAGAATTGGTCACACAGAACAACAACAAAAAAGCTATGAGGAAGATATGCACACCTGTACCTGATCATTTCTAGTGACTTTCCAAGAGGCAGAAGGAACTAGGTGCACCTCATCCCAAATCATGTTGACCAGCATCATCTTTGGGTTGAGTGGTGTGGAGGTTCAAAACTCACGCGTGCGCACACACACACACACACACACACACACTTGCGCATCTGAGCCCCATCTCTGTAGTTTGGCACCATGTGATCTGAAACATGTTCCAGCTCATTTCTATTCACTGCAACAGGACACCTCACATGTGCCTCCCTTTCTCTGACACCCTCTTCTCAATGTCAGCTAAATAAAATGCCATGAATTTTAATCCACTCCAAACCACTGTTTCCTTTTTCCTACAGAATAAAAGTCACTGTTAGTTCAGAAAAACTCCCAAATCCAATAACAATTAGAGAAGCAATCCATAGTTTTATGAAATAAGAACACCCCATCCCCCAACAAATCCCCGAGGAATTACCAAAATGTAGAAAGAAATTCAGTGAAGGCTGATAAAGATGATTCGAGAAAGGATTATTGCCACTGTATGGACTTGCACTTGTTTAAAGAAGTATGGATAAATGCTCCGGAGCAGATGGCACTAAATCAACTGCATTCTTTAATAACTTTTACACAAATCTCTTTATGAAAAACTAAGTTGGATATTTCCAATTTCCTCACAACTGCAATTACACAAAATCAAGTTGTTTTTCATTTACAAATCCTGACACCTTAAATGCTGAGCCATGCTTCCCAATAGCACATTTTCCTTTTGCATTTTCCCTTTCTTTTCATCATCCTGGGTGTTTCCAGGGCTGTGAGCAATGAACTTTCCATCAGGCACATTTTCACCTAATTAACCCCCCTGATTACAATAATTAGTATTGATTCACTCTTTGAATGACTTTGTAGGTATTCAAGCACAATCTGTACTTGCTAAAGTTCTAGATATGAATATTAATCAAGCACTCACCTCTGGTTTTTTTCAGACCCCAAAGGATATTTTGCAATTGTATTTACCCATATTTTAAAAAATAAAAACGGTGATGCTTCATTTTAACAAATAAAAGCATTTAAAAGCACGTAGGTTATAGATCTCAGTATGTGGTCCGCTATACACAGCTTGTGAATATTCCCAAGGCTCATGTGTAAAGGGGCTTAGAGTGTAATCATTACTTTCTATTGAAAGAAACCATTTTCCCAGTTTGAATCTTATACTACTCCTTTTCTGCAGGTTTAGGCTTAGAATTAAATTTTATTTCTACATTTGTTTAGGTCACTATCCAGGGGAATTGAGGCCAGTAGCAGGATACAGATTACGTTATTTTACTACTGTTATAAAAATAGATGCAGGCAAGTTTGCCTGTTCCTGGCAATCTCATACCTTCCCCATCAGGTTAAAGAAAAAGACATCTATGTGTTGGATGCTGGAACGCAGGGTGTCTCCAAATTCTGGAGGCTGGTGATGAATCAAGCAACTAGAGAGCAACAGAGTGGGAAGAGATTGCCCTTGTTTCTCAACCTCACTATGACCACTCAGGAATTAAAGTGAAGAGATCAGAGTTAAATAACTGATAATTTAGTTTTTAAAAAAATCCAACATGGAGATTTTCAAGTTATTTCTTTATTTAAATGAGCTCCGGACAAGAAGCTAGGGAGCACTATTTTCTTCTAAACCACACACACACACACACACACACACACACACAACCTTTGTTTTAGGTTAAAAACCTGACTGTGCTGGTAACAGTTGGCATCTTTCAGATATGAAGCTTCATGTATTACCTTTTATGAGCTCATCCCCAAAACAATTCTTGGTATACCTGAGGGAAGGACCAGTTCGGATCCCATTGGAAGCAAGAGAACATCAGTATGCTTTAAAAATGCATTCTATTCCCAATGAATATCTTTAAAATATTATCACACTCCATATATATATATATATATATATATATATATATATATATGCCTAGGCTTGGAGAATATTATCAACAGAAAATCTCTATGTGAGATGAGATGGCAATTCTATTTAGTTGGCAATATTTACTTAAATAATTCTGCATTCAATAGTTCATAACATTTCAAACTTAAGTTTTTAAAAAATTGAAATCCATATGCCCAACTCTAAAAAAAATAGCTAGTTTTTCATAAATGTGTTTTTATAAGTAGTACACCTTGTTCCTCATTTAGTGGGAACATCACTAATTTGAACCAAAATATAGCAGGAAATATTTGTAACTAAATTTTTTTAAACTTTGCCCTTTAAAACAATTTCCCCTCTGTTTCTTTCTTTGAAAATTAGGTCCTTAATCTTTCTCTAGGAATGTAGTAATGTATTTTGATATGTTGCTCTGCCACAACAGGTAATTAAACAAAATACTAAAACATTAGATAAATATATATTCTTCATGTAAATCAGTTATCATTTACTATTCTAGGGTCAATTCTTTTATCACTAATGTGAAAATAAAGATGATTTCAATATTTGAGAAGTTTGAAACAAAATTTTCCCTGTTCTCTGTCTACAGTGTCACTGTTTTACCTTAGAAATCAATGCTTATCTTATAAAATGAAAGATATTTGAAGACATGAGAAATGTTTGCGCTGCATAGAAATGCATTTTATGAGGACATAAGCATAAATCAAAAATCAATATATTACACAGAGACCTTTAACTTAACAACTTAATAGGCTATACAATAATAGTTTGTGACCAAAATTTAAAGGGTAAAAGTTCTCAGTTGTCCTTGACTTTCTAAATGGTTTATCTACATGGATGCCAAAAGGGAAGGTAGGGATGAGAAATTATAATTTCCTTTAGCATTAAAAATATTCCTCCTAACTTCTCTTTCCTGATACATTCCATAAGTCCACCAAATGGGCAAATTTTAAAACCCTGAGCATTAAACACTGTAGAAGCAGGTCTGATCATAAGGTATTTGCCAGACTGATAATGGTATTACAAGAATTCTCAATCAATAAGTTTTCTTTCTGTAGTTAACAGAGAGGTAAGCAATAAATCTCTAACTTAATCCAACCAACGTAACTGCAAAATGCAAACATCTCTGCGAACAGCAGATACTCAATTTTTAAAAGCACAAAACCACAAACAAGCATTTCTAAAAACTCTTCATTCTGATAGTCTATACAAACAAGATTATAGGAGATAAAAAGGGTGTTGAGAAAGAAAGGAAAAAAAAATCCCCAGACATGCATTAAGCTAGTTTGACAGCTCCATTGTTCAGCCGGTCCCATTGTCAGACCCAAAGATGTATTCAGTGCTACAATGTCTGCTAGCAAATAAACAAAAGACTACATTTTTCAAAGCAGGATGCCAATTCTATCATAATTCTCTCTCTGTTTCCCAAAAGGTCAGTGGTGCCTCCTTTTTGGTATGTGAGAGAACCCCAACACCGATGCAGGAAACAAATATTTGCTTTCTATACATGGGGACCCAGGACGCCATGCATGAATAGAGGTCTCCAAACAGGTACACATTTGGCATACAGGATAAAGTGATCCAAACCTGGTAACACAGGAGGACTATTTAGGTAGGCTAAGTCCAGATTAGAGCGGTATTTGGAACGCAAGTCTAATATGGAGTCTCCTCAGCTCCTTTTTCGGTGATTATTCCATGCAGAGTGCATAATAATGAAAGAGCCTTAGACATTGCAAAGGAAAAGACGAACCAAGAGCCAGATTCGGAGCCCTTAAAATGATCCACTGGCCACTCACACATAGCAGCGAGCAAATACATGATCTGCTTTCAAAAGGTAACTAGTACAAATAGAACTCGCTCACAGCAGTGCTTTTCCTTTCTCTAGCTTGCTCTCTCCCAATCTCTTAGTCTCAATTTCCTTCCCCTCTCTCTCTCTCTTTAGATTCTTTTTTTCTCCTCTTCTCTTCTAAGATAAGAAAGCTACTTGATTCAGGGCATGATTATTGTCTCAGCCAGCTCTAGAAACTAGAAAAGCACACATTAAACAAAGAACACAACAACATACCTTAAAAGCAGCTCTTCATTTCTCATAGTAACAGCGGATTTGGGACAGCGCATGCTTTCTACACAGATAGTCTCAACAAAAGCCAGTTCAGAAGTACGCTCAAACATCAATGCCACAGTCGCTGTTCACTAATGCGCCCTCTCTCTCTCTTTCTCTCTCTCTCCCCCCCCCCTCTCTCTCTCTCCACTCTCTTCCCTAGTCAAATGCTAGATAGTAGAGCAAAGGGGCTCCTGCAGATTCACTAAGTAGAAATAATCCTCTCTGACAAGTTATGTTGTCTCGGCATATTTTTACACTAATACACTGTGCTGCCTATAGGGGTCTTGTTTGCATTCACTCAAGCCTGGCTGGTGTTAGTTCTCCTAATTACCATCTTAAAAAACTGGACAGAAAATTAAGCAACTTGGTTACCTTTTTCTTATACATTTAATAGCAAAGCCAATTTCCCAATTTTCCTTTGCTGTCAACTGTCAGCGGGCATTGCATATGACTAACGAAAGATTGGGATAGGTCAGTGTGCTCAAAAGCATTTTTGTCTCTTTTTTTCTGGGACACTGCATTCACAGTTGGATTCATCTGTTCCTCTCCTCTTGTCCTCAGGAAGAGTGACAAGGTCAAGACCCTTAGCCCCACCCTGGACCAGGGATGTAGAGGACAGAGATCGGGGGACTTGGAAATGTTTTAACTCTCTGCACACCAGGGTTCTCATAAATCACAGCATAATTCACCTGAAGCAGAGGATCTAAAGCAGAGAGTCACTTGCAAAGATTGTTGGCCCCATTGAAATCCTAATTGACAGAGGAGTATCATCCTCAAAAGGCCATTGAGTTGCTCTTTTCCAAAATAAGAAAAATCTGCTTCCTTACTTCAATATACTCCCTAGGCTTTGCATGTAGAGGAAACCAGAAAAACACACTGTACTTCTGTTTTTTGGAATTAGAAGCATTCGAGGCATATTAACCAAGTAAAATAGCTAGTTAAACATACACACAAGGAAAAAACTAGATACTGTGGACCAAATAATCGGTTGTCCAAAAGTGCAAGTTAAGGAGTCGCTTCAGGAGATGTGTTCTGACCGGAAGTCAAGAATGTTCTTTGCTTGGATGGAACATCCTAGAACAGCCCAAAACAGACCTGGGTCACTGAACACTGGCCTCCCTCCCATCCTGCATCAGCACAATGGTGCATGTCAGTCATGATCTGGATTCTCAGCATTAGCAGAAAAAATAAGAGTCAGGAGAAAATTGGCAGACTGTGTTCCCACCTATTTCAGAGTCTGGAACACACAACAAAATCTTGCTAGATCTTTGACCTCTGAACTTGGTCTTGGTCCACAGCCAGGAAGATGGAGATTATCCTGGATGCACGTGTGAAGGATCTTTAATTTCTGTTGCACACTAATCCTGTGTAGCACATCAACGGGACTAAGGGATAACAGCAAAGTAGAATCATTCTCCATCCCTATGTCCAGATGGCAATAAGAAGACATGGTAAATCACTTGACAAAGGTCAGATCATGAAACAAAATCATGTCCCTAAAACAATCTCATTTTTTAACTTATCCTTGCTGCATTAGAACATATGAAAGTTACGGAGTGAATATATATGAAAATGAGTGACCTTGTCAGAGAATGATAGCATAAAAAATCTAAGATGTTCCTTTGAAGTGGGAAAAGCATTGTGTAATGAGCTTGGAACCAGAGAGGCCTTAGGGAGATAGAGTGTGACCCTCTTCCCCTCCAGACTTGTGTTGAGTGCGGGGCAGAAGGCTCTTGACCTCTCTGGGGCTCTCTTTGCCCTGCGGTTAAATGGAGGCAGTGAATGCAAATTTGTTTTAAGGCACGTGAAGAGCTTGTAATGAAACTGGGTGTGTGTGGTCAGTGCAAACATTCACAAAAAATGGAATGATTGCACTGACATCTGGCATGGGTTTTGTCTATTTGAGAAGGATAAAAATACACTGCTTAGCCCACAGGCCTATTCTGCATATATCCATATAATTTCTAGTGGTGTTAAACTATGAGGCAAGCATTAACATATGACAATAATGCATTCACTTATCTATAAGTAGATTCTTCACATTGGAAGCCAGTAAATGAATTACGAATCCGTATTAGTAATGACTGGAATTGAACCAAACCATTAAATATTTTATACTCTCTCCACTTCCTTTTTAGTCTAGAGACCTGAGTAATGAGAAAGCTATTGAGGTAAGAGTTTAGTACTTGTTCCAACTCCCCTAATATGACAGATTGAGGGCCTTACATCCACCAGTTGCTTGTGCTAAATTGGGATTATAAAGATGAGTGAGTGGAAGGAAGGATGTTATTTATAATATTCACATATTGTATATTAAGTCTTTGACCCCAAATGCACGTTGAATAAATCTTTGCACTTTGTACTGCTACCAATGGAATATCTTTCTGGCTGGTACTTAATAAACACTTGGATAAATATAAAAGAGTGTATTTACTTTTAACCACTGGAACTGTGATGTTATTTTATTTTCTAAATTCCTTTATGTGGTTTCCTTTACAAAGATGTAGAAAAAAAGTTTTTACTCCAAGTTGGGCATTGTTTGGCACAGATGACAACACTGAAAAATTGCTTTTATGCTCTTGTGTTTTAAATTTGAAGACCTCTGCTATATTTAACAGCTCATTTAATCCCTGCAACACTGTAGAGTACACAGAGCTGGTACTATTATCCCCTCAGCTGAAAAAATTCAAGTACAGAAAGATTGAGTGACTTATCTGCAGAAGTACAATAATGACCAAATTTGGAAATTCAGTCTCCCAATCATAGGACAATCCAGTGCCCCTACCATACACAGTGGCTCACAGACACCGCCTGGTGAGTCATGGCTTTTCAGGAGTGTTAAGTGGAATGAGTCTGACACTTTTCTAATGTATTAGTAATAATCTGAAATAGTAAATTAATGAAAAATTAGTTAAAATATAAGTCTCAGATAATAGTAACATGTCAATTCCTTGCAAGCTTTATTCCAAGTGAAGTTTGAGGCTAGACAGACTAAGAATTTCTGGGAACAAATTATTATTCTTTGAGGTCATTGACAATAGGAGTTAATTTTTAATAATCTTGATTATTACCAAGCTAGTATTATAGGGGAAAATTTTACAAAAAAATTATGGCATAAATAAAAAGAAGAGTACCCTCTACTTTCATAACCAAGAAGATGTTTTTAACTATATAAATTAAATTTTTAGCTTACAATGAAGACTTAGCAAGGGAAACTCTAGGAAAGTGCTACAATGTGGAGATAGTGGTAGGAGTAGAGAATCAGCCAGCTTCCTGACCTTTCTAGATTTGAGTTTCCCAGACATTTTTAAAGGTAAATTATATGTGCCTTTATTTATGTTGCAAGCAATTTCCAGAATTAAAAAACCAAATGTTCAAGTATAGCACTAATTACTCTGTTTTCTGCCTTCTGTGCCTTATCTTTGCATTTTGATATTAACATTGCAAAATAATAGCACCATTTTAATAGGAGTTGATAATATGAAGTGTGCTAGGGCCGTAGGGTCTTGGCAGGACAGATTTGTTTGATGAAAGATGGGACACTACAAAAGTCTACCCTGCCTTCTAGATCCTTAACTTAAAAGAACAATCCTGAAGTGTGGAGGCATCAAGGACATTACATTTATTTAGGTGCTAGTTTCAGATACCAGTAATTGCCAGGTTACTTAAAAACATCATATTATTATGAAAGAGGGAAAGGAAACACAAAGAACATATGAAGTATATATAATGCAATAACCAAGGTCTAAAAGAAATCGATTTCTAGCATACTAAGTGTCATGATCATAGTAGGTACTCAGTAAACTTGATAAACACATGTCAATGGATGGATTTTCTTCTACTCTGCTAAAATTGAGCACAACACCACAAAGTTCTTGGACTCAAATTGTTCACCTCACAGGAAGGATTTCTATTGGTGCAATAGAGGCCAAGAGTGAAGTCTGCACAGGGTGGGGCAGGAGCCAAGAACTAATGGAACATGGTATAATCCTGTTCCTTCAGAACCCACTGCTCCCTATTACCTTGTCAGAAAAAAACTTCCAAACCCAAAAGGATATAGGGATCACAAGTCACTACCTGAAACATAAGACTGACTGTTGATTTAAAGTAAAATCTCAGCAGTGTTGGGAGAGAAAGGATTTCTTGGTAATCTGAGGACCTATGTAATTGGAGTTCCTTGCATTTGAGGCACTCAAAAACTACCCACCACTCACATTTTAGAAGCAGAAGGCAGCAGCCATCCCAGTGACAAATCCAAGGGCTTTAAAATTCAAATGGACACTCCCTGTACAAGTGGTAGGACAATTTATTCATTTTCAAAATGAAGCCCTTTACTAGGATGAATGGAGCATATGGATAAATAATTAGCAAAAATAGATGTAAAGCCCCTCAAAATGATAGGGTCATCTTTATCAATAAGTACATGCAAATAATAAACCACGAAGTACTTAGAACTCCTAGAAGTCTCTTGAGGACAGGTACTAGATAAACCTAAGAGGTATTAGTATAAAGAGTGATAATGGATAAATTTATGTAGGTAGACAAAAGTACCTCTAAGAAAAAATGAAGAAAGTGAAGGATTTTTCCATTAAAATAGACAACCATAAGTAGCCAAGTCAATTTTTAAAAAATGGCTTTAGTCTTTGAATTCTTAGAACTTAGCAATACCACAGTCACAATGGAGTGGTCATTTTTTTGCCTAATATTTTGCCAAAAGCCATTCTCAGGCAGACGAGAAATCTTGAGATAGCCAAAGGTAAGATGGAAAATGGATCAAGTATATTCTTGCTATTTTTAAGAGAGACATATGCACAAGCAACCATTTTTCTGTCTGTTCAAACTGGTACGTCAGAGAAAGAGCATAACTGGACCATTTTCTAGGCATCCTAAAAAAGGAGTTTGGTGCTTCTCTGTTTTTAGTGGTTTTCATTCTAGAGAATCCTGAAGAATAATTAGCACAACATTAACAAAGACCACAGGTGACCTGACCAACTTTCCTTTCTGGAAGGTGAGACCAGGATGAGGATTCAATGTGATTACATGATAGAAATGAAAGAGAAACCTAGATGGTCTAGGAAAGATGGTTTTGAAACCCACATACTATATCTACAGCTCCTATAGCCAAGTGATTTAAGCATTACATTTCTTTCTTTATCACTTTCTGAAATTTATCTACTTATTTACTTGTTTATTATCAGTTTTCTGCATATGAATCTACATTGCATGAAAACATGGACTTTCTCCTTTTTACCCCCACTGTAGAATAAGATGTAGCATATGGTGGTCACTTTGATAGATATTTGTTCCATGGCTGAATTTCTTTGTGAATCATTTGTCTTAAGTTATTTTGGTTCAGTGGCCATTTCATTTAATTCGTGCAATACATACAAAGCCCAATGAGAAGCTTGAAGTCATCAAGTCATTAGGCCACATCATGGGAGGAGACAGAGAGACTAGGAAGGAATTGTTCTCAACTTTAAGAGCTTCTCACATGCCTAGAAGTGGAATGATAAGCTTATTGTTTTCATAATTAAGAAAAAAAACTTTAAAGCATCCTTTATATGGGTGCATAGAAAATAAAGTAATAAAATTACATATTTCCATCCTTACTTTCTATAAAGGCTGATATTTAGAGAGGGTAAGACTGGCCATGGAGAATCAGATGCATACGTGAATCCCAGAGAGTCAGTGTCAATGAGAACAGGAGAGTGATTTTTGTGGGATCTTATCAAAAGCAGGAGAGTGATTTTTGTGGGTGAGGAATAGAAATCAGAAGTCAGACTGATTTTTGCTTCCTTTGTTTTCAGGAGTAGGTCTAAATTCATGAATCTAACTTTTCAGTTGTCCACAGCTCCATGTGTGGGCCTCGCTTCATTTCTCTCCACGTCTCCTGCTCTCTGCTTCCCTCTGGCCTCAGCAAGATCTAGAGGAAGTTGTATTCTTATTTGTTCCACTCTTTGGCTGCTATTAAGAACAGAACAGTAAATGCTAATAAATTTCCTTAAATCAGTTTCTAATGAGTTGTAGCCTTACTTTTTAAAAGTGCATTGAATCTGGTTTTGCTTTACGTGAAGTGCAACCGTACTGTGACTTCTCTATTCCTACCATTGAATGTCTTAACATGGTTAGAGCACATATGGTAAATGTTTTAAGAACATGATTAAGTCACATTCTTTAAGACGAAGATCCTGGCAGGTGACGATAGGCCACAGAAGTAATGGAGACAAGAGAGAAATTAGTCTGTGACCAAGTGAGAAAGATTGCATTGAAGACTTTGGTGATAAGAAATCATGAAAGATTTTGGGCTCTAGAAAGTTCACTCTGGTTTCAGTATGAAGCACGAACTGAGAACAGGGAAGAGTCTGGAGTTAGGGATGAGGAGAGAGGGCAGTTGGGAAGCCACTAAACAAGGAAGAAGTGATGAAGCTTTGCAGGGAGGTTATTCTCTGCCTTGGTCACTGTCTTTTTCAGGCTTGTGTGAGATCTCCAGATGAGATTAAATCACTCAGTTCTCAAAGCAATCCAGTAAACTGATATTGTCATCCACATTACACCCCCCAAGGAGATTGAGGACGTTAGAGATTAAGAAAGGTCCAAGATGACAAACCCAGGAATCTGTAGAGATGAGAGGAAAGCCAAGCTCTTTCTGCCGTTCCTTATTCTGGGGCAGTAACTTCAGAGGGAGGAGAGGGGCCTGAGTTCTCTTAGTGGGAGAAACAAGTTGTAACCAACTGAATGGGTGGAATGACAAAACATGGAGGAGTTGAAGATAATTCTGATGTTTCCAATCTGGTCAATTTGGCAATTGATGATACTGTTGACCAAGAAGAAAACCCAACAAAAGGTAAATCAGGGTTGATGGGGAAGATAACTTATTCCTCTGAGCATAAGCTGAGCCTGAGATGCCTGCAGGCTGATCTTCCCAGTGGAGGAGGCAGTCAGAAATACTGCAGTGGATGAGATCAGCCAGGAAGAGAATAGAGGATGAAAAATAAGAATTGGACTAAGACCAGAACCCCAGGGTGAATCAAAAATTGAGGCGGTCACACAGGAGGATGCTCCAGTGAAAAAAGACAGCCACACATATTACACAAGGGTTTAAACCTAGTTTGAGAGTAAAAATATATACACATAAAGTTGAGTTACCTTGCTGTAAACGATATCATGAATTATTTGTTTGGATGCTAAATGGAAATTCAGGGCAGTATGAATAAGAGGAAGGAAAATTTCAGAAACTAGTTGGGAACTAGGGCAATAATCCTTGAAGACTGGCAAGTGTTAACAGGAAATGGGCTACTTCTGCACTTGCCTGAAAACTTGCTGTAAAGGGAGGCAGGCAGGGGCAGCAGTAGACCCGAGAGGTCAGACTTGCTTGCCCAGAAGCTGGCCAAACATTCATCTGCTGACCTGGACTTTGAGGTGGAAAAGAAATGGTCCTGCTGTCCTTCACCATCTCCTCTAATGCATAACTAAAAATATAATGTGGGGAGGGGCAGAGGCAGGGGCCTGCATCCGGCTCTCAGGTCAGGAAAGCAACGGTGCAGAACAAACTCATATGCTTCCAATAGGCTGCTTGGAGCCAATATTTCCAGAAAGCAATAGCAAAAGTGGTTTTTGAAGGTGCTTGTGAATTTTGCCCGATAAGGATTTCAAACGTTGTAAGGATTTATAAACTCTAGACTTGGATAAAATTTGCTGGGTCACTTGTTTTAAACTTTAAACTTTTTAAAGTAAAGTATCCTATCTTCAAAGGAAAGTACCCATAACTGTCCAGATCACTGAATATTCACAGACTGAAAATAGCACCCATATTTTTAAAAAGTGTCCATTTAAAATTCCATAACAAAGCTGAATCTGATGAATATAAATATATATGAACCAAAATGCATGTGAGTAAAAATTACCCGAAACAATGGGGGTCAGTTTAACTACAATTTCTCTAGAAAGCTTCTAATTCCCCCATCTTTTCTATTCCTAACTTAGGTCACAATTATCTCTTCAGGAATTTCCCTATCTCCAGTCTCTCTGGCTCTTATCCCTTCTGTGCATTTCAGCCACAGTTATTTAACATTGAAGATTGGTCATAATTGTCTCTTACATAGAATTCATGGAAGGTTCCCTCTGCCCTTCAAATGGAGTCCAAGTTATGTCATGTGGTTCATACTAGGCCCACTTATATCCACAAGATGCACCCCATATCTCCAACTAGTCTCTCAGGTTTTTGCACCTGCATACTGTGCTCTTTGTACCTTGAACTTCCAATTCCCCAAAGATACAAATTCTTTTGCCTCCAAGCTTTGTGTTTATGCTATTTCCTACTTTTCAAAATTCCAATTGTCCCCACCCCCTCACCAGGTTTATTTCTGTGTATCTTTCAGGGCTTGAATTAAATATCAAAGTGCTGAGAACAAAAATAAATGTTCAGAAATACTATATGGTGGCCTATATGAATGTTAAGGACATCATCTTACCTGTAAAAGGGAATGAATACAAAGGTGCTATAATAGGGTCTCAACTGAAAAATTGAAAAACAAAACCCCCAAATCCTGTGATTAATAAAACAAGTCTCACTCCCTTCCCCAGGACTATAAAATTAATTTTTAAAGTTGAATTATACTATAGAGAATTCCGGAGAGGCATTAGATAGCCCCTGCACTCAAGGAAATGATTATCAAGCTAGAAGGACACGATTCACCTATGAAACAAAGAACAATACAGTCTTCACTGCTGTGGGACTTTAAATATCCTAGGAGCTCTAAGGCAGGAAAGATGGCAAGAGGTGGATGGGATAGCCAGAGAGACTTTCATGGCAGGATCAAACTTGGAAGAATCTTGCAGGTCATGCTTCATTTTGGTTAGGACATGGAGGGAAAACATGAGGACATCTCAGACAAAGACCCATCTGAGGTATTTCATGTGGGAGATCACGCAAGCATGGATAGAATAGCATGGATTGTCAAATGCAGAGAAACAGACTCTTGGAAGAGTCAGGTCATACAATGACTCTTGTGAATCAGGCAAAGGAATCTGGATTCAAAGTGGTAAATGATGGAGATTCCATGTAACTTCTCCATCAGTAGATAATAATCCTCACTGAACACACCAATGAGAGAGTGAAAAACAGATCAGGCAGCTGGTAGCCCACAGGTAGACCATAATGTTACCAATTAAATATAAACAACTCTCCCAGAAGAGAAAAATAACCAGTGTGCCACTGTGGGGTAGAACAAAAGAAAGGAAAGCAACCACAGAAAGAATGAAACATCCCCTTCCTCCAGTTGCTTATTTATCATTGACAACCCTAGCCATGTTCTGCTGTCTAGATTGAAAACTGCCAAGATACTTGCATTAGTTCCTGGGGGCTGGTGGCTTAAACAACAGAAATCTATTCTGCAGTTCTGGAGGCTGGAAGATCAAGGCGTTAGCAAGGTGGTTTCCCTTTCGTTCCCTCACCTTGCCTGGCAGTATTCTTTTCCTTGTGCCTCCACATCTCTAGTCTCTTCCTCTTCCATATTGATTGGGGCCCCATGCTTATGGCTTCATTAACTTTAATTACCTCCACAAAGGCACTATCTACCAATAAAGTCACATTATGTGATCCTGGGGATTAGGACTTTATATGTGAATTTTGGGAGGATGTAGTTGAGTCTACCATGATACCTAATACTTCCAGAAAGCACTGAAACCAGAAGTGACCTCTGTTTCCTTAACTCCTCTTTAGAATCATGCATCACCAGCCCCACTTCTACAATAAGCCTTTCCCAAATTCCTTCTGCAAAGATGCCCCATCATCTCCTTGCCATGCATTCTCCTTTGCTTAAATTAGCAGGTTAAAGTAATCAATTTTGACTACTACTATATTCCCTGTGGCTTTGGGTATTGGCTTTTTACCATATTTCCATATTTCTGATACTAGCCTTTTTCATTCTTCGTGTTGAAAGATCCACAGATCCCAAACCCGGAACGAACCACACGAGACACTGGCTGCAAAAGCAAGAGGCAAGTTTATTGATACACAGGCGCCTGCGGGTGCTCAGCGAAACCTCAGCTGGAGCTTCGGTGAACTGGCACACCGGGCTCTGGGGCACAGATCTTTTATAGGGAGCAGGGGGTTAGTTTTCAGCTTAGCACAGCAGCAGCCTTTCTATTGGTTTCCCTGAATCCAGCAGCGGGGTCACCTGGGGGGTAAACTTGTTTTTTTTTTGCTCAAGTTTGGCCCTCCCGGGGTTATCTATATGGAACATCTTGTGGTTGCCATTGTGCAAGACTTGAAATGCTATGTGCAACTGGTGGGGTTTTGACATGGGGGCTGGGTAAGAAAGCATCCTGCAGCTTCAAGGCACAGGGGCTGGATTTCCTAATGTTGGGCCTGGGGCCTTGAGGTCCTTCAGTGTCTGCCTTAATTGCCATTTCCCCTTCCCGATTAAGTCCTGATCACTCTTAAAGACTGAGTTCAAATGTTACTTACCCTGAAAACATTTTCTAATGTTCTCCTGCAACATGAATTAGATGCTTCTTTGGATGGCTTTGTAATATGCCCACTTGTCTACGCTAAACTACATTTCCCAGAATTCACTTGTTAAAAAGGTTTCTAGTTCCAGTGAGCTACAAGGAAGATTCCTGGAAGACTTGAAAGACAGAAGGAAAGCAACAGTCCTTTCCTAGCTCACATTCCTTGCAGCTGATCTGCTGAATTGCCTCTGTTGGTGTGAAGCTGCAGCTGGATCTGTAACTGCTCTGCTTTCCCTCATTCTCCCTGAGCTTCTCTGAGTTCTGGACCATGTGTGTGTTTAGTTTTGTTGCCAAGGTCACTTAGAGGTAGAGGCAAGAGGAACTTACAAGCATTTTAGTCCAACCTCAAGAGGTTCCAGCTTGTGTTTGTGGGTTCTAGCCTCTTCTTTATCTCCCTTGCTTTACCATTTTCCCCTTCTTGACTAGTTGGGTCTATGGACTTCAAGGTCCAACATCAGATGCGGAGAAGAAATCTTCATAGAGACGGCTTAACCTACTGTCCAATTGTGTAATGTCAAGTCCCTGTAACAAATAATTATCATCTATCTATTCATCATATTCTATCATCTATTGTCTTTCATCTACCTATCCATCCAACTGTCCAGCCTCTATTGTCTATCCATCCATCACCTATCCTTTCATCCATCATCTATTTGTCTATCCGTCCTCTCTCTACCTACCTACCTACCGTCTATCTCTCTATCATCTATCTTCTATTTATCTATAAGCTACCTATTGGTCCTATTACTGTTTCTCTGATTGAACCCTGACTCATATACCCCTCCTCTGAATATTTTTCTATATTTCCTCTAAACCTTGGACAGACTTCATTTGTACCATTTGTCATGCTTTGTTGTCATATTTTGTGCAGTAGATTGGACTATTTTGTCAATTCCTCATGGCTTCCCTCTATCATGTGACTTTGTGGTATACTGGAATGGGTGGAATGTATGCCCTCACATTGATCTTGACAATGTGATTAAATATGCTTGTGTGGTTTGATTTGGGTTTTTATACATTGTGACCCATCTTGAGAAAAGCATGCCCCAGGGAATCCGCTACCCCTTCCATCTGGGCCTTAGAACACACACATGGAGAAGATCTGAGCCCAGCCCACAGTGGGAGCCAAGCTCAGCTGACTCATAGCCTGAAAGAGAGCCACCCAGCATAGATCTGCCAAACCACCCTTGATCTGCAGACTTGCCAGTATAAGAATAAATATTTATTGCTGTAAGCCAACATACTGTGGAATAATTTGTACGTAGCCTTATTGCAGCAAGCAACTAGTCAATTCACTTTCTCCTCTGCGTCTCAGTTAGCATGGCTCTTTGAGATCAAGAACCACACTGATTAATTTCCTTAGAGATCAGGAACCACACTGATAATTTCCTTATCTACAACCCCTACTAAGGTGCCTCATGCACAGTAGATGTTCAATAAATGTTTGCTGCATGATAGGATCAACAAATGACCAAATGATTGAACAGTCACAAGGATGACTGGCATGTCAAAGTGGTATTTTAGAAAGAGAAACCCAGGATGTTATTATATAGGCTGGAAGTGATGGAAATGAATGGAAGCAGACAATAGGCATCATGTGGCCATGCATAATTATTGGAAAAATTATTTTCCTTTTTTACCCCAGACACTCCAAGATTTAAAAGGCCCCATGGGTGCTGTTCAAGCTTTTTTTCTTTTGGTGAAAAAAAAAAGAATTTTTTCTTTTGGTGCTGGGGAATGGAACCCAGAGTCTTGCACATGCTAAGCATGACCTTTACCACTAAGCTATACCTTCAACTATCCTGTGATCCTTGAAGAACATTTTGTTACTCTCTAAAATCTCTCTCAAGCCTGTACCTCCTGTCTGTAGCCATATATAATATTAGGAAAAGTGACAGAAGATAAAAAGTCTAAAATGCCTCCAATAAAACAGAAAACAAAGTTACTTAGGAAGTAAAACTTTCTTATTTTTCCTTTATATAACTTGGTTTCTGTGTAATCGTCTAATTTGATCTGGGCAGTTCATGTCCTTCTTGATCTACTGATGGTTTGTGTTGGTGACATACAGTGTAACACCACATGTGAGACTCTCCAGGCTCTTAATCTGGTCACCAGAGGTCTCTGCAGCCTGTTTCCCTCCATCTCCTCAGTAGCAGTCATCCCAACTGAGACTCTTGTCACATTCCCTTAGCACATGTGTCATTGGCCTGTCATTAGAATTGCTTCTTAGGAGACAGCTTGAAGGATGCCAAATTCATTAGCTGTCTTCAATTGAACTTTGCAAACCCTTTTCTTACATTGAGCAAACAACACACATATAAAAACGTTGCACCCAACACCATAGATACCCACGTGTCTTCCACTGTGTTTTGGAGAACAAAGAAATAGTATGCATTTTGTTTGGTGTCAATCATAACCTGAGATTAAAGCTGCTGTTTAATGCATTCAAAAGTTACACCCGCCCAAATCAGGCTTTCTCTGTCTAAGCTCTGAACTTCAAAAGGAATATTTTATAGGGAAAACACACACACATACACATACACACACACACACACTCACACACACATAAACAATGCACTTGCACATAAACACACGCACACATGCACACACTTCAAAAAGGTGCTGTAAACACTTGAATACATTTCATCCTTGTTCCTATAAATGAGATCCAGTGCTGGAATGCCTGGAGAGTCATCAGGGTTGTGCAAAGCCACTGAGAAATGCCCCACAAGATACCCAAACCATGTTGATAGAAGTAGAAAGGGTCAGTTGGTACATATGGGGGCAACTTCTTGAATCCAACTTCCAGGCTGTTTCAAGTTGAAACAAATCTTATTTTGTAACAATTATTTACCCAGAAATCTCTGGAAGATCATTTCCCTTTTAGTCTATCTTTAGCATCTTGCTACAAATGAAACTTATCCATATAATACACTGAATTCCCACTGAGTGTATAATATTGTGCTACTAAAATTTTACTATTAAAATGTCCATAATTTAGATGCCATTAACTCAGATTTAGTGATAATTTGGACATAGAATATCATTTTCTGAAAAGTAATGTCTGTAGTTTTTAATGATTATAAAAGCAACTCTTGTTTACAATATTGCTTAGAAATATTGATAAGTATAAAGGAGAAAAAATTATCAACACCTAAATTAAACTGGAACAATATAATTGTTTTACTTTTGGCATATTTCCTTTCAGTCATTTTCACTGCATATATTTCATCTTTTTATATAGAATTGGGATAGAATTTTAAATATTTTTTTATACAACATGAAACAGTTTTCCCATGTAACCAATGACTTTGAAAATATGCTTTCCAAGGATTGCATATTATTTAATTTCACTAATGTCCCCAAATTGATTTTAATATTTCCCTAAGGTTAGATACTAAGGGCATTTCTAAATTATATTGATAGCACTGAGGTGAAAATTCTTAAACATGAATGTTTATAGTTATGTCTGATTTTCTTCTGAGAGAAGAAAACTATTTTAGTTCTTATCATATATCACCAATTGCTTTGTAAAAGATTTGCAATGGTTGACATTCCCTCACATACAAGAATGCATGCTTGCCTTTCTCTCAAATGCATTATTATTTAATTTTACATTTGCAAATGTGATGAGTGAGAACATATTACTTCACTGTTCTACTTGGTTTCTTTGAATACCAGTGAAGATAAATATCTTCCCCAAGGTATATTGTCTACTTTTGTGGGCAGTTAATGTACCTAAGTCATAAACTAGCAATTTTAAGAATTGAGTTATAACATTTCAACATATATTTCTGCATTTTAATTCTTAAAAAATGCTTTTAAATTGGGGCTTGGGTTGGGGCTCAGTGGTAGAGCGCTTGCCAAACTCGTGTGAGGCACTGGGTTAGATCCTCAGCACCACATAAACATAAATAAACAAAATAAAGGTATTATAAAAATGATTTATTTAAAAAATTCTTTTAAATTATATCCCTCATATCATCATTTACTTTAGTAAAAATGCTTCTGGTGCTGAATTTTAAAGTTTTATATAGCCATAGATTCCAATTATTTTATTTTTTTCATAAAAAGTTTTGCCCACCCTGAATGTAGGTTGATATTTACCTTTGTATTTTGTTGTTTTTTTATTTACTTGCCTATTTATTTATTTACCTATTACTTAATTTATTTATTATTTTGCAGTGCTGGGGATTGAACCTAGCACTTCATACATGCTAGGCAAACACTCTTGACATAGAGCCACATCCCCAGCCCTCTATTCTATTTTGAGACAGGGTCTTGCTCAGTTGCCCAGCCTGTCCTCAAACTTGCCTCAGTCTCTTGGGTAGCTGTCATTACAGGAGTGTGCCCCTATGCCTAGCTTATTTTTAATTTTTACTGATTGATTCATGTATAATTTATTTTAGTGCATGGTATAGAAGGTGAGATTCCCACTTAGTTTTTCTATTTTTATGTCACATAAATAGTTTTACCAGTATTGCTTATTATATGATCCTTTTCTCTGATTCCATGTTATTGAATATGTAATTTCTTATGTTGGTATCTCATTGCTTTAATTATGAAAATTGATAAAGTTTTATAACATCTAATTATCCTAATCCTTACTCTTTATTTTCAAAGGGGATTTAAGTTGAAGTTTAGAATCATATTGTCCATTCAAAAAAGTTCTATTGAGATTTTGACTGGTATTCATACCAAATTTTTTTATTTATTTGAGAAAATTTAACTTTCTTACAGTACTTGTGCTTTGCATTTGGAAGCAAGCACCAACTATGAATTTACTAAAATCTTAATGTTTTCTCTCTTAGGGAAGACACTATTTCCTTCTGATAGTTTCTACATCTGTTGCTACGGATTTAAAGTAATTGAATTAACTTTTTTTGTTTTTACCTTTACCTTAAATTCTTACAGATTTTCAGCTATTTTCCATTTTTTATGTTTTTATTCACCTCTTTTGCAAATGATAACATTTTCATCTTTATCTAATTAGCTTCTTGTTTTAGCTCTATGATCAGACCTCCAGAACATTATTTAATGAATAATAATAATTTTCTTCCTTGTCCATCTCCTATCTAGAGGTTGATTTAAGATAGCTGCCTTTCATCAAATTTTAAAAATTCCTTTGTACTCCTAGTTTCCTAAGCTTTAGGCATAAGGGCTTAATTTCATTAAATACTTGCCCATTGAGTTTTAAAAAATATTACCTGCTAAGGTGATTTTTATCTTACATTATCTCTTATAAACTTAAATGATCTTTTTATTCTTACATAAACCATAACTGGTTGTAAAGTAGGATTCTTTTATTGTGCTCTATCTTTGATTTATATCAAGGGTCATAAGTTGAAACAGGATCTTAACTAGAAATCTCAAGGAATTTGTGACCCTTTTTTGAGGAAAAAGCAAATGATATACCTTTGACTAAGTTTAGAAAACATATTTAAAACAGCTCTGGCCTGGCATAATGGTGAACCTGTAATCCCAGTGGCTCAGGAGGCTGAGGCAGGAGGATTGCAAGTTCAAAGCCAGCTTTAACAATTTAGTGAGGCCCTAAGCAACTCAGTGAGATCCCGTCTTTAAATAAGATTAAAAAAAGGGGAGGGGGCTGGGGATTTGGCTCAGTGGTTTAGCATCCCTGGGTTCAAATCCCCAGTACTACCACCACCACCACCAACAAAAATAACCCTGTTGTCACAGATATTTACATAACTAAGGAGTGTATGCCTGCCTTAGTTTATTATAATATTCACAATGATCATTTACTTTTGGGAAATTCTCCAATTTCAGAAAAGACTTCTGAAGTACTAAGGTTTTAGTGAACTCTGAGAAATGGAAAAAAAAAGTGTTTGAAGAGCTGTTATGAAGTTTTCACTACTGGCTGATGAGATGTTTTTGAATTATCAGCCATTTTGTTGCTTACGTTTTAGAATTGAGAGTCTCTATAGCCCTGCCAATCTTCATTTCTTTCATTAATACCTCGAGACATGTTTCAGGTGGTAGAATCGAATTGAGATGGCGGGACTAAAATACTGCCAAGATGTCTGTCCATGGCTGACCTTCAGAAAAATCTCTTGATGACTTTAGCTTCCTCCCATCAAATACACCATTTACATACGTCTACAACATTCCCTTGACCGTTTTATGAGGCACCCCTTGGAGTGTGCCTTCCTACTCCCTGAAAATCCTCAGGGCAGGTGGCGCTCTTTCCCCTCTTATGTCCTCCTATCAACCCATCATATGGAGAAAGGGATGCCTGGCCCTTGTGGTACTGATCACTAGCATTTATTTCTGATATTCCTCGCAGTAAGACTGGCCACAGAGAGGTGAGGTGGGCACCCAGAGTGACTTGAATGCACTACCGTTCTTCCATAGTCACTGTAGGTATCATCTGAACCCTTTGAATTAGTGAGTTCGGTTTAACTTAAAAAAAAAATCACCAAATAGCCGTCATATGCATATATATATTACAGTATTAAGATACTCAGTCTGATTATATGATGCTCCTTTGTCCTTCTGAGTTAGATTAAAATCTTAATTTCTACTAATTGAGTAGCAATATCTAATTAATTCCACTATTTTAAAAATACTTAAAAAAACCCACTCAGCATATCTTTTTACCTTCAATATGATGCATTTATATTATAGGAAAACCCATAAAATCTATAAATTAAATGACATCAGGAAGATACACTAAGGCAGATAACTCTTTATGAGATTAATTAGACTCACATAAAACTTGATTATGTTCATATTATAAAATATCTTTTCTCAGTATTACAGGGGAAAACTCTATTAGTACTTTTCCCTATCTGATTCTAGCAAATTACATGAATTATTCTGAAAATTTTGCCTTTTTTATAGATTGAAATGCAGAGAACCTACTTTCTATTTTTAAAGATCTACATAGGTAACTCCATTGTCACTGTTTGGTATAAGTAAATGAAAAAAAATGGAAACTAATCAATGATCTTTGGAACTTTGATACGAACAGATAAGAGTGATTTGATTCCCTCTCAAATTCAGTGATGCTTCTATATTCTGTATTTTGATCTCAACACATAATCATTTTGACCAGAGATTCTATATGATTAAGTCCACAAATTTCCTAGGAAAGAAGAAAAAGTATCCAAATTTGGACAGGGTGACACTCATTGGCTGCCCTGGAATAGGAGTGTGGGTCCATTGCCATGGTAATATTTAGACTTTGTAGGTCTTTAGCGACAAGAAGGAACAGGAGAGGGGACTGAGAATGAGAAATTGCCAGCTCTATTTTATGACAATGACAAGGGCCGAGTTTTAAAGATGGCTGTGCTTGTTCCACATGTCCCCAAGGACACTGTTTCTAGCCTGCACCAGATCACCACACACAGTTTCAAAATCACAAAGGAAACTTGTAGAAGATGATTACCAAGCACATATATCAAGACAATGTGTGCTTTGTGATCAATTAAAATGCAAGAATAGTCTATGGTGGGATGTCTTACAAAAGGGCCTTTATTCTCAGTACTTTAAAAAAGGCAGATCTATCAAACTTAAGGATAATACAATGCCATGATGATTTAATTGTCAATTACAAATTACTTAAGTGTACTTTAATGATCTATATAAAGCCTTATTTTTTTTTTTTTTTTACTTCTAATAGCTATTAATGGTTGTTAAAGAAAATGAAACCACTTTACTGAAATGTAATGTAGGGGTCTATTAAGAACAAGTTTTCAAAATGATAAAATATTATCACAAAAATGTGAACTCCTGTACTTTTAATATTCCTGAGTAGGTCAATCTTCATATCCATATTGAAGAATATTTCCTTCAAATTACATGCAATTACAGTTTAAACATCTTCATATATATTATATATAGAATAAATTTTACCTAATTCTCAGTCAAAATGCTTCTTCAGAAGTTGGAAAGAGAATGAGGGCAATTTAAAATTACATTTTCTCAAAAAGTCTTAGAAGATTTAAAATACTAGTCATTAGAATAAACTTTAGTGACCACACTCACCCCTATTTGTCTTCATCTTTGCCCTGATCCCTGTTTGCTTTTAAAAATTATTAAAAGAGTGAATTAGAGAAGCATTTTGTTCTGTCTATAAGGGCAAGCATTTAATCCATTCAAGGTACAGATATGTCTCATTTAGCAGATGTATTTTCAAAGAGAGGCGCAATTCATATTTATGTGTTAAAATACTATTTAAAATATACTAGAGGGTCTTACCAAAGAAAAAATATCTGAAGAGTGAATCCCTTTAAAAGAAATGAGTCATTTTGAAATAATTTTCTTTTTTTTTTTTTTTTTTGTGTGTGTGGTGGTGGGGATTGAACCCAGGGCCTTGTGCATGCGAGGCAAACACTCTACCAACTGAGCTACATCCCCAACCCCATTTTGTAATCAAACCATTTTTCCTAGTGTACCTGTTTGCAAATCTGACTTTTCTATATGGAGTTTCTTTAAGGGAGGCACACCTGTCCTACTTTGAAGATGACTGAATATACATACTGAGGTCATCCTCAAAGTGTACCTTTACGTATGCTCTAGGATACCCATTAGACAAAGAGCTATTAGTAATATGAAATTAAATATCATTAGAGTCAGAATCAAACAGTATCAGGCTGTGTCTACATAACCTAAAGTAATTTAGAGACTTTGCAATTATCCATCTAGCTGGTAACTCTAGACAGTTAAATAAGCCAAACAGTCAAAGCAAAATAGCTATTTTAGATTGGTAATTATTCTTTTTTGGCTACCTGCATTGATCATATTAAACAGCTATCAAATTGCATCTGCTGATTGAAATGTAAAGCGGAAAGAAGGTAGATTTTAAAGCAAAGTAGGGCTTGGAGTCCAACTCCGAGTCAATAAATATCTGTGTCCTCAGCAAGTTTTCTCACCTGAGCTTATTTTTTCATCTGTGAAATGGGAATAATGCAGCCCTTATCTGAATGTTGCAAAGATAAAAGAAATCAACAGATGTCAAGAATCTGGTATATAATAGATACTTAATAAAAGTTAGTTTTTATTCCTTACCATGGTCTTTTCAACTCCAAGGTCTTTAATAATTGGCAAATTCATATTTTTGAATCTTCCATTCTCAACTTAATAGTTCAGTAATTGAACTCATAAGTTATGTGCAAATTGAAATGCTGGCTCGTAAATCCTTGAGGGAAAGAATCAAAACCTATGTTAAAAATAGACAAAGACTCCAAAAACATATAATGGAGAAAAGATAGCCTCTTCAACAAATGGTGCTGGGAAAACTGGAAATCCATATGCAGCAAAATGAAATTAAGACTCTATCTCTCACCATGCACAAAACTCAACTCAAAGTGGATCAAGGACCCAGAAATTAAAGTAGAGACCCTGTGCCTAATAGAAGAAAAAGGTAGGCCCAAATCTTCATCATTAGGCCCCAACTTCCTTAATAAGACTCTTATTAAGTGTAAGAAATAAAAAAAAATCAAGAATCAATAAATGGGATGGATTCAAACTAAAAAGCAAAAGAAACAATCAGTGAGGTGAATAGAGAGCTTACAGAATGGGACCAAATTTTTACCACACGCACATCAGAGAGAGCACTAATCTCTAGGATATATAAAAAACTCAAAAATCTTAACACCAAAACAACAAAGAACCCAATCAATAAATGGGTCAAGGAACTGAACAGACACTTCTGAGAAGATGATATATAATCAATCAACAAAAATGTATAAAAAATGTTCAAAAATCTATAGCAATTAGAGAAATGCAAATCAAAACTACTTTAAGGTTTCATCTCACTCCAGTCAGAATGGCAGCTATTAAGGATACAAACAACAATAAATGTTGGCGAGGATGTGGGGAAAAGGGTACACTCATACATTGCTGGTGGGACTGCAAATTGGTGCAACCAATCTGGGAAGAAGTTGGAAGATTCCTTGGAAAACTTGGAATGGAACCACCATTTGACCCAGCTATCCCATTCTTCCGTCTATACCCAAAGGACTTAAAAACAGCATACTACAGTGGCACAGCCACATCGATGTTTATAGCAGTACAATTTACAATAGCTAAATTGTGGAACCAACCTAGATGCCCTTCAGTAGATGAATGGATAAAGAAACTGTGGTATCCATATACAATGGAATATTACTCTGCATTAAAAGATAATAAAATCATGCCATTTGCAGGTAAATGGATGGTGTTGGAGAATATTATGCTAAGTGAAGTAGGCCAATCCTAAAAAACCAAATGCCAAAGGTTTTCTCTAATATGTGGATGCTGATCCATAATGGGGATCAGGGAGTATGGGAGGAACAGAGGAACTTTAGACAGGGCAAAGGGGATGGAGGGAAAGGGAGAGGGAATGGGGGTAGTAAAGAGTGGAATGAGATGGTCATCATTATCCTAAGTATATGTATGAAGATATGAATGGTGTGACTCTACTTTTTGTACAACCAGAGAGATGAAAAATTGTGCTCTATATGTGTACTATGAATTAAAATGCATTTGGCTGTCATGTATAACAAATTAGAATAAATAAATAAATTAAAAAAATAGATGTGTCTTTTGTAGCACCTCTGAACATTGCTGCATTGGGGATACTTTAGCACATTAGCCTTTGGGGACACTTCATATCCAAACCGTAACAGTACCCATGTCTACATGATGCCCAGATGATGCTTGCTAACTCTATTTCCCTAGAGAGGAGGAAACTCCAAAGGCAGCATTGAATTACCAGTACTGTGGGAATGTCCTGGTATCATCCTGGCAGCCAGGAGCTGAGGAGATTTTCTCCTCTGCCATGGAACCAGCTGACCATGGACTGAAACCCCCAAAACCATAATCCAAAATAATCTTTTCTTCCCTTAAGTTGTTTATGTCATGTATTTTTACCACAGAAATACAACCACGGCAATCAACATATGATTTTCCTAAGTTGGTTTTGAATGTAGAAGTAGTTGTTGTTAGAAAGGTAGAAAGTACTGTTCAAGTGGTTTTTTTTTTTTTTTTTTTTTTTTTTTTTGTACTGGGGACTGGACTCAGGGGCACTTGACCACTGAGCCACATCCCCAGCCCTATTTTGTATTTTATTTAGAGACAGGGTCTCACTGTGTTGCTTAGTACCTCGCTGTTGCTGAGGCTGGCTTTGCACTCACCATCCCCCTGTCTCAGCCCCCCTAGCCGCTGGGATTATAGGCGTGTGCCCCTGTGCCTGGCTGTTCAAGGGTTTTACAAGGGTGGAAAGAGAAGTGGGGGGAGGGAGGAAGAGAAAAAGAGAGAGAAATGGGGGAGACAAAGTGTGAGCTATCAGAAAAGTATTGCATTTGGTGGGAAGAGTGAGTGCAGGATTCCTGGGGGCCTGTGTGGTTGATGTCTTTTAGTTGAATTATGAGTGTGGATCTCATCTTGTATTCCTTATCATATTTTATGTTGCCTCTACAAGCACTGTCAACATTCTCTCTAAAAACAAGTCTTGGATTTTCTTAAACATGATAACAGAAAAGAATCTCTTTCTATCAAAAAGGGAGGGAAGAAAGAGTTACATTCAACCATCTTTGCAGGGAGTTCCCTGTCTTGTTATCATCATTGATGTTCCATTTCCCCCATTTCAGATATTTTAACAAATTTGTTCTGATTTAGTTCTGTTATCATGGGTCTCATCAGCTCTGATAGGCTCTTCAGTTGAAGAACTTTGTAAATCATACAGTTATAATCCCATGTGATTTTGTTTAATTATTATCATTGATGATTACTGAAGGAATTTCCCTTCCATCCTTCCATCCTGGATTCATAATCTGAGGTTTGCTGATCTGAGTCTCTTTTGCCCTCATCTTAACAGCACATCTGGTAGAACATGCCTGATGCCAAAGCAGCTGAAATGATTCCACTCACTGTGTAAAAATGGTGGTGCCGGAGGAACCCCAAATACACTCACCTCCCTTTTCTTGCTCTCAGGCTGCCCTGTGTCGATCACTGTCTTTCTTGGAAAATGATAAGCAAACCTGGGGCTAGAGAATACAGGAAGGGATTCCAAGGGCAGAGAACTGGCTCTGGAATGGGAGGTTTCGGAAAGGGATCCGGGGTTTTGGAAATAAGAAGCGTGAAAACCTGAAAATGGGCTATGAGGTAAATCCAGAACTGAGTCTTGCCAAGGAGTCAGAACTGTCCAGATGCTTATTTTTAACAATGTGAGCAACATGTTTACATAAAGTTCTCCTTAGCTCATGGATATTTTTGTTAGTGTTCCTCCTACTCATCAGTAATACTGATATTGTCGGGACACTGGGCTTTTAAAACTCACCTTATTTCATAACTCTTTCTGTCGTCTCTCCATATTCAGTTTTGAAACTTAGGGCAATAACCTTATAACATAAGTAACCAGTAACTAAGGAGTTTTGCTAATCCACTATCCCCCTTCCCAGGAAAATGCTAGCTAGGGCTATGGTATTCCATTCATAAGCTACCATAATATTCCAAATTGTTTTTAGTGCATTCTTGGTGTGTGTGGAACAACTTTTGAGTTGTAATTCAGCCAATTATTCCAGATGCTGGTCATTTATTGTGTCCAATCTCCTAACCCCTTTACGACTTGAAAGTACACAAAAACCCTCTGGCATCTGAGTGCTATAAGGAATGCTGTAGTTCTTGCTGTCAATCAACGTCAGTCAACTTGCTACCAATCAAGGTCATCAGCACAAACATAGATATAGGCAAAAACTTTTGTTCGCTTACTTTAAAAAAAAATTTGATTTTTAGTTGTAGGTGGACACAATCACCATTATTTTATTTTTATGTGGTACTGAGGATCAAACCCAGTGCCTCACACGTGCTTGGCGAGTATTCTACTGCTGAGCCACAACCCCAGCCCTTATTAGCTTATTTCTAAACATAGCTTTTGAAAAAGAAGTAAATCATGTTTAATCAACATTTGATTGTTCCAGCCCTCAAGACTTCCATTGTTAGAATTGCATACAGGAAACGAAATGGCTACACTATGACAGAGATAGCTTTTACATCTTTTAGTCTGTTGGGCTAAAACTGGATGTTCATTATCTGAACAACTGAAGGATGGCATAAAATCAGTATTTTGAGAGCAGTTGCTGGGTTTGGATTTTTGAATTACATAATTTTAATGGGTCAAGTTCAGTGATTTCATAGAAACTTTTTAATCCATCTATTATCAACATCAAAAAATAATTACCAATACTGCCTACCTTTCTCTGAAGAAAAAAAAAGCCCCAAATCCTTCTATCTTCCTTAGTACATTAACATCTATAATTGCAAAATAACAGCTATCATTTATTGAGCACTTACTGCACATGGTTTTACCTTTTTGTAGATATGCCACTTCTTCCTATCAACAGTCCTAAGAGATGGAGACTACCCATATCCCCATTTGACAAAGTGACAAAGGAAGAATCCAGCCCTGAATTTCTACATATGGTGCTCAAGGCCACACAGCTATGAAGCTGTGGAATCACAAGGTGGGTCCAACCCAGTTCCAGGGCATGTGACAGAGAACTGCTAAAAGCAATCAAGTATATCCAAACAAGTCCAGTAAAGAAAATGAACAAAAACTCCAGTTTTCTTTTTAAAAAATTGCAGAGTTTCCCCCCATAATTTAGGAGCAGATGACATTCAGAAAAATGCTTTCTTTCCCTTTCCGTGTTTCAGAATATCTAAATTGACTCATTCCTAATCTTTAAAATTTGTACATTTCACACCAGGAAAGACAGTCTAAGAAGGGAACATTTTATTCCCAACTGACATTCTGGGTTTAAATATCCTTTGCAACAGTTTTGTTTTGAAAGATCTCAGTGGTTGCATATGAACCTGCCAGATGTCAACAATGTGTCTGCCATCTACAATATCCCCCAAAGACTAAAATTACTTCTTACTGATACAGTATTTGGAAATAACGTGCAAATACCATTGGACCTGCAGTATTACTAAGTGTCTATGTAAACGCCTCTGAAATAACAGATGTTCTGGGTTCTTGTTGTTCCCTTTGAATAACAAAAATTACTTTGGGGGTGGAAACTAGTATTCCTTTCACTTTTCCATAACAGTTTCAGGAAAAGTCATAGCTTCTCATCCTCAGATCAGCTTCAGGTTCCAGAATCCACCTGTGGCTACTGGCAGGTTTCTGCAGGTGTTTGCCTGTGGAAGCTGTCAAGAATTGGTCTAAATCAGGGCAGAGCAACTGACAGAAGGATATTAACTGGCAGAAACTGTTTTAGGTGTCAGAATTTCTTTCTGGGACACAGATATATAGGTGGAATCTGCACTCAAAAATAAATCAGTGATGAGGACAGCAGAAAAGGCAGAAACTGAGCTATTCAGGCAGAAGAACGGTTACCTGCAAAATTCACAGTGATTGATGAAAAATGACACATGACAGGGGCCAAGAGAGAGACCCAATTTGCAAATGAGTGGCATTTCCAGTTACTTCAAGGGAAGGGGGGGGTGAATTTTAGCAAGTCAGATCCTAAAAGGTGAGGGGAAATACATTAAATACGAATAAATAGGAAACTGTGGTTTGAATTGCAAGATTAGTCAGATGATTATCAATATATCATGTTTATAAGCATTTTGCAATTTCTAAAGCCCTTTCTAGGGCTGTTAAGTGATTTAACTGATTCAGATCCTCAGACTCAGGAGTAGAACCTAAGTCTTGAATTCAGAAAAGGGAAGAGAAAAAAGGAAGCAAAATTAAGGGATTTTAAGGTCTCCCCCCTGAAGCTAGTGGCATGGAAAAGGAGGAGGAAAACTGGTTTAATGTAAAAAGAATAAGAATCACCAAGTCTGATGTGAGATGAGGCATGCGAAGTTCATGTTAATTTCATATGCAGGCACACACTGTCTATGGCAGAGCCTTGTGGCTCTGGGAAGAAGCATCTGATTGCAGTGAAAAATAAAAACAAAACAAAATAACAACAAAAACCCCATATTCTAGACTTGGCTCAGAGAGTTACCAACTGTGCAAGTTCGGCAATGTCATTTAGCATATCCAAGCCCACGTTTCCTAATCTGCAAAACAGGAGTAATAGAATCTGCCTTCCTCTATATATGCAAATTGATTCGTGGTATTGCTTGGCACTTAGGAGCCAAGCTTAAAATGATAATCAGATTCTTCTTAACCAATCACCTACAAATGTCTCTCAATATTGCAAATTCAAGTTCTAAGATCTCCATGAATTGATGTTGTTCCCACCATACCAAGTAAAGAAAATTGAAATTGAGTGATCAGTCTGTGAACCTGACATTAGAAATTAGGTCTTTGAACTTCCCATCCCCAGATCTTTCCACTGGGGAAAATAAATCATTTAAATATTGCATCCCAAGTCACACAGCTGAAAAGAAACCAGATCTAACTCTAATACTTGTGTTCTTCCTGCTTCACTTATGAAAACTAAAAATTGGTAGCAATTGTTTCATCCTCTTTCTACTGTGGATTACAAGCAACAACCACTCATTTACAGGTAAATATTAAAATGGTATTTTGCCAACGTGGGAAGATAAATTTGCATCAGAACACTGTGAAATCAGCCCGTGCTTTGCCTTTATGGGAAAACCAGAAGTTCACCTCTATTTGTGAAATGAAAATTAATTTCGGTCTTGGTTCGTGAGAATTTGATAGGGCACTGCCCAATGTGTCTTTGAGATCGTATACTCAAATTTTATTACCAGAGTTGATGGGCGGCGCTGAGGAAAATTGCAATATAGTGAGCATCTCTTTTCCTTTCACTGATAGTAAATTGCTGTACATAATCACATAGCCAGAGGGGATAGCTTAGTGAACTAAGCTTCAGGTTTGCCAGCCTAGGCTGCTTAAAACCTCAAGTTCTAATCCCAGGAGAGTCTGTATGACTCTTCATCTCCTTGAGTTTGATCAATTATATTTCATAGATTTTTTTTATTATGTAAGAGACTCAAATAAAGCTTTATAACCCAAATCCAGTCTATCTTAGGAAGATTCTAAATACCTTGTACTTTTTATTTATCTAAGTATTGAATTTTAGGCTTACGGTTTCTAATACCTTCACCACAGTTAGGGAGGAAATGATGTGAAAACTTATAATTAAGACGAGAGTATTTTGGTGGAATCACACACTGTATTATTTATATATGGGATCTACCAGTCCTGATGAAGGAATGGGTCCATGGAACAAAGATGAATCCAACATAATAAATGACATTAGCCACCATTTATTGAATGACCACCATGTGCTGGGCACTCATCATGAATTATTTATTCAATCCTCAGAGCTCCCTTTCAGATAGATATTTTTATATTCCATTTACAGAGAATTCTAAATGCCCTCTTCAAAGTCATGTGAGCAGAGTAGCAGAGCTGGGATTCAAACACAGGTGTGTCTGCCCCCAAGGTCCCTGATGTTCCACTTATCTCTGCTGCCCTGAAATTCATGTATGTATAATTGGGAAATAGAAATGACATGTGGAGAAGGGAGCCCATGTGGAGTTGTAGAGTGAAAAACCCAAACCAGGAAGGCAGAAGGACCCTGGGACTCAAGGATAAAACCTGGGTCCCAGTGTCATGCTGTTGTATTATGCTGTCTTTGGTGATTGATCTTCCCACTTATGTCAGGGCTGAGCCACATGGTGAGTAGGCAGGCACTCAGGCGTGGTCTCCAGAAGAACGCAGCCTGGGTGGGTGTGAGGTGTGATACCCTTTTAAAATGTCTTCAAAATGTCACAGGCAAAGTTCTTATACTTGGTAGAGTCTTCACTCTTTGAGATGTCATGGGGAGCTGGGGACCTAGAAGTTATATCCCTCTCTGGGAGTGAGCTCTGTTGTGTCCTGATTGGTTCAATCATCTTTCTAGGTTTTGATATTCTCTGCCATTAAAGAAACTTTCCTTCCTTAATTCACTTTTTTTACTCAGCAAGTGACCATCCCCTTATGATACTCTTATAGTGCTAATGATATTGGGAGTGAAGTCACAGGTGAAATCAATAGGATCCTGAATTTTCTGGTGAGGGTGACACAAGATTCATGTTTGGGGAAGAAGAAACATATAAAAAATGAGCACAGAGATGGAAATGATCTTATCAACTTGAGACATATTGAGTTTAGAGTACCAGAGAAGCATCCAGGTAAAGAAAGTTTCTGGGAGGATCCAGGTGGACATGTGGAGTAAAAATCTGGATGTGTCAGTCTGAAGAATGGGGAAAGGTGAGGACTGGAGACCTATACTGCAAATCATCAATATAAGGGAGATAGTTGAGACCATGAGCAGAAATGAGCTCACCCAAGGAGAGATGTATAGGAAGAAGAGAAGTGGATCAAAGCAGAATGCTGGGAAATTAAACAAACATGAAATAAACACACAAAAACAAAAAGAGAAGAATTAGAAGAGCAGACACAGAGATCAGAGAACTAGGGGAACCAGCAAGGGATTGTAATGGGGAAACCAACATTGAAGACCAGAATTTCCTAAAACATATTCTTAATTTTATGATGAGTTTTATAGGTTAAAGTAAAAGCAGGTTTACTAATTTGCATTGTGAATCTTTAAACAGGACCACAATAGGTAGAGCTTTCTAAAATAGTTCACTTTCACATAAAAGTATTTGTGTCCCTTGAAACTAGTGTCCCTTGAAGCCTGCTTTGGAAAATCCTAGGTACTGAGTTTTGCTAAATAAGAAATGGTGATATCATTTCTGTATAATAAGGACTCACTAAAAGCAAAATTTTAACTTTTTCTAAATCATTGATTACCTTTATCAAAGCAGTTTTGGGGGAGTAATAAAGATAGAGAAGCAAGGGATTGATGTTTGATTTGTGGTAAATGTATATGAAAGCATCAAGTTATACATTTAGATACATGTAATTTTTACTTGTCAATTATACCTCAATAAAGATGGGAAAAAGCCAGGCTGTATAATCAGTGCTTGCTGATCATTCTTTTAAGAAACTTGGGTTTGAAAGGAAAGACACACAGGAGAGGAATTAGGGAGGACATCATATCAGTAGGACATTCCAGGATGAGAGAGTTTTGTGCAAACATATATACTGGACAGAAAAAGTCAGAGGGAGAGAAAGAAAACCAAGAATATGTAGGGTGATGGAGTGAGGTAGAAAGGTCAGTCCTGGACAAAAGTTCTGAAGATATGGAGAGAAACCACTGGTTTGAGATGGAGCATGGGACATGCTTGTATCAAAATAAAGTAGCCATCTGTGAGAACACAGGGGAGAAGCTTGATATTGGTTGGGAGGGACTGTCAAGGCACCTTCCAAGAGGTGGCCTTGGACTTGGGAGGAGTAAGCAGAGAAGCAGAGGGGAGAGAGATGCAGAAAATGAAGCCACTCCAAAGGACAGGAGCCAGAAGAAAGTGTCACAATCCTGACAATCAGAGTGTGTCCAAGGAAGGATATTTGGTATCAGAACGCTGGTACTTTTCATTTCTAGCTAATTTTTTATTCAAAGTCATCGGTTCCTTGGGGTGGGATGAATAATTGACAATAGAGTCCAATTTTGGGTTTCTGTTTTGGCAATTTTGAAATTAGTTGACTCCCACTACCTGAAGTTACATGAAGTTTTTGATTAAAAAGAGTTAAGACACGCGAAATTCATTTTAGGTGAAGTGAAAGGTATAAGTAGTTTAAGATAAGACAGAACAAACCAATCTTATGAATAAAATAACAATTACATGTTGTTCATTTTGCAAATATGGGATGAAAAGTTGAGTCAAGGATTTATCTAAGACCACAATCTGCAAAGAAAAGTGTGAAATAGATCTGAATGAGATAATGTTTTATACCTTGTTGGAATGATAGATGAAAAAATGGAAGTGGTTATTGTTGATTCCTATTTACCACTTAAAAATATAAATAATCAGCAATTTTGTCATATTCTTAAAACAATTACTTTAAGAGTTTTGCACATCGTGCCATTCAAAGCAAGACCTCACTAGGTCTTGTTTTTGGAGGAAGTATGAATACAGGGATTTGGATGCATTCAGAAGACATTTCTGCAAAATGTTTTTGTTCCAAGCAGACTGCAGAAACACCAGCTTTCCAGATGCTTTCTTCTTTAACATTGTATTTTAATCCTTTAGCCAGTCATATTAAAAGCAAATAAGAGAAATGGAAATTGTTCAGTTCTGAAGGTGTTGCTGCTGTCTTAATTAGAAGCCAGCCCCACCCTGTAGCTGGATGAGATGTTGCAGGGAGAATAAGCCATTCCCCATCTCAAACAAGTATTTAAATGGTAATAACCAGGCAGTAAATTGGCGACCTGTGACACCAGCACCAGCCAATGTCCTGCAGCAGGACCTTTATATATACATATCTTTAATTGCCACAAATAAAAAGATAAGCCACTTAATTTAGGTGGGGAAAGCTTAAAAGAAATAGACCCAAATATGATACATTTCTTAAGATGTATAATTAAAAAAATTTTTTAGTTATACATTGACACAATGTCTTTATTTTGTTTGTTTATTTTTATGTGGTGCGGAGGATCAAACCCAGTGCCTCACATGTGCCGGGCAAGCACTCTGCCACTAAGCCACAACCCTAGCCCTCAGATGTATAATTTTAGGGAATGCTCCTTTATTTAGCATGTATTTGGAGTCAAAGAACTAAAAGACCAATTATTTCTTTTATTTGGTGGGGATGGGTGGGTGTGGGGGTATGGGATTGAACTCAGGCACATTGAACCACTGAGCCACATCCCCAGCCCTATCTTGTATTTTATTTAGAGACAGGGTCTCACTGAGTTGCTTAGCACCTTATGCTGAGGCTGACTTTGAACTCAGGATCCTACTGCCTCAGCTTCCCTAGGCGCTGGGATTAAAGCAAATGCCACCAACTGCCCCCCCCCTCCATTATTTCTTTATGTGAAGTGAATAAGTGAATGAGAGAGAGAGAGAGAGAGAGAGAGAGAGAGAGAGAGAGAGAGAGATATTGCATGTAGCCTTTGGGCAGCAAAACAGTAGTGTTTGAAGTTTGTTTATTATTATTATATAAACTGAGGAGATAGACTGATTGACAGACAATCGATTGTTCTAAGGGCCAAGTTTCCATTTTACATGAGAGAAATCTGCCTTCTACAAATACAGGAATCCCTCCTAGGGGCATTTCCTGAAGACTCCTCACCATTGCTATCTCCCCTATTGCTCATCTCTAGCCCAGACTTGAAGCTGTCCCTGAATACCCTTGTCAGAATCATCATCTCAATCACAGTCTTAGCTTTTCTCCCCAACAGAAAAACTCAGGTCTTTGTTACTCTCATTTGCATATCATTAGAACTAGTTCATGCATTTTAATTTTGAACAAGAAAAAAAAGGGTTTTATTCTTAGAGTCATTCTTAGTATAAACTCTAGTCTTTAGAAGTTTATCTTCTTAACCAACATGAAGAACAACTTCATCAGTAACCATAAAAGGTTTGACCTTTAATCTATATATTCTTCCCAAGAAAAAAAATATGAAACCAGTTGCAGTGGTGCATGACTATCATACCAGCTACTTGGGAGGCTGAGGCAGAAGAATCTCAAGTTCAAGGCTGACCTTGAAATCTTCCTTTCTCAGCAACTTAGTGAGAGCCTGATTTAAAAAAAAAAAAAAAAAGCAAACAAACAAAAACAAAACAAAACAAAAACAATAACAAAAAGGGCTGAGAATGTAGTTTCAGTGCTAAAGTACCCCAGTGTTCAATCCACAATACCAAAACTAAAAAAAAAAATAATAGAAAATAATAATATTAAACATTAAGCAAATGGTTCCTCCCCTGATAACTGAATTTTTATCACTTTGTAAGTTAAATCCATTAATATGTTCTTATCTTTGTTACAGATTATTTTAAGCCTAGAAGAACTCAGAATGCAAAGCAATACAATTGAATTAGAATACAGCACCCATTCACCATCTCAGCCAACCTTTGCATTATTTGGGTTTTTAAAGTTATCTAATAGAGAGAGAAGATGGGAGGGGAGGGGAGGGGAGGGGAGATAGTAGAGGATAGGAAAGGTAGCAGAATACAACAGTTACTAATAGGGCATTATGTAAAAATGTAGATGTGTAACCGACGTGATTCTGCAATCTGTATTTGGGGTAAAATTGGGAGTTCAAAACCCACCTGAATCAAATGTACGAAATATGATATGTCAATAGCTTTGTAATGTTTTGAACAACCAATAAAAAAAAATAAAGTTATCTAAAAGAAATCCTTTTCTGTGCTCTATACCAATCGTATAAAATATACAAATACCTATTAGGTTTTGGAAATAATAATTCCTCATTTCTTTTTTTAAAAAATTTTTTTTAGTTGAATGTGGACACAACACCTTTATTTTATCTATTTATTATTATGTGGTGCTGAAGATCAAACCCAGTGCCTCACATGTGTAAGGCAACTGTTCTATCACTGAGTCGAGAGCCCAGCCCTAATTTCTTCATTTTGACATAAGAATAAACAAAAAGCAAATTATTTACATGGTTTAAAATCAGCATGATATAGGCATATTCAACTTTTATAATATCCCTAGGTGGCAGCTGGTATTCTAAACATCATCATGCATTCCACTCAGTGGAATGGAATGCAGATTATTTTATATATAAAAAATTAGGGGCTCCAAAGTTAAAAGCCATGGATATATTTCTGGGGGTCAAAATAATGAGTATTTTGGAAATCTAAGGGAAAAAATGAAATAAACAAAAGATATGCCATCAACTTCTGACGATTTAGCAGCTATGATTAAGTTAGGAAATTTTTTTCCCAGCCTGCCCCTCTTCCTCTGGCTGCCAGTGTCCTGCCATTTTGTTGCCCTTTCAGTAAGCCCCAAGGAAAAAGAGAGGACAAGACAGCCTTAAAACCACCTGGAGGGGACATATCATTGAAACTGCAAAGCACAATTTTTAGATCATGGGTAGATTAGAATGGATTTTAATTTGGTTCTCTACTTTCTAAGGAGTACTGAAGATAGTGAATCAGATTTTCAAAAAACTTGAATAACCAGTGTTACACTGGCCACACCACAAAGTACAACTGTTACCTCCACATTTATCCCAAGACACTTTGGCTATTGGTCTATGTGGAAGACATGTCCCTCACAGCAGTCGAGCCATGGGTATAATTGATTGATGGTCCCAGACTCTGGCTCTGAAATCCACGAGTTCATTTGCATCATGGTAAGCTTCTCACTGGCTGCTCACAGCCATCGATTGAGTGTGGCTGGGATCCTCCACAGGCTCTTTCCCAGGAGATACCAAGCCACTCATAGTCACATTCTGCTCAAGGACTCCTCATTGGCATTGCTCAGCCCTCCTTAGACTGCTCTGTGATCTAGGATACTTCTGCCCACCTTCCTTCCCTGGGGTCAGGAGTGCATGGCAGCCTGGCCACTTTCTTTGCCTTTTCTGGTCCCGGCCCCATTTCCTCTCACAGGCACTGCCCCTAGCATGCCAACTTCCTTCCTGGTGCCTGCTTCTCCAAGTGTAGTGCTTCTCAACATCAGGTGTAGTAAAGCATGAATTAGTAATCAATGAAATCCATTCCTGGCCTGCACTGTGTATTGGTACTCAGGAATTTTCCATTTCATAAATAACCAATTTGGAATAACTGTCCTGGTTCATACCAGATGATACCAGGTGGTGGCTGTGGGAATGTTGCTCTTCCTGATTTGCCAGTAATGATGCCTTTCTTCTACTCCTTTTCTATACTCCCAAATGAGAGAGAACATGTTGTCCACTGGAACTCCAGGACTAGCTCTGGATGATTCCTGCAGTGACACAGGGCTACAGGACTGAGGGCAACTCAGTGACTTAATGAAGTTATTCTGGTCCTATCTCTGGTTTCCAGGTTCTGTTCTTGGTCCATTTCCCCAGTTCTCTATCTTCAGTCTTTTCTTGTTCAATATAGAACACCTGCTCAGCTCTCCAGGGCTTGGTGTTTTCCCCTAAAAGAAAGATGATTGGTTGTCCCAAACCCCATCTAGTCATTTGTAAGTCCTTTGTAAATCTGAGTAATAAAAGTGAAGTGGAAGGGTTTGGGGCATGATGGGAGCTTATAGGATAAGGTGGGTGAGGAAACAAAACTAAGTGCTGATGGCTAATAGATCTAAGCAGACCTGACATAAAGACATTGTCAGTGTTTTATGCCACATAGCATGCAGCATGTCCTGACCTCTTCTGCCCTGCTTTGCTAGGCTCATTGATGCAGCCATGAGAGAAAACAGCATCAGAATCTCTCCCACCACTTTCTGGCTAACAAAGGGAGAAGGGCAAAGGGGACCTGTGAGTTGCTTTCTGGTCCAAAACAGACTTGTAACCTCTCCCTCCCTACTCATCTATTTTACTTGGTGGTGGTAGAGAACTGTAAATCTTAAGGTTTTCCCCCTAGGAACATAGTCGTAAGACCCATAGTACTAGTAGAACTCTCTCCCAGTGAATTCTGGGTAGGGAGACATTTGTTCCCATTGCTTATCATGATTTATTCCGTGGCAAAACACTTTTCTTGTTTGGAATTTCCAAACAGGAGATTCCAAATAAACTGTGCAATATGATCCATTCATAAGTTGGGTAATAGCTGTGCTAATGATGTGGGATACAGCCTCATTTAGAAAATTATTATTATTATTGTCATCAATCAGTTAGAGTTATTCACTCATAGCCTGATATATTTGGAGCTCAGCTTGATTTCTTTTAGGTCTGTTAACTTGTGGGTTTAGCATTAGGTTCCTTGACTCTATTTGTTTCTCTGAATAATGTCTTGTGGTCCCAAATCCCAATTTAGAATGGGTAGAGGTCTTAAGTGTTATCAAATAAAATTTGGAGGAGACTTTAAAGAGGAATCTAATGCAAAGTTTCTCCAAGTGTGGTCAGAACCAGCAATTTAAAAATTACCTGGGAACTCAGAAATGCAAATTACCAGCTTTACCCATGCCTACTACTTCAAAAATTCTGGAGGTGGGTCCTAGTATTGTGTTTTAATAAGGTTTCTAAGGGTTACTGTGTTTAAACTTGGGACCCAAGTATCTACTAACTTTAGGCCAAGAATTACAGCAATCATGGATCAACTAAAGCTGTCTTAGTGTCTTATACATGAGATTCCCTGTAGCGAGTACAAAAATAGGTTCAAGAATGTCTTTTGAGAGTTTTTCATCAAGTTGGCAAAACTCACAGCCATGGGATTAACAGGAAACTGGTAGGACAATAATTAATTAAATTAGCACAAATCAAATGGTGCCACAGAACATTCAAGAGAGGGGACTAGATTCATTGAATTATATCTATTTGGATATGATTCAACATTTACCTTACACATATATAATAAATACTGACGGAAAGGCAAGATGTTCTTCTGGTCAATGAGAAAGAAGAGGGTGAAATCTTTTTTTCTTAACTCTAAGAATTGGAGGTAAACTTAATAGCATCTCTAATATATCCTGTTTTATCATCAGTGAAAATGACTCTGTGGCCTTTCTCCTTGAACCATCGTCACCACCATGAGAGCTAAGAGAGTTAAAAAAAAAATTTTTTTTCATGTCAATCTTTTCTCATTGACCAAAAAAAAAAAAAAAAATTCTTAAAGCTAATTCATATTGACACCGTGAGATAGCATTTTGTAAAGTCTAAAATGTTATATGAAAGTTAGATATTTGTGCTATAATCAATATTGTTTGAGTTAAAAAGCTGCATTGCTTCTGCATGAGAGGTTTGATAATTTTGTTCACTCAAAAATGGCAATATGAAGAGGAAAGGGCCTCATTCAGTTTGAGATTTAAAAAAACAAAACAAAACAAAAAACTATTTCTTATTCCTTCTGTAGATACATCTGAAAATGAACAACAGACAAATCAAAAGCCCAAGGCTTTCTTTAGAACTCCAAATGATTTTTTTCAAGTTTCTGAAATGACATAAAATCAAATCCCTTTGAAAGTGAACAGCCTCACATATAATTTTATACACCTGACCCTAAAACTAAGAAGGTGATAATTTGGTCACTTTGGGGGGTCATTAATTCTTTTAAGTTACAAAAATTCCATTTAGCAAATTACCTTTTCCAAGGCACTAAATGACATCTTAAAGGTTTCAAGTGTTAAACTACCTTCAAAGGTGGTCAGTTTACCCCCTAATCACTGATAACATCAGTCCAAATAGCTTCAATTTCTTTCATGTTAGATTCTGATAAACATAAAACACTTTTATGGACATTATCAAATTTACCCTTAATTCGATAGTTAGAGTGGAGGAGGGGAGCCTGAGAAAAAGATTTTAGAACTTTCATTGTAAAGTAAAGGATATCATGATGTGAAAAAGATTTTAATTACATATTTGTTCAGTAATAGCAAAATCATATTATTTGAACATTGTTCTTTCATTTTTATTGGCTGTGCTTTATAATGCTAATAAAATGTCCATTGTAATACCTCTTTGATTCTGATTTATGCTTTCAGGCTGAGCTGGAACACACGGTGCTAGAATTTATATTGCGGTCTAGGAAAGAATCTTTCTGAATCTTTTTGACCACTGTAAATATGTTGGGAACTTAGTAAATGCTTCCATGAGGCATTTCCAGCGGCTAGATTGCCAGGATGCACTTATAGAAGGCAGAAGGTTGTGAATGTGCTGCTACATTCAAATTTAGATCAACACAGAGAGACCATGTTAGGGAATGAGCCCCTTTCTTCACCTGAGGTAGGCACATTTTCCTCTTTATGGCAAGCTTAAATGACTTCAATTTGGTTCTTGTCCTCAAAAGTCAAAATTAAATCCAGTTAATGAGCTACTATATCATTTTTCAAGAGACCAACGACTAAAAATTTTCTAAACAAGAAATAATTCATCATTATATTCATCTTCAAAATATAATGGATGCAATAGGTCCATCTACAGAGGAACTCTGTAGAGATGTCACACTATCAGGCAAATACTAGCCAGTATGAATTGTCTTCCAATTCTTGGAGTTTTTAGCTCCATGGATTGCTTTTAACATGCATTCCTGACAAATTTCAAGGAAAAGTTCTAACTTTTCATGGTGAGATGGTAAAGACCCTATTAATCGGACAAGGTTAAAGACGATAGCCTATGTGTGGAAAATAAGGAAGTTGTTTTTTTCAGTTTTGACTGAAAAAGAATTTACTCCTGGAGAAGGTGAATCCATTTGGCTTACCAGGATGGTGTTTCAGATTCAATTAAAACATGACACTTGGAACCAAGACAACAGATGGCATGCTACAAGACAGAATCTACTTTCGCATTAGTCAAAGATTTGGGGGGCTTGGAAAAGATGTTAATTTTTTTTCCTCCTAATTTCCCCCTATTATCTTTCTTCTATCTTTATTGCTTCCCTTTTGATGTTGGAAAGAGATTTCTTGTTATGGTAAATTTTCTCTGTTACTTCAAGCACAAAAGCCTCTTCTGGCAGAATGATGGTCTCATCTTAAAAACAGGTAGTGGTTCCCAGAGGCCTTTAAGGCTTTGTGAGTGACTTCAGCCTGGCAGACAAGCCAGGCACACAGGACGGCTTCCCAGCATGCCATTCAGTTTCTTCTGAAACCTCTATCATATGACAGGATGGGCTTGTACATTAGAAATGGGACAGAAGAGGCTTTTAAAATCTTAAATCTGCTGTTTGTTTTTCTTTCATACTTGGATTGGAGAAAAAAAAGAGAGAGAAGGTGGGGGTGGGAAACCCAGGAAGAAAATGAAAGTTTAACATAAGAAACTAAAATTAAATAATGTGGAAAAGATTTCAAACATCTTTTTTTTTTCAAAAACAAAACAAAATCAATCTTCAATGCAACTTGTGGTACTGTTTAATTAGTCAAATAAAGAATTTGACCTGGGTGCAATGTCACCCACTCTTTTCTTTAATATGGTAACATGTCACAATATATTTTTAGTTTTTCTCTTCAGGAAGTCAATATCACAAACTATAAATACACAGTGTAATCTTCTGCCAATAAAATGAGGTCAGCTTTCCTTTGGGTCTCCTTTAAAATTTGAAATCATTATCTCCCAACACTAAATCCCCTCACCTACTTAAGATTTACCTCTTCTCCCCCTATTCCCCACCTACTCCCCCCAAGGAAAAGAAAAACAGAAGCCTTTCGATTCCAAATGAACTCTTTGGCCTTCATCAGGTCAAAAAAAAAAAAAGTAAGATCATAAGAAAAATCAAAGTACATTGACCAGATAGGGGCTGAGCTAAAGAAATAAAGATATGAAGGCAATGAAAGAAATCCATCCTTATGTCCTCTTTAGTCCCACTAGCCAAAAAGAATGCTGAACTTTTAGAAATTTAGGAGCACTTAGTCCTCTGGCTAGGGGCACATGACCACTTACAATATTTGTCTTTAAAATGTGCCTAGTGTATTCAAATCTATGAAGCTAATGCCCAATTATAAAGAAAAAGGAGGTAGATTTCAGCTCATACCTAATGTTTTGCAATAAAAAAATGAGAATGACCTAACTCTGCCTAGAGCAGAACAACTAGCCAGCTATAACGAGAAGGCTCTGCTCCCCTGTTCTGTTGGGAAATGGGATGTCACGTCAGATCAAACACTCAGTTTAATAGAATATTATCAAAAATACTAGGTATGCATTACCAATTTGCCAGATATGGAATACAATAAAATACACTTAACACTAAAACAACACTGAACAATTTTAATCTTTCTCTGATGATTCAAGACATTTCAGAAATTTTCATTGACTCTAGGTCACCATTACGAACCTCAATTTCCACTATGCCCAGTGAAGCATGGTTATATCAATTAATAGAAGTTTCCATTTGACAGAATGTTCTAACAACCAGCTTTAACAGTATATTGTTTCTCCTGGGCGGGTACTAGACAAAGGATGAATACCAATCAGTTGGAGTTTTTTGCTTGGGATGGCAGTCCATTTGGTTCAGTGCCTCAAAGAAAGTGCTGTCTTCAAGTGATCTGAATAATAAAGAAGACTCTTTCTGTCCCTCAGATTGTAGGAATTCCTCCACCATGGTTCTTACAGCACACTTACAGAAAACTCTTTCAGTGTGACCAGCTCCTGCTGGTGGTGCTCCAGTGTCCTGAAGAAGGGGGATCCCACCAGCTAAAAGGTCAGCTAAGAAGTTTACTCTGGCTATAGCCTCCCAACCACTGTTTAATAATACCATTCTGAGTGACTGGAAAGTTTTGGAGCCAATAGCAGGCATTCTGATAGTGTGTACTTACTTTGATAACTACCATGTTGGGATGAAAGCATACTGATGCTAATCCTTTTTCAGTTTGGGTCACACAAGGTGACAGCAACGGGTGCTAATTGAAAAGGAAAAACGATAATTCAGTGTTCTAACAGTTTTCACCTACCTCATGCTCTTTCGTCCAGAAGATTGAAAAAACATTTTTCACAAACAGAAATAATCTATGGTAACTTCCTCTGGGGTCTGGGTCATTCTGTGTCTCTGAAAAGGACAGGCAATATTTATGTGATAACAGTATTTTCTGATGATGGGCCAGAATGACCCAAGGAGAAAAAATGTGGTATTCAGTCTTAGGAAGATGGTTAAACTCCACTGCACTGAATAACACAGACTAGAGATTCAAGAATGTTCCAGGAATTTCAGTTTGGCCTGCCATGTTGGATGAGTTACCCAGTTAGAGCCTTATGGTTCTTCCATGTAACACATATGTCACTTTTAAAGAAAACACTGGTTTTCTTCTGGAAAGAACTCTAAGTGTTGTAAACGCACAGCAAGTATTTATGGATGGATCACAGTCTCCCGTTAAAGGCAAATGGACTTCGGACAACTTGGGACTGGAAAAATGTGCTAACTTTGTCTTGTAACATGCCATCAAAAGCCCTATGCATAGAAATATCATGGTGATATTGGGGCCCTATTCTTTCTTTGTTTTCTAACACATTTGAGAGGCAGAGCATGAGGTGACATTTCAAAATGTAGGACAAGGCAATAGGCTTTCTAAATTAGAGGCCTATTGTCACAGCTTCACCAGGACACTCCACACTCTAGGAGCTGCCACAAAGAACCCAGGTAGGGGAGCAAAATCTCTTGGGCAGATGGCTGGGTTTCTCATTCCCATCTTTCTGACTCCACAGTTTGTTCTGTTTTCCCTTTTTAAAATGCGGTTCATTCTAGAAGCAGCCAAATTTATCCACATAGTCCTTCTGAGGATAAATCTCTGAGAATTCTGCTTCAAAGCCCAGGAGAAGCCAGATCTCTGGGAAGAAGCCAAGCAAGATTTCAGTGAAACATCTCCCTCATGCTTGAACAAGTTTTTCTGTTCTGTTGAAACATGTTAAATCCTGCCCCATGCCCTTCTCTCCAGACAGATGGACAGACAGAGAAACAAAGAGACAGATACATGCTTAGTCTGGTGTAAACACTTCTTGGACAAGTTACAGCTTTCGGCTAGGCTCAATTACTGATTCCTAAAGAATCATTCACATTTAATCTATCTACTTTATCCCAGCCCTTGGAACATTTCTCAAACGTTCCTCGAGTCATAACAACCCTCTGAAAGAGATAAGGAGAATGGTGACACAAACAAGGCTTTGCAAAGCGATTTTCCTCTGATCAATCTCACCATGGGTTGGTGAAAAGAAGACGGTAGAGAATCTGATCCCAATTAGGGAGACGGGAAAAACGAAAGAAAAAAAAAAGTGTGGTAAAAGGTCTGTGTCTCTTCTGATCTCCAAACTAGTTTCTATCCACCATTTACCAACTCTTCTGAAGTTACGTGAATAATGAGAAACTGGAGAATTTAGCTGATTAGGCATTTTTACTACAAGGCAGGGAGAGCAGAAGTCATCAATAAAGTGTCCTCCAGGTAAGAGGTCACTCACCGACTTGACCTCTTCCTCCTTTCTAGAGGGAGAAGGGTGGGGAGACAGAGAGAGCTCACTGATCAAAAACTTGATGGTTGTTTAAACAGACCCCGGTGATTCTAGTATATTTTCTGATAGCTTTAAATTCATGGTCGAATGAATCCATCCTCTTATATTCAAACAAAAGACATCTCAGATCATCCTTCAGAGAGTGAATGACTCCCAGAAGATACATATGCACAAAACGTTCATTCTACCACAGCACTAATGGACCATTACCTGTAATATACTTCTTTCAATAAATTAACTGGCACCTTAGGTCATATCTAAATGTATAAACCAGTTTCAGTGAATTAGTGGAAGGACTGGTTTAAATGGTGAAGAGACTAACATTTATCATATATGAAAAAGTCAAGAACTTCAGAGTACCAAAGAGAGTTTGGAGAGCAAGGTGGCTTGCCTTTGAGTAATTTGAGAATTCCCCTTTGGAAGATCCTGAAGTGCTCAGAGGACAGAGTGAAGGCCATTCATAGAAGTCATAGGGAGATAGAGTTTGGCTCCTCCTAAAAGGATGTGATATAAAGGGATACCTTCTATGTGCAAGCCTCTTTTGTGGGTAATTTAATGTAAGACGGGTCATTGCACTACCTCAAAGTCCTGTCTTATAGATAATATTTAAACCCATGGGAGACGAGTCAATAGTGAGGTTCAGAGGAGTTAAGAAATGTGCTTCAGGTCACACTGCTTATAAACAGCAGAAATACATTTAGATCCAAGTTTGAGCTAGTCTCACGTTTGTGTCTATTTGACAGCAGCCTCTGGGACAAACTAAATGCCCCTAAATGAGAGAAATAGGCAAGTCAATATAGCACCCAGAACATTTTCCACTGTAATAGGCAGACAGTTTTTCTAAAAAAAAGAATTTAAGCTCCTAAACTCTGATTATGGGGTTCTCTTGAAGAAATAGAGTGGAGAGACCATGAGTGTCCAATTTTTTTTCTTTCACTTCTTATGAAGGAAGTTTTGTAGCAGCGATAAAGGAAAATAACTCACTATCAATGTTCAGTAAGCTCCCCATCAAACACAGAGGAAAAAAAGCAAGAAGGATGTTGCTATAAAAATAGCTGTAAACTGATCCATCCACATAAGACAACTTTAAAAGCCAGGGCAAATGGATTCTCAGTTGCCCTTTCTTTCCCATTTCTTTCTAACAAGTGTAATCTTTCGTAACTTAGGTCTGAACAATTCCAAATGATGACTTGATTTGCAGTGATGGACCTAGAAGGAAGCAGGGGAGCTCAGTTAAGCGTTTAAATGGTCGCGAATGGGCACAGGACACCAGCCAGTTATTTTGGTGCTCTGAGGTTTGATTTCCTTATGAGAGATAGGAAGGGGCTCCTGTGGTCCCTTTGACCTCGGCCTACGTTACATGGAGTGTCCCTACAGCAACATCCCAGAGTCCATTCCTTATCACACTGTAGAAATGATTATGTATGAGCAGTGTCTAGTCTGTTGGATAACAGCCTGGGAAACCAGGCTACCTGTTCTTAAAGCTTAGCCTCTGACCCCCTTACCAGCAGTGCCACCTGGGCAAAGTATTTAACCTCTCTAAGGCCTACGTTCTTTATCTATGCAATGGGGATACTGACAACACTCTAGTCTGATGCCCTAAAGAGTTCCTATGCTGACAGTGTATTTTGTTCTACTCTTACTGTGCAGCAGAGCCTCTGAACTTCTGTGTGCCAGGTTTATCCAAGGAGCTCTACAAAGGCATGTGAAAAAGCTGAAATTCCAGGGGACCAGATTCAGTAGATCTGTGGTGGTGTTTAGGAAGCTGAAAATCCATGGGTGGCCTTGATACATATGGCTGGAGGAGAAAGCTCCCCCTCTCCAGTTGGTAGGAGGCTCCCAGGCAGGCAAGGGATAGACAACCTTCGGAGCCACACAGGCTTCAGTTCAAATACTTGCTGCACAATGTCTCAGCTGCAAGGCCTTGAGCAAGTTACTGACCATCTCTGAATCTCAGTTTTCTCATTTGTAAAATGGAGAGAATACCCTCTTTCTGGCAGTGCTGTTGTGAGGTTTAAAGAGAGATCAATGATGACAAATTTAAAGCCCTGGCAGGCAATCAATACATGATACTTTAAAAAATGTATACTTATTGTTACACAGATCCCTCAAACCAGGAAAGATCATAGAAACAGGGGAAGAGATGAGCTATTTGGAGCCTTTGAAACAGGCAGTTGAGTGCCTAAGAGCTGTGAATTATGATTTATCTTTTTAAACAACAAATACATGTGTATGTTATTTTTTCTCCCTTCTGAACAAAAGATAGAGCATATTTATGTACTCTTTGTTACCTATTGCCTTTATTTTTTATTTTTATACTTCACAGCATGTCTTGGGAACTTTCCAAATAGGTATATGAAGAGCATCCTCATTTTTTTTATATAATCGTAGTATTCCACTGAGTTGATGTTTCATAGTTCAACCTGTTCTCTAATGAGAGACATTCAGGTGGTTTTCTAGCATTTGCATTTACAAACAAGGTAGGAATGGATCACTTTTAAACAAGTCTTCTCACACAGAAGTAGTTGTAAGGTAAATCCCTAGAAGTGGAATTGCTGGATTGGAAGGCTGGAGATTTGTCATTTTGTTAGAAATTGCTGAATTGCTCTCTTTCGATTTTGTACCAATTTATACTCCCATCAGCAACGGGAGAGATCCTATTTCTCACTCCATCGTCAACATTACCAAGTTTTTGACCTTTGCCAATTGGATAATCAAATGGTGGTATCACAATGTAGTTAATTTGCATTTGCCTTATTATGAGATTGTGTGTATTTTCATGTTTTAGAACAATTTCAATTCCATTTTCTGGAAATGATTACTCACGTCCTTTGCACGTTTCCTATCGGTTGGTTGGATGTTGTCATTTTGATTTATAGCAACTCTACATATTTGCAATAGCAGGCCTTGGTCTATAATATGAATTGCAAAATTTTGCTTTTTGTCATTTATTTTTTAACTCTGCTTATGGGTTTTATTCTGTGTATGTTAGTTCACCATGCAGAATTTGTTTTTATGTAGTTGAATTTATCTAATTTTTATTTCAAGGTTCTTGGGTTTAGTACAATGATTCTAAAAAGGCTTTCCCACTTTGATGTTATAAAAGAATTCTTCCATGGTTTCTTTTGGTAAGTTTATTATTTTTATTTTGCATTACAATTTTTGATCCATTTGAAATGTACCCCAGTGTAAGATAAAGCTCTAATTTCTTTCTAAATGGGTGGAATCTATTTCTTGTATTTAGAGAACAATATGTAAGAAAGCTGTGTAGGGGTAAAATATACTAGCCGTAAAGATTCCAAGCAAAGAGAAAATGATCACTTCAACAAGTGCATTTCTTTCGGTTTTTCTGCTATGAAAGTATACTTAATGTCTTTCTTTTTCTCTTCAACAGTTGTCACTCATTTACTAAAAAATTAATTGTAACATGGAATCAAATTAAAAATTACAGATGGCAACAGTGAACATTCCTGAAGATGAGTTGGCTGATGAGCTGGATTCCCCCCTTTTCTCATGACTGTCTTCGGTGGGCATCCTATCGCCTTGATTTTCAATGCTTTAAAAGCCTCAATGCAATAACAATATAATCATAAAAGCTAATTAGTAAAGATTTTGTGTCTTGTTAATGATGTACAATTGATTGTGGCTTGAGGACAGAGCGGGACTAACCATTCATCCATGATGAGCTTTGCATTTTATCTTCCTACAACGTGAAGGTGATGGCATTTTTATTACTGTTGCTATTATGTAGACATCTGAACCAACTCACCAATCTGTTTTTATCTAGCAGCATCTTTTATTACCACCAAACCTGAGCCCTTTAAAACTGTAGAGATGAGTGTGGGTGCCTGATTACAAGAAGTAAGAAGAAAATTAATTACATTTGGACCAAATGGCGAACACCAATCAGGGTACCATTTACCCACTCCATCTTTGCTTATTTTTGTCAATTATACTTTTCTCCCATAAAGCCATAGAACTTAGTTATGGTATACAAATGTGTGATTAAAAATAACTTTTAAGTAGTCACTTAAATGACTATAATCCCTTGCCTCTTTTTTTTTTAAACCCACTTATTATTTTTTTTAAGTAAATAGATGTAGATAAACACAGGCATAGATACACACAGATGTCACTATACCCATTTATGCAGAGAAGGGAATGAGATGCATAGATGCTGAAACTCCCTAGAGGAAGCCCCTCCTCAGGGAACTCTCTGCTGACTCCCGCGGGTCTGGAGGCTGGCAGCCTTCAATACTATCATCCTTCTTCCCTTGCCCCCTTCCTTTGGTTTTCATGATTTCCTCTATCTCTGCAAGAGGCTGCAACTAGGGAGCCACGTGCCACTGTAACTATCTCTGGGGGATTGGTCCAATGCCTAATTTTTCAAAGGGATGGGAGCTTGGCTCTTTTCAGAGTTGGCCTGGATCACACAGCTGAGATGAGAAAAGTGCACAATAGGTGCCGAGCTTCTGCGGGGAAGTTTGTTGTGACATGGCTCTTTACCTGGAATGTACAACCAAGACAGTAATGCTGGCCTAATAATTCTCTGTTGCTACTTTCTGACACTTGAAAAATTTTAAAGATATACTCATTGGATGCCTGCAGAGTAGCTCCAGGCCCATAACTTGGGGTGGACACACATCCTGCAGGGCCTAGGACACGGTGTTGGTGCTCAGTGTCATCTGGACTCCATTGGCATCCTGCTCCTGTGCCTTTCTTAGACTGTGGAGCCAAAGATGCCCCTGTGGCCTGTCAGCCAACCCCACAAGCTCAGCGTGCAGAGACTGAGGGGCATCCGTAGGTGTAAGAAGTGCTTTAGCATTTGGAACCCTGGATCTAGGCATCTCATTACAGAATTCTTTTCCTTTCTTGAGCTGGTCTGTAGGGTTGGTGAAGGTCTCTTTTCATCTGGGCTTCAGGACCCATGAGTTCAAAGAAGTAGGAAATGGATGGGACAGAGAAGACCATCTCTTTATATTCTTCTCCTGTCCCTATAGGTGGCTAGAGTTTGATTTAATTGGAAAAGCATGAGCTTTCTTTTCTTTTTTCCCAAAGGCCAAAGGGGAGACAGTAGATGAATTGGAAAGACTGAGCACAAGGTGTTGAGTTGCAGAGGGCTGTGGTTCTATCTTCCAAACTAGTATCTAAGGAGCAGTAAAACAGCTGGGAGCCCTCCTTGGCATTCTCAGCCACCCAGAAACCCTTCTGTTTTGCTGGTGGCTGTTCACCCTATAGAAACTTTTTACAATTAAGTGCTTGAAGATTTGATACCATAAAAAAAGAGGATGGTGTTGAAGATGTATTCCCAATAGCTTGAAGAATTTGTTCTGAAGGCTTTGATAACTGGCTTTTGCAGACACCAACTATCTAGCTAAACAGCAGTTTATGAAATAGAAGGGGTCACAAACAGGACAGGAACTATTTTCACAACTTCCTGCCATACCATGGTGAGAGGATGATTGCCATAGCATACACACATCACAAAGCTACAATGTGTCTGTTCTCAACTTTGACTTTTCAAGTGCTTTCTGTGCAGATTCTACTTTTGTGCAGTACAGGCCTAGATTCCAGGATGTGACATGTGACATACTTTTCTACGAGGCATTTAACACTCGATATTTGAATGTGCGCTGATAGCTGCTGCTATTGTGTCTTATGTACTTTAACTGAACTTTCAGATTTTGAACTTGTGCCCTGAGGCGATTTAATCATGAAAGCTGCAATCTGATGTGCAAAAGTGATAAATAAGTAGGTGCTATTCAATTTCCAAAAGAAGGCAGCAGCAATGGGGGATCATGAAAATAGGCCCTTTTTGTATCACTCATGAAATCCTTGTAACTCTGCAATTCTTCTATCCTGCACTGAGAGGGGCAGTCCCTGGGTAACATAATATTAAAGACCAAAGATGCCCCCCATACACGCAGAAGAGAGTGGGAAGAATATTAAGATCTGCATCATCTGCTCCTGTGCTATTACTTACAAGTCCATTGCCCAGTTCCTTTGTCCCTATCTAGGTCTCCATCTGAAGCCCTGACTGGTTTAAGACTCTTGCTACCTTTGCTCAGAACCAGTGTTTGCTGGGACTGTGGACAGAAGCAGATGAGCCCAAAGGGTTGCAGTGTTGGCACACAGTGGCCATTCTCTCACCTGCGGCATCTGTCCACAGGCACAACACACTGCTTCCCTTGTCTCCTAGTAATGTTCTTCAAGGCTCCAGCAACCCAAAGATACAGGACACACTCAAGACTATGGCTTAGACTATGGCCCTTCCGAGCTTGCACTCCTACTTCGATTTGAGAACATGAGATTAAGGCAGAAGTGCACACAGGACCTGCACACCCATGTCCAGCCCTCCTACAGTGCTCCTCCTGTTGCCAGGGGATAAACTCAGCAAGGAGGAGAGGAAGGCATGATGCACATGGTCATCAGAAAAGACCATTCAGAAACCCACAGCCAGAAAGGAGACATACCCTCTCTTAGCACAAAAAGGGCAAAATTCTACCAACCTGGAGGGTGTGAGTTTCCTATGAAGAGTGGTGAGAGGTGAGAATGAATTTCAGGTGGAATTTTAAAAAGACAAAGCAAAACTGATTGTACTATGACTTTAATTCTTCAGGATAAATACTGAGGAGTGGTATAACTGGGTCCAACAGTGGTTCCATGCCTAGTCTTTTGAGGAACCTCCTTACTGATTTGCATAGTGGTTGAACTAATTTACAATCCCACCAAGAGTGTAAAAGTGTTCCTTTCTCTCTACATCCTCTCCACCCTGTATTATTGTTCGTATTCTTGATGCCTGCTATTCGGACTGGTGTGATATGAACTCTCAGTGTAGTTTTGATTTGCATTTCCCTAATTGCTAATGATGTGGAACATTTTTTTTCAAATATTTTTGGCCATTGGTATTTCTTCTTTTGAGAAAGTATCTGTTAAATTCATTTGACCATTTTTTATTTGTATACCCATGTTTATAGCAGCATAGTTCCCAAACTCTGGAACTGGCCTAGGTGTCCAATCAACAGATCAATGGACAAAGAAAATATGATAAATATACACAATGGAGTTTTATTCAGTCATAAAAAATGAAATTATGTAATCTGCAGGAAAATGGATGGAACTTGAGACCATATACTAAGTGAAATAAGGCAAACTCAGAAGGTCCAAGGGTATATGTTTTATCTCAAATGTGTAAACTAGAGAGGAAAAAGGAAAAGAAAGGTATGTGTTTGGGAATCTCATGAAAAGCAAAAGATCAGTGGAGGAAATGAAACAGGGGGTAGGAGGAGGGAAAGGAGGGAGGAAGTGTTGGGGAGTGACATTGGCCAAATTATATTGTACGCATGTTCATACCCCATCATTTTGTATAACTATAATGCACGATAAAACATATTGGGAAAAAAATCCCAACATTTTTCCAGTTTGAAGAAATGCTTCAATATATGTCATATTCCATGCCACATTTTAGTTTATAAGGGAGAAGGTGGTTGCAGCAATGAACCATTGGGAGGTAACAATATCCTATGACAAAATACTATATATGAAAGGGCTTTAGGAGATTATAAGTCATAGTTCTTTAAGGTACTGAATTGTCCCAAAGGGGGCTGTTTAAAATTATATATGTTAATTATCTGACACTTCAATGAATTATGTAGGGCACATATACATTAATAAAGAGAATTATAGATCTGGAAATTATTTTGGCCTTATGCACAGGCCCATCCCACCAACCATGGGAACTAGTCAAAGTAGGAGAACATAGTGGGTGTTGTCAAAGATGCTTGCTAACCTTCTCAATGATTTGACCTTGTGCCTGAGGCAGCCTCAAGAATGGACAGTTGAATGGTCAGTTCCACTGCTTCCTTGAACCACTGGTGAACATTGGGAATGTAGACATAGCATTTGGGAAATTAGTGAACCACAGATAATCAATGTGCCAGAACTTTACCCCAAAAGCCTTTATACCATACACATAAATGTGTTTTGAGAAGTTTTAGGCAACTGTCAAGAGGACCATGGAGAAAGAATTGTATGGCTACTTGGAATATTTTTGCTTAGAGTAAAATCTGATGCCTTACTAGTTGTTATGTTCCAGGTCTGGAATGTCTCCCAAAGGCTCATGAACTTAAAGGCTTGGTTCTCAATGCAGCAACATCCAGAGATGAGGCTTTTAGGAAATGATTTGACCATGAGCACTCTGACTTTTCAGTAGATTAATCCGTTGGATGGATTAGTACCTTGAGAGGATTATTGGTAGGTGGGATCTATTTTGGAGGAGTAGATCACTGGGGTTGTTCCCTGAAAGGATTTATCTTTTCTGTGTCCCTTTCTTCTCTCTCTGTTTCCAGGCTACCATGAACTAAGCAGCTTTCCTCCACAGTGCCCTTCTGCCATGATGTTCTGCCTTGCCTCAGGCCCAAAGCAATGGAGAAGGCTGACCATGGACTGCAACATGAGCTGAAATAAATCTGTCCTCCTGTAAGTTATTTTTTCTGAGAATAGTGAAAAACTAACTATTGTATTAGTCTTGACCACAGTTCTTTTGGAATAGTGTAAGAATTATACGGGTACGGATTTTTCAAGTTTGGATTGAAAAATAACCTTATTACTTATACATTAACCAGGAATCCTCAGTCTTTGGGTCACATTTTCTACCTGAAGATAGAGGATCCCTCTGAGAACTCTACCTGTGTATCTCCCCTTACCCAGAACAGGACTGAGGATGGAAGCAAAGCTCAGGGAGATGATCCAGAGCTGTGAAGATGGCTGAGGGAAGAGCAAATAGAGAAGACACTGGTTTCTTACATAGAACTAAGAAATCTGGAACTGGCAGAAAGAGTCCCTAGTTAATGGAAAATATACCCAGGAATAACAATGTCCTGCCTCATAACCAACTGATTTAGTCAGGTTACAAATTCCATCTTTTCTAAATGCCAAAGAAAAGAAAACCAGACACAAAAATGAGAAGGACAGAGAAAAACACCACCGACATAAATACTTACCTATGTACCCATTCTGGGCCCTTGGGATGTGGTGGAAATGCCCCTCTTGGTGCATGGAAGGCCTACTAGAAAGAGACTCATCTGTAATTAACTAATAAACAGCAAGTCCAGTGATGATGAATGCTATGGGATAATAATTGCTAACTCGTTGGTCGAGTGCTCTTTGTTGGGAGCATTCCACATACTTTACATGTGTGAACCTTATTAGGACCCATTAACATCCCCATTTTATGGGTAAGAATAATGAGGTCCCTGAGAAGTTGAAGTAGCCCAACGATATGCATCTGGGAAATAGGAAAACCAAGGTACCCTCCTCCCACAGGGAGAAAAGTCCCAGCATCACAGGTAAGTCTCTACTGCAGGGGAATGGAGAAGGAGTGCTGGAGTAGGGCCTGGGGTGGGCATGGTGATTTTAATAAGGACATCATTGGAAATTGCACTGAGAAAATGACATCTGAGCCCAAACCAGCAAATAGGTGAGGACAGTGACAGAAGGCTGTGTGGAGGAGGATCATTTAGTTGCAAAAGCCTGAAGGCAGGAGGGAGAGAGAAATAGGAGGCTGAAATGGCTGGAACAGGGCAGCAGAGTGGCCAGGGGACCAGCAGGTGAGGAGGGCAGAGAATTTTAAGGCCGGACTGCAGAGGTCTGACAGAAGAGCTGTGGCTTGTGCCCTGGTGAGTCTTTAGAGAGGACTGCCATGTTCTGATTTTTATATTAAACACATTATTCTTGTGGCTTGTGTTGGGAATAGACTGAGGAGTTTAAGGGTAGAAGCAGAAAAAGGCCAACAATCCAACAACTGCCACTACTGTCACCGAGCCACGGGATGGGCAAGGTCATCCTGAATAAAGTCTGCGTAGATGTCCTCAAGGGCTTGAGCAGTGCACAGACCTGAGCCCTGTGGACATGTTGGAGAGGACAGACTAGGTTCTGGTCACAAAGGGAGAAATATGAGTTTCTATTTTTAGATGTCTCATGCTCATGAAAAATTGCTGATGAATATTCTTGACTTGGGTACTAGTTGTTCTTGCACACCTCACCTCACTTAGGTTTCCTCAGGGTTGCGATTCATTCTCGTTTCTTCAACTGTTACTTCCATGGAGACACTTGGAACTCTATAACTCTGGCCTGTAGAGGGCCATTTCCAATTTCCTATTTTGTTTCCCACCAAAACTCAGTTCCAGGGCTTCTCTCCCACACCAACGCTTCCCTTGGACTGTCCCATTTTTTGATCACCAATTACCCTGGTTCAAATCTGTGGCAGTTACTCTGAAGCCTCCTGTGCTTTGGCTCTAATTCATATAATTCTGACTCCTATAAATTATGCTTCTGAGACATCTTTTCTTTCCATCCTCACTGCCATCATCTTTGTTTGAATTTGCCCTTCCTCTGGAAAACTGTATGTTCAGATTCACCTTTCAGTACCTACTATTATGAGCTTAACTTTACCAAAGGTGATTTATGATGTTCCCTTTAAAACCTTCAGTTCTTCTCTTGTCTGGTGAACCATATGCAGATGCACCACATTATGGTTTGGATGTGAGGGTGTCCCCCAAAAGCTCATGTGTGAGACAATGCAGGGAGGTTTAGAGAAGAAATGATTGTGAGAGTCTTAACCCAATCAGTGAATTAATTCCCCTGTTGGGATTAATTTACTGGTAACTGAAAGTAAATAGGATCTGACTTGAGGAGGTGGGTCCCCGGGGACAAGCCTTTGGAGTATATATTTTGTATCTGGCGAATGGATTCATTCTCTCTGTCTCTCTCACTCTTCCTTATCATCATGTGAGTCACTTCCCTCCACCACACTCTATTGCCATGATGTTCAGCCTCGCCTTGAGCTCTGGGGAATGGAGCCTGCTGTCTATGGACCTCTGAAACCACATCCCCTCAAATAAACTTTTCCTCCTTTACAATTGTTCTGGTCAGAACTTTCAATCACAGCCATAAAAAGCTGAGTAAAACACTCCAGAGCTTGGCATCCATTATTCACCACAATGTGAACAAACCTGTATCTAAACTTTCTCATTCCCTTATACAACCTGTACACCTCTAACACCCCAAGCCAACTCCTGTGATTTTTCTACCACATTCTGTGCATTCCTGCCTCTAACTCCTACAGAGCCCCACCTATCTGCTACCAGCATTTTCTGCTACCAGTGTTTTCCAACACTGTCTTCAGGAAGCCTTTCTTGTTCCCTCAAACTGGGAGCATTTTCTCTGTCCTCTAAAATGCTACAATTTTCCTATGCATTTGTGATTCAGTTTTGTATGTTTGTCCTATTACATCATTTATGCCCTTGCAAGGTGAAGGCATGCAAGTGTGTCACATGGAATACACGTAGGTGCTCATTTATTCATGAATTTTTTTTATAAGCATGGAAACCTGGGCATTGTTCTGGGCACTTGGAACCCAAAGGAAATCAGATACTTTTCCTCACTTTGACATGCTTATTCAGTAACCAATGCAACAGGAGATAATTTACAACTTATGGGAGTGGTAATCCAACCATCCTCAGTTAAAAATCATGTTTCATGCTACCTTCTACTCCTGCCATCATAAATCAAGGTAATTACTTGGCAATCTGGCTACACCTTGTAAGGCAAAAGAGCTGTTCATGTCTTGTGTCAAATGGTGAATGGAGAGGGGGGGAGGAAAAGGGTAAATTACTCTGCCTCCAATCTGTGCCCAATCAGCTGTAAATCTCCAGGAAAAAAAAAATGTACTTGGGATCACCAAAGAAATATCCTTTTGACTGTGCATCTATAGGTAGGATTTTGTGCAGTTGGAGGGACAGACCCGAGTAAGTGTGAAGCATACCTGGAACTTCATGTTGATCTTTTATGTTTGAGTGCAAGAGTGGGCACTTCTAATGGATTTAAAAGGTTACCCTGCCTTCTCTGCCTGTGTACACAGCAAGTGGAGCAGGGCTCTCAAGGCCTGACTGTGACAAGGACCACACGTTTTAAAGATGCCCTGTGAAATGGAAAACAGCACTGGGGCTTCAGCACAAGTGCAATTCTTATATCTTATCGACCTTTAGTGCAACAATTTGTTACATGCCGAGATTTTAAAATGTGTTCGCCAGAAGAGAGACTCAAGGATGGGACAAAGGAGTAATTTAAATGCCCCTTAAAACTGTAAATGGACAAAGGTGTATAGCGTAGCAGGAGAATTGTCGTAGTTAAGAGCACAGTTTCTGGAAGAAGATAGTGAGAGTCGGAATCCCAGCAGCACAATGTCCTATAGCTGTAGGAACCTGGGTAAGTACAGAGGTTAACTAGTCTCTCTGTACCTCATCTCAAAATAATAAATGAACTTTGACCATAGAACATGGTTGTATTAAGTGAGCTAATAATACTTGTAAGATGACAGCAGTTTAGCATCAGTAAAGGGTTATTAAATTAAAATGAATTAAACTAGTTGCTTAATTTATTAAATTAAAACAAATTAGACTACACCCCCCCCCCCAGCAACCTCACATGACATGGGAAACCCCTCTCACCTGATAGTTACCTGGAGATATTACCTCTTGATTTCAACAGTCTACTGAGCAACCAACATTATTTGTAGCGGGGAGAAATGGGTAAGTTTTGCCATATACAGTAAATTTTTACATTTGCTTCTCCCTTAAATGAAAGGAAAACATCCATGGAGAAAAAGGGGGGAAAAAATCTTTCCCAAAGGATACTTGAATAAACCTGAATAAATGAAAGCTCTGCAGGTAATCTAACCCTCTAGATATAGTGACACAAATTCTACACCATTAATGACTATCACGTGCAATCCTGTGGGGAGAGAAATTCCCCAAATCGGCCCTTTTTATGCCTTGTTTCCTCTTTTATGTGCAATTTCATCTTTCTGGGGCCCATATAAATCTCTCTCAGCCTGTATTATCTTCCCATTATGAGCGAGCGGCCATAATGACAGCCACCTGTTTTAATGACAGAGCCAGGATGTCATCATTTTCAGCAGAGTGTTGTTAATCTGAGTAACCTTTCCCTTCAGGAATGCCATCCCCACCTTCTTGCAGTTTGGTGCCAGTTTCAGAGCACCTGTTCCCCTCTAGTTTTAAAAGGTAAACTCCTCCCCAAGGGGAAACCCTTCCTCCGCCTCCACTCCCTGGTATACTCTCTGTATAAATCTTGCACTTTTGGTCGCTATGGTTTTCTCAATCAAACCAGCAGGGGGGAAAAGTGGAAGATGGGAACATATTGTTAGAGAACGCACATTAACACACTGTAATAGCCCAATCAGAAATTTGTCAACATCGTTAACTGCCACCTTCGCTCGGCTTCAATCCTGGAACAGCTGCTGACAGGCTTGCTGAGGCTTCCTCCAGGACATCAGGTGTGCGGAATCAACAGCACCATGGCGTCTAAGCCAATGACTGCCACAAACACCATTTGTCACTCTGAGACACACAGCAACAGGATCCCAGAGCTCCGGCCACTCCCAATGACCCCCAGGGACATTTCCAAGGCTCTCTGATGTGGTCTAATTGGCTAAGTGTAGATTTTGCCAACTTCAAAGCTGTTCTTGCAAAGCCATCTAAGTCAAGCCCAAGCGGTGCTTGGTTGGCCTGTCATCCTGGAGACACAGCGTGGTGGCGTACATGGGAGCTCACACAGCTTCAGTGCAGAATCTGACTCTTCTGCTTGCCAGCTGAAAGACTGCAGGCAAGGGTTGTCAGTTCTTTGACAAAAAGCTGTGGGGTAGACAGGTGACATATGCCAGGGTCTGGTTGAGCAGGTTCTCAGTGCATGTTCCCTGCTTTCTTTCCTCTCCTGAATGCCTCCGTTCTCACCACCTTCTATGGCCCAAGCCAAGGTCTGCCCATCTGCCATGGTCCAAGTCTTCTCCAGGAGATCCGGCCCAGCTGGTCAGCTCTCGCTGCTGTTTCTCTCTCCATACGACACACTCCTTCCTTTCTTTCTCATCCTTTTCTTGGATCTGTGAGGCTGCACACAATTCCTCACCCCACTGCTCAAGGACCAGTAGCCAAGGAGGAAGAAGAAACGCTGTTGGCCTTCCCTTTTGGCTATCTTCTGATTTTGTTCTTCCTGCTCCATGTTAGACTAATTATCAACATCTCCTATTACTCCAGTGCATTCTTAGGTCAGACATCTTAGGAGACTCACCAGTGCCCAATCTCACAAGTTGATCTGAAGCCACACACACCTCTTCTCCCTCCATCCTGCTTAAATGGGAGTGGGGGCTCCTCTCGCATGGTAATTCCACCTGTGCTCTGGATGCCCTCTTGCCTTCTCAGGGACTTTATTTCCACCCTGCTCCTGATTTCTTTGATGCATGGAAACATGAGCAAGTCTCTGGAATCTTTAAGAAACATCCTACCTCAAAGTCCATTATTTCCCATCAACTATTACCACCTGTCTTGTCCCCTGTGAGGTTGAACTTCTTTAATGAATTTTCCACACCGTTCACTTCCAACCCACTTTAAACTCACTTCAGTCTGGCTGCCTTCTTCCCCTTTAGGCCATTGCTTCTTCTGGAGGCACATTTTCTTCCTCTTCCTTAGTGCACATGATCCATGGCTGGGGTGATAGTCAAGTTCCTCTTTCCTTCTCATGAAAATTCTTTCCCCAGGCCAAAGATGTTTGCTAAGGATTCCCAAAATTATATCTATAGCCACATGAAGAAGTGTTCAACAAGGAATAAGGGCATAGTCAACAGTATCAAATATTGCCAAGAGTCTAAGCAATAGATGCACCAAGGTGTCTACCAGATTTAGCTTTGCATAGGTCATGGAAATTTCTGTAGGGTTTTATTGGTGGAGAAGAACAGACTTTCTCATCTTGAAGATTAGTTACCTGATCTTAAGGTGACTTAGCAGACTCTTGGTCGCACACATAGGTCCAGTACTAGAACAGAAACTCATGACTGTATTTTGAATCTGAAATTTCCACCAAAGGCCCCTGTGTAAAGGCATGGTCCTCAGTTTAGCACTCTTGGAAGACGATGGGAGTTTTAACACAGTGGGGCCTAGTGGAAGGTTTCAGGTCATTAGGTGCATGTCCTTAAAAAGAATTGTGGGGCACCAGTTTCTTCTCTCTCTTTTTGTGTCCCAGCCATGAAGTTAATGGTTTTGCTATGTGTTTCTATGATATATTGCCTCACCATAGGCCCCACACAGGGTCCACTAATCATGAAATAAAACCTCCAAAACCAATATAACCCTTTTCTCTTTATAAGCTAATTAGCTCAAGTACTTGTTATAGTAATAAAAAGCTGAGGAACACAACTTTCAGTTCTATAATGACTGTTTTATTTTATAGTAAGAATGGATTGAGCTGGCCTTCTCCTGTGAGGGTAGAGAACTTCCCTTTAAGTTTTGGATACCTTATCCTGAGGTGGGAAATACAGTGTCAATCCATGAAGGAGAAATCTTAGGTAGGTGATATAACTAGATCTATGAGAACAGAGTCCCCCCACCCCCTTTCCCAGGGTTTTATGATCCTATTAGATCATCCCAATCTTTCCTAATCCTTCCTAATCCAGTCTTTGTTCCCTCTCACAATCTGGCGCACCTGAGTTTGTGTTCTTCCTTTCTTATCTTATCCCAGCCCTACATGCCCTTTCCCATTCAGAGCTCAGGTAACTCCTCCTTCAGCTCTATGTGGGAGATCTCCTCCAGGTAGCCATTTGGTACTGATGCATTTGGAGCCTGCCCAGAGCCTAACCTTGCTTGACCTCTGATCCCTTCTTTGCCACAATGAGACTAACTATCAAAGAAATAATTACTCTAATTATAGTATTTTCTTGTTCTATTATTTCTTCTTCACCCTCAAGGTATTAATGCAATCACCACAAATAATCATGTATTTCAGAACACAGCAATTACCGCAGCAAAATAACTATCATATTTCAATGACTCCCAATGATCCCTATGTCCTGGTTTCTTGTCCTTGTATAATCTTTCCTTTGAGCATGGACTAGACCTTATGACTTCTTTATAATGGAGAGTCATGGGAGGTCATGAAATCAGATTATAAAACGACTGTGACTTCTATCTTGCTGGCCTCATGGTTTCTCTCCCTTGTTTGCAACAATGGAAGCCAGCTTCCCTATAGAGAGGCCCTGGGGCAAAAGAAGAAAGGGTAGCCCAAAGAACCAGAAAGGCAGGAACTAAGACCCTCCATCCAATTTCCCACCAGGAACTGAATTCTTCCAACAGCCATGTGTGAATTTGAAAGCCCATCCTTGCAGGGTCAAGCTCTCATCTGACTTTAGCCAAAACCTTGCAGCTTTGTGGGAGACCTTCAAATACAAGTCTGTAGCTAAACCATGTCCAGTTCCCTGACCCAGAGAATTTGACATAACAAATATTTATTGTTTAAGCAGCCAAGTTTTAGGATAATTTGCTACCCAGAAACACATGATCAATGTAATATCTAAGCCAACACTTTTGCATGATTCAAGAGTAGGAAAGAATATATCTATGGCAGTATTTTTTTTTTCCCTTTGAGGCCTAAATGAAAATAAACAACAACAAAAAAGTACATTGCCAAAACTCAAGTACGATGAGAAATATGGGGTGAGTGAAAGTGATTGACTTGAGTTCTAAGATTAACTATTAGCGGAGATATAACACTTATATATTTCTACTCCTACCATCCCAACTGAGAAATGGAGGAGACAAATATTTGTGGCCTGTCTGATCTCACTTGCTTGTTTGCTGTAGTCGATTTGGGCAAATGGAGAGAGGATCTAGGATTCAAGTGCAGTGTGTTAGCATTAATGAATTCCCCAAATATCCTGTTTTCCTGGGGTAAATTTACTTTATAACGATCACCATTGCCAACTAAAAATTAAATCAATAAATCAGTGTGAGGAAATTGTTGAGAGGAGCTAGGAGTCCTACTAGAAGAAAGCAAGTGTTTATGGATTGAGTTCCCACACCCCTGTGTAGCTGGCCTGCCACCCAGTTCCAGGATCACAGGAGGCCCAGCAAGGGAGAGGGCATCGGCCCCCAGGGCAGGAAAATACTTGAGTACTCTGGGTCCATGTCAGCCATTGTGTCTCTACAGCACATTTCTCCCCTTCTCCAGGAAAAATAGACAACAGTCATTGCCAAACTCTTTCTGCTCTTGTTTCTGGCAAGAAGTATTTATAACTTCTTAACCCTTTACCAATACTTTTAAACTATACATGATCAAGCCTGCCTTTCTGTGTGCCCCTTTCCTCTGGTGTTATTTCTCTAGCATAATATTGCTCAGGATTCAGCAAAGACAACAGAAGAATGCCTGACTCTAAGTTATGACGTCAACAAGTTGTCATAATTAGAGAAGTGTGTTTTGTAGAAAATTGTTCTTTTGGTTTTACCTTAGCACTACAGGGAAATTCACAGAATCATGCAGCTATGACAATTGCTGCAAAAGTCACACATATCCAAACCAGAAAACAAACCAAAAAATTCATATTTTTGGATGGACTCCCTCTTTCTGACCCTTCCCATTCCTCTCTGCCACATGCACATACTCCACAGATAGAAACATGTTCAGATTCATGCTTGGCCAAACAGATATATACTCTCAGGATCTAACTATCTGCATATGAGAACTATCAAAATAATAAATGAAAGCAATCACATACTATTTCTAGATAGTTCTGTCATGTATATAAAATGTCTGTGGTGATTTGTTGATTTATTTTCACTCTACATTCAAACATGTCATGAGAATATAAACAAAGTTGCTTATGCCATGCTGAACCTCTTGACATTAGCAAACATCCAGGTGACTGAAGCAATTTTTCCAGTTTTGCCTAATGCTGGACATCGTCCTTCCCTTAAACCCGAATCCCCAGGCTCCCTAATCCCTTCCCACCATGACCAAGATGCAGGTCAGCTCTGAAGTGATTCACTGATAACTGTGAACTGCCTGAAACACTGGGAACTGAAAAATCAAAGATAAATATACTGTAAACCTTCTAAAAAAGTAGGTGGATCATCTGTAACTACAAATGCCAAAATCTAAGGTCCCTCAGCCCCACCCTTGAGAGTTGAGGAGTGGAGACAGAGATATTTGCTACTTTTTTTTTTTCATGTTTACTTTTTCTCTCCCCCACCAATCTCTTCATGCATAATAAGCCTGATAGGCATAAAATTTAGATATTAGCTTGGGCACCTAAATCAGAACGGAAACCCCATTTTCAAAAACTGTCTCAAATGCTTGATCTATCTATGCTGCTGGATGATGTGCGGACAGTGCTAGCTTTTCCAGTTCTATTGGAATCATCAGTTTTCTCACCTGCCTTCCCCCCCATTTCCCCTTCCACCACTCTCCCCTCCTCTCTTCTTTCCCTCTTCTCTTGCTTCCTTCTTCCTTCAGGAAATACTTACGAAGCCTCTGCTGCATACCAGGCACTGTGACAGCTACTGGGAATACAATCGTGGCTGCACTGATAAGGTTGATATTGTCACTGTCCTGCTTTTAAGCCCTCAGTTCTTCCCTGAGCTATGCCTGCAGACCCTTCCCCAGGAGGCTGGGGATATGTTATGGTTTGGATGTGAGGTATTCCCCCAAATCTCACATGTGGAATAATGCAAGAAGGTTCACAGGAGAAATTATTAGGTTGAGAGAGTCTTAACCAATCATTGAGTTAATACCCTAATAGGGATTAACTGAGTGGTTACTGAAGTGAGAGGGTGTGGCTGGAGGAGGTGGGAATTGGGATGTGGCTTTGGGGTATATATTTGTATCTAGCAGGGGAGACATTTCTCTCTGCATTGTCCCGTGAGCTGCGTTCCCCTGCCACACTCTTCTACCATGATGTTCTGCCTCACCTTGAGCCCCAGGGAATGGATCCTACAGTCTGTGGAATTGAGATGGCTGAAACCAAGAGCCCTTAAAAAAACTTTTCCTCGGGCTGGGGATGTGGCTCAAGCGGTAGCGCACTCGCCTGGCATGCGTGCGGCCCGGGTTCCATCCTCAGCACCACATGCAAAGATGTTGTGTCCACCAAAAACTAACAATAAATAAATAAATATTAAAAAAAAAAGATCCCCCCCTCTCTCTTAAAAAAAAAAAAAAAAAAAACTTTTCCTCCCCTACAGTTGTTCTGGTTGGGTCCTTTTATTCACACCAGCAAAAAAGCTGACTGCCTCTTTCTGTTTTTCAAAGAGGACTTTTTTCTGTCTTATAGATATGGCAGAGGCAAGGAAGGACAGAAGTGCCCAGGAACAAATGTCCTTGGGGGGATTTGAAGCTGTGAAGGATGGGGCACGAAAGAGAAACAGCAGCATTGTTGCTTCTCCGTGGGACAGTGTTTCTCAGGGTCCCAGGGGTCTAGATTCCCAGATGCCCAGGCAATAAGCCACTTGTACCAATGATTTACTGGCTTTCTTCCCTTCCTGCCACATGTCCCCATTTCCTGTGTCTTTGGACGTGCATCTTTGTCTGCAGGTCTTTTTTTGGGGGATGTTCACTTAAACTACAAACTCATAGGGGAAATGCAAAAAAAAAGCAGGAGAAGAAAAAAGAAAAATCCCTGAATTGTCATGCAATGCCTACTTTTCCCCAAATAACTCAAATAGCAGAATGCTAAAATAGTTCAAATTGAGAATCATCTAAACCTAAGCTGCCTGGTATGCTTGCAATGGTATTTTAACATATCCCTAAACATCACTAAAATCCATAAACCATTCATTCAAATGAAATTTGAAGGACATAGAAAACACAAGCACACTGTCTGAAAGAATTATCATGTGGTGCCTTAAATATAATGCACTGGCATTTTTCATCCTCTAAATTTAAAGATAATCCTTTGGTATTTGAGTCTTTGGACTGGCTGTACTGTTCATCTTTTTTGTTGAAAAAAAAACCCCTAAATAACATTTCCTATTCTGCAAAATGGTATAATATTCAGAATCAAACCAATTCTACTTGGTAAACTTCACTTGAATGCTATTCTTCATCAACATCACATGCCTATTAGAATACAAAGAACAGCTGGCTTTTCACTAAAGTGATTATTTTTGTATTATTGAATTCTGAATATTCAGCATTGCCTATCTCTCTTGAGTCATTTCAAATTAGATCGCTATATCCAAGACACCTCAGTTTGCTTTAGTAGAGGGGACAGATGGATGGGAATAGAGGTGAAAATAGAGAAGTAATATCCCTTCTATAACCCTCTTCAGTTTCATATGGAATAAACAAAACAAAGACAATTTTAACATCTGTGTAGTCAATAAATGTCAGTTTCCAGGAATCGGCTTCAAAACTGTAGTCAATTCATGGGCCTGCTCTCTCTTCTCTCTGTGTGTATGTACTGACATGTTATCTAGACTCAAACGGTCCACAGTCACTGACACACAATAAGAACATCTGAGAACTCAATTACTTGACACAGATAATACTTCACACATATAAAATAATAACTTTCTAACATAAAAACTTCTGCTAGTCTCCTTTAATTATAGCTACTCCTCACAGAATCGAAAGTCAAATCTTGATTGATATTGTATCCTGAACTCAGATGGGCTCAGTAACATCATATTGCCTTTAGAGAGTTCTTTTTAATCCACAGGCTTCTACAGTGGTTTTATAGCAACTCGGAGTTTGTAAAGACATTATTCCTGCAGTGGCAGTTTCCAAAATGCTTTGTAGCATCTTCTCAAAGATAAATAGGAGCAAGCCAGTTAGACAAAAGACAGAACAATAAGTAAAAGCCCCATATTCCTATAGATACAGATGTGGAACTTGGAAAGTGACTGTTACTTTTAAACAAAAATGTGACTGGGTGGCTCTGTCATTCCTTGATATCCATAGGATGGTCTGAGGACCATCATTAGAAAACATGGTGGGAGCTTGTTGGAAAGACAAACTTTCAGGTCTCATCCCAGACCAACTGAATCAGAATATGCATTTAAACAAAATCCTCAGATGCTTTACACATGCATCAGAATTTGAGAAGCACTGTTCTATGCCAGGATATAGATAACTCCCATGAATACTTGTTTCAGCAATTTGCTCTTACTCAGATAGAACAAGACTATAGTGAAAAATGTTGATGTTGGGATTTTTTTTTTTTGTCCCCAGGGGTAGTGGGAGGGAGTGATAGAAGGTACTAAAGAAAAGTAGGGGTGGAGATGGGGAAGATACAGGGAATCAGAAAGATGCTAATGGGGTTCTTGGCTCTATTGCCCACAAGACCAGACCCTGAAATGATAACAAGACTCCATGCACACCAGGAAAATATCAGCTTGTCCAGCAAGTCCAAGTCCAAGTGTTCTTAGGATTTGCTTTAGATTCTCTAATCTTGAGTCTATTCACCTGTAGAGCAAGGAGGCCTCACTACTTTACAAAATTCACCTTTGAGGCACATATATATGTATCAGAGAAGAGGGGAGAATCATATAAGAGAGTAGAAGAGAGAAAGGGTGAAGAGCCTAAGAAATCTTTGCAGAGTCACTGGGTTGTGAGAACAACTTGACAACCACTTTGATCCCATCTTGCTTTCCAGGGCTCAGTTTCTTTCATGAGATTTATTTCCCAATTATAAACTACCATTGTCTTTTAATGCCTCTAGTAACAGCACGATTCTTTTGGCCTTACATGCATCCCTATTTGATGTCAAGTGGCCACACACACTGACAATCAAAATTTAAAATCCTCCTGGTTCAACAACCTCTGCAATGATATATAGCTATAACTACCAGGTAGCCAATTTATGGCCTATTCTGCCTTACCTAGTATACCCAGAGCCGCCCCAAAGCACTGCCAAACTAACCTCTGCTCTTTTACAGGAAATTTCAATTGATAAAATTTAGGCAATACTGGAACTAGATGACAAAATGAATGGCTCAAACGTTGCATTAAATGTGGGTTTCAATTCACCCTGGTATTAAAGAGAAACTCTTACATCATGGAAGTTGAACTTAGGTACGACTTTCTCAACAGAACAGTGTCAACTGCCAGAGCTTCAGGCAAGAACCCAGAAAAGATGAAATCCCAGACATGATGAAATGAGCCAAGAAGATCCAGGCCAAGATGTGAAAGGCCAAATGGGAACAAGCAGCACACACAATTCTGTTGCCAAGAGATCTCCTCTAATGGTGTCACGTCCCAAGTTTCCACAGTGAATGTCAGCAAGAGGATGATAATTGAGGTGGGCAGTCAATAGAGAAATACAGTCTATAAGGAAGTCACCCCAGAGAAGTTGTTTTTTCTGTTTCTCATGAGAAATTGCCAGAATGAATTAGAAGCTATTTGAGTATTATACTTATCTTGGCACCAACATGATTTATCTTCAAGGAATCTTTATCAAATTTGCATCTTGTCTAATTTGGCAAGGAAAGTCCTCATAAAAAGACAACCATGAAACCCAGTTAGATATACAAAATGGCTTCACTAAACCTCCAGGCAAACAGTGCCCAAGATGCTTCATTACTAACTGCTCACGCCTCCAGCTCCACATCCAGAACTGACCCTTAACCCCTGCACTCTCACCTTTACTTCAAACCCAGTAAAAAAAAAAACCTTCTGGACTGGGGTTGTGGCTCAGTGGTAGAGCGCTCACCTAGCATGTTCAAGGCCCTGGGTGCGATCCTCAGAACCACGTAAAAATAAGTAAAATAAAAGTATTGTGTCCAACTGCAACTAAAAACTAAATATTAAAAAAATAAACAACTCTTCTTTCTACCCCACATTTCCCATAGCTCTTCCTCCACATTTTCCCATTTTTGGCATTCCCACACTGGAAAATTGAGAAGTTATGGCTTGTTCCTTCCTTCACTGTTTGAGTTTAAGCAGGTAAAAGTAATTTGTTTTCCCCCCAATAGTTTCAGTAATCAACCATTTCTCTTTTATTTCTCTGATGATGGACCTGGTTCATGCATTGATTCCCATTACCAGAATTATATAGAAAAATCCTTCCACTTACTCTTTAATTTCTTGCACATTTGAGCACCTTCTGCATGCAGTAAGCACTGCGCTAGGTGCTGAGGATAGAAAAGTGAGCAGAATGGAGTTGGTTCTGGTCCTCGAGGAGTTTACTGGCTGGTGACATCCCTGCATGGCACATTTTTCAGGACACCATCAGACTAACCTTACTAACATACTTGTTGAATCATTTCTTTATCCTGCTCAAATGCTGTGCATGGCCTAGTGGAAAAATAACCAAGCACATCAAAAGCAAAACTCTTCAATCATTCTAAAATTTTGCAATCTGGCCTCTACCTATTTCTCTAATATCAGTCTTTATTATTCTCTCAACAAAGCATCTGGATGAAACTGGCTGACAGAATCTCCACCTCAGGACGCTCTACATTCCTTGCTCTTTGCTTTGGTTCTGTTGTTTCTTTGTCCAGAAGACCCACGTCCTCTAATGTGATATTTTCGAATTGAGATACAAAAAAAGTCTTCTCTCTTCTCTGTACTTAAATATTTGGTCAATTTAAATGGCACTTAATCTAGCCAATAGTTGCCATAACCTTATCATACTTTCTTGTTCCACAATTCAAGTTTCTACTTTTAGAATCCCTTGTTTACATATTTGTAATTGAACAATTATTTTACCTTAATTGACAAAATAGAAATTGTATCTATATTTATGGCATGCAATGCATTTTGATACATGTACACCTTGTGAAATAATAAAATCAAGTTAATTAACATATCCTGATCAACCTCACCTATTTATCACTTTATAATGAGAACATCTAAAATCTACTTTCTTAGCAAATTTCAAATATACAATATGTCATCAGTAGCTATGGTTACTACACTGTGGGATAGATTTCTCAAAGTTATTCCTCCCATCTAACTGAAACTGTATCCTCTGACCAATCTCCCTATTCCTGCCACCCCCGCTCTGAACCACCAGTAGCCATCAAGGTACTCTCTGCATCTGTGAGTTCCATTTTTTTTTTTTTTTTTTAGTGAATCTTCTGGTTCTTTAAGGCAGGGATGATTGTACTTTGTATCTTTTGTAGGACTTTATGTGTTTGCTTGCTCATGTGGACATCAGTGATGTAACTGGTAATCAATAGTCTTTTTTTTGTTGTTGTTCTGGGGATTGAACTCAGGGGCACTTGACCACTGAAGCTACATTCCCAGCCCTATTTTGCATTTTATTTAGAGACAGGGTCTCACTGAGTTGTTTAGCACCTCACTTTTGCTGAGGCTGGCTTTGAACTCACGATCCTCCTGTCTCTGCCTCCCAAGCTGCTGGGATTATAGGCGTGTGCCACTGCACTTGGCTCAATAGTCTTTTAATTCATTCATTCATTCATTCATTACAATCCTTAATACACCATTATACAATAATTTATCATATCTGATTATATATAAGGTATGTTGTCTTTTTAATGTCTCATTATTTATTATGTCTGTCAGAATTTTTATTGTTCATTAGATTTCTTTTTTTTTTTTTAATTTTAAACTCTGAACAGAAACCTGTTTCATTGAAAGCCTAACTAACTTGGGAATGATTTTCCTTCCTTTGGCAGGGGACCTTGGTACCCCATAATGAATTAGGAGCCACCAGGGGTCACTTTTGTAGATGCTAGCCTGAGTTCTATAGGTCTGAACCCAGGTGTGGGGGGTCTCAAGTGCTGCATTATGGTGGGAAGGCAGAACTTCCACTTATTCACTGGGTAATTTTCTATCTGAGCCTCAGTTTATCTTTGGAATCTTTTACATGGTCCAGCATTACTCCTTAAAGTTACATCCCTCCCCACAAAGCATGAGAAATAGAGGGTTAGGGATGAGTAGTCAAGCTTAGTGGGGACTTTATTTTCTCTGTTGGCTGTGTCACAGATTCAGCTTGGTCTTATGCAGTGCTTTGTGTGCTTAACATTGCTTATTTGCAAAGTGAAAACAACATAGGATGCTTGAGTGGTTTGGGCCTCAAAGGAAATCTGTGTGTTTGCTAAAAAGAAGAAAAAGAAAAATATGTAAGAGAAACATTTATAAAACCTAATCCGAAAAGAAAGGTGTACAAGGTTTACAATGATCTATGTATAAGCAAGAAGAAATTTTACTCATTTAAATGCTTGTGGTAGCTTGATAATTCCAAACATGGACACCAGTGTTGAAGAAGGTGTAAAACACGACCAATCCTGAGCAGGAAGGCAAACTCTCTCACCTGGTGTTCTGTCAAGCTCCATGGACAGCAAAATCTGAGAAAGACTTGCCACCTGACGTGGGTATGCTTTATATTAGAAAATGTTATGCATGTTATGAGGAAAATTTATTCACCATATAAATTTTATCTTGGCAGTGTCTCTTTAAATACAAAAGAAAAAAAATGATACAAGGTTATGAAGCAAATGTCATTTATCCAAGAGGTTACAATGGCTCTTAGGATGCTCAAGTCAGGAATTCAGTGTTCTACACTGGCTTTTCTCAGGCTGTGTGTGTGTGTGTGTGTGTGTGTTGTGTGTGTTTCCTTTAATTCCCTCAGAAGTGCACATTTTACATAGCAAATAAGAAATTCTAATTGCAAAATCATACTTTATATAGAAACAATTTTCTAACCTTTTGCTCTATGAACTCTGAAGATAGGAATACTTCCACCAACAGAATAAATGCAGCTCCAATTCTCTACAGTGACGCATTCAGGAAATGGCAGGTTTTATCTTAAAGGAGTTCAATTGCTACACAAAAGCTTTTGTGCACAAATAACGGAATTCTCAAATTGGAATAAATGTGCTTTTAAGAATTTTTTTATTTGGAGCCTTTATTTCAGGGAACACTTGTGGATCATGTTACATAGCTTTGAATTGTGGAGCAGATAAGGAAAATCTAAAAGGAAAAAAATTAGGGCAGACCTTTATTAAATTTTAAAGTGTGTCTTTGCTATACTCTTATAAAGAGCCAAATAGGGTATCAAAATCTCTGGAGATCACCAGTATAATTTCTTTATCATGTTCCATTTAAAATTTAATTATGTAGTCTACAACAAGAAGAATCTGAGTAGTCTAAATAGGTCATGCAGTGAGTAACTTAATAATATTCTAAAGTTTTCCTTGTAAAGATCCTTCCTTTGATAGTCTGTTACACATCAGAACACTATATTATAAAACAAGTGTAATTTAATTCAGTCACTGTGGACTCTTATACACACCTATAAAGAATGAAATGTTTTGATTTAGGTAATTTGGAGAATAAATGAAAACCATGTTTCTGATAGAGCTGTTCATGATAGATGGATGGCATTTGCATTTGCATATACAGATAACTCCCTGACCTATGATGGGGTTATGTCCTGATAAGTCCTTTGCAAGTTGAAAAGATCCCAAGTTGAAATACATTTAATACACCTGACCTAGCAAACCTCATTGCTTATCCTACCTAGCTTATCTTAAACACATTCAGGATACTTCCATTAGCATTCAGTTTGGTAAAATCTTCTAACCCAGAGCACATTTTATAATAAAGTGTTGCATATCACATGTAATCTATTGAATATCTGCAGTCACAAGACAATGGGAAAGCAATACACTGTAGAATATCAGCCATCTTCCCTGGTGATCAAATGCCTGCTTCAGAGCTGTGACTTGCCCAGCATCAGGAAAGTATGAGACCACATATCTTCATCCCAGAAAAAAAAAAATCAAAATTCAATATTCAAAGTAAAGTTTCCACTGTCTATCCCCTTTGTGCCATTGGAAAGTCAAGAAATTGTAAATTGAACCCCTGTAGGTCAGCATCCATCTGTAGCCTTTCTTTGGGTGATCATTATTTTCAGGTGTTATAGTAAGGTCAAGGGAATTTTACATTGAAGGCTTGGGATATTTGGTTTTAAGTCATCAACAGTTATTCATAGTAAGATCCAAATCCAAGTACTGAATAATTAAAATCTGAACTTGTTTATATGCCCAGTGGTTTTTATACTTTCTTCCTTCTCCATCTCAAACGTCAACTGACACGCAATTTAACTTCTTTTAATAAAATAACAAAGGAAACACTATGTTAAGCACTTTATATGTATTCGAATCAATTCTCAGAGTCACTGTCCTATTATTATCCTTTTACAGAAGAAGAAAATGAGTTATAGAAAAGTGAAGAAACTTACATAAGTTCACAGAACTAGTAAGTGGCTGATCTGGGGTTTGATTACAGTTTGGAATTCGGCTCCAGAGCACCTGTGTCAAATCCTTTCCCTGGACTGCTGCTTAAATGCAATATGGTGTCTCACCCTGTTCCTGGACCACTACCCAAATGTTGGTAGAAATAATTAACATAAAGCTATCTTTGAATGAACCACAATCACAGCTCACAAATATTGATGGCTTGTTGGGTGCCAGACACTGACAATACCTTACATGGTGTTTTAGTCAGTTTTTCCTTGTTGTGACTAAAGGATCTGACCAGAACAAGTGTAAAGAGGAAAAGTTTATTGAGGGCTTACAGTTTCAGAGGTCTTAGTCCCAAGAAGGTTGACTCCATTCCTAGGGGCTCCAGGTGAGGCTAAACATCATGGCAGGAGAGTGTGGCAGAGGAAAGAAGCTCACATTAGGAAGCAGAGAGAGAGACAAAATATATTCGCCATAGTCATGCCTGTAATGAACCACTTCCTCCAGCCATACCACGCCTGCCTCTAGTTACCACTCAATGAATCCCATCAGAGATTAATTCACTGATTGGGTTAAGACTCTCACAATCCAATCATTTCTCCTCTGAAACTTCTTGCATTGTTTCACACTTGAGCTTTTGGGGGATACCTTCCATCCAAACCATAACATGTGGATTATCTCCTTATAGAGGCACTGTCAGATGGCTATTATAATTTTTCCACATTTATAAATGAAAAACTGAGGCACAGATATTAACTAACTTGCTGAAGTTCAGAGAATCAAGAAGTAGCAGACAGAGGATTCTAGCATGTCTAAGTCCAAAATCTAACCTCTCAGACTCTAGACTCTTGTGCTAGCACACAAGAGCAGCAGCTCTGAACATCTAGGAAGAGTCAAATTTAGACTAATGGCTCCTCACCTGAATATATGGAATTTTCTGGGTGCCAAAGTCTGTAAAGAATTGAGCAAAATGGGAAGGGTGAGAGAAGGCAGAGATCGTATAACTGGTCCACTACTGGATCTTGCTAGCACTTCTCCTCAATCCTTCCTCCCTCCTTTCCCAGTTCAACAAACATTTATTAAAATTAATCCAAACATCTATTTAATCAGACAAATACTTATGCAAATATTTATTCAGTGCCTACTATGTTCTAGGCACTGCTAGGCATTAGGAATAAACAATGAATGATAATCAGATTTCCACATGTTTCCTACTTGGAGGAGAAGGTATAAAAATCTGCCAATAAATTATACAACCAGTTGATACAATTCTAGGATAATGGTTAGCACTGGGGGCTGTGCAAATTAATAGAAGGAACATAAAACCCTTCAGGGCAGAGAAAATATAACAGAAAAAGTGATACTTGAGATGTGTCTAGGTATACTAGTAATTAGTAAATGTTTTCCGCTTGCCAGGCCAAACCATCTTCTGACACAACTGCTCATTTCTGATGTTTTAGCAGATGGGCATGACTGCATTCCAATAAAAACTTATTTTCAAGCATAGGCCATGGCTACATTTGGTTTGTGGACTAGTTCGCCAGCCCTCATCTAGAAGAATGAGTTGGGAGATAGTGTAGGAGGGGAGAAAGAGTCGGGAGATGGAAGAACAGAAAGCAGAGACCAGGTCTCAACTTCCTTTTCTCTGAGTTGGGGGCTCACACAGCTGAGTGAATGCTCAACAACTATTTATTGACCTTGAACTCTGTTATAGGTCCCACAGATGGAGGAATAAACCAGATAGGCAAGGAAGACACTATTTTGGCACTAAGGGAATGGAACAGATGACAAATAAAGGGACAAAAGTAATAAAAAAAAGCAGAGAAAATGATAAGTGGTATGTGTACAGTACACTATGGCAATATGGTGACGTGACAGAGAGGAGAGAGTATATTGTCGAGGGTGCTCCAAAGAGGCTCTCTGAGCAAGGAATAGAGAAGAAAGGCCATTGTGTTAGGAACAAGAGGAAGCAAGCAGCAAAGGGAGGTGGAAAGTTTTCAGAGAAAACTTTGCCTTTGGAAGCCAAAGTACACTATTTTAATTTTATTCTAAGCATCAGAGATCTGTTGTATGGGTTTAAGCATACAGTTTCAGAGGTCAAACAACATGGTTTGATCCATGACCTTTGAAAATAACTTAGATAGCTATGGGGCGAATAAGTTGCAAAGAGTAGCTGAGGAGAGCATTTGGAGGGCCATTTCAACAAGGCAGATGTGAGTTTGTGGTGGCTTGGAAAGACAGAGAAAGTGGACAAATTAAAGATAAATTTTTGAGGTTGAGTGGGTAGGCTAGGCCAAATGGGTTGTCTGCTAACTGTGAGGAAAAAAAAAATGAAAAAGCCTATAGGTTTTGAGCAGCTGAGTTCATGAATGATAATCATGGTAAGATGGGTAGAAGTAGGATTCAAAAGTTCATTTTTTGGACACATGAAGTTTAAGATGTACATTCTAGTAGAGACATCAAATTGGCAGCTAACTATTCAAATCTGAAGCTCAAGGGAGAAGTTGGAACTGGAGATAAAAAAAAACAAAAACAAAACAGGGATTATCTCCATAAAGATGACTTCAGAGCCTTGAAATCAGGGGTTGAAGGTATAGACCAACAGCAGAGAACTTATCTAGCATGTGCAAGGACCTGGGTTCAATCCCCAGTACTGCAAATCAAACAGACAAAAAACTCCCTTGGAATTGGGTAAAACCTCTTTATGTCCTCTCCATAGGTGAAGAGGGCAATTCCTAAGGCAAACCCTGGAGCATCTCAAAATGTAGAGGTCAATCAAGAAGGGGAGAAAGAATAGGAAGGAAGGTTGAGGAGGAATGGCTGGGAGACTGGAGGAAAATCTGGAGAGTTTGATGTTCCCCAAACTGAGAAAGTACTTCACGGAGGAGGAAGTCAGGCCTACAATGAACAAAGGCAAGAGCCCGTATATGCCAACAGAAAAATGGCCGCTGGCCACTGGATTTAGCTACATGAAGGCTGCTGGTGACTTTGGCATGGCCAGTTTAGTAGCACAAAATGGTCATAAGGCTGGCTGGAATAGCTGAGGAAAAAATGAAAGAAGAGAACTCACTTGGTGGCTCTTGTTCCATAGGCACTTACAAGTAATTTCCTCCTTACTCCAACTCCTTCCTGTCTAGAATATACCAGAAACCCAATTTCTCCTCCCTAAAGCCTTTAGCATCTACAAGAAAAAAGAGATACGTGGAAAGAAAGTAGATTTGGATGTGTCTCTTTGTGATGGCTGGGGTTGTTGTAGTCATATCACAAGCATTAGGGACACCATCCCACTATGATGAGGATGGTAGAGGATATTACAGGTCATTTCCATAGTCCTTTTCTGCTGCTCTAACAGAGTACCAACGACTGGGTAGGCAGTGCAAGACCAAGGTACCAGCATCTGATATGACACTTCTCATCGGGTGTGATACTTGCATCCTCACATGGTGGAAGGCAGAAAGGCAAGAGAGGACAATGGTTACAGAATGTAACAGAAGAGTGAAAAAGAGAGTGAACCCACTTTAATAACATTTTAAAATAATTTATGGTGGCATTAATCCATTCATGAGGGCAGAGCCCTCTTGAACACCTCCCATACGGACCTGCCTCCAAATAAGTTGTACTGAGATTATATTTTTAATACAATTATCTGGTGGGGAGCATATTCAGACCATAGCAGTGTTGAAGTAACCCTGGTTCCCCCCGCCCAACCTCTTGGAACTATAACTATAAACTCAATATGCATTTTCTAAGCCGACATAACTATCGTGCCTTTTAAGTGGATTTGACTTGAGTAAAATAATAAAGGGGACCTTGCAAGAGAAAGTCTGGTGCAGGAAAGAATTCAGTCACAGACTTGGAGTGTGAGGTGAATATGAAAGGTTAAGAGGTGGGGACTAGCGAACTGAGGAGGAGAGAACACATCTTACCAACTATGACCTCAGAGTTAGGGTACAGTCTGCTGTACCCAATATGCTGATGGATGGAGGCTAGAAGTAGGAAATTGGGCTGTGTAAGGTACAGAGACCAGTCATTTAAGCCAGTGGACTTGTTTTCCATTGTTAGCCCACTAATGAACCTGAGAGAGGAGGGATCTAGGGATTGCAAGATCTGTGGATACTATGGGTCATTCATAGCCACAGCTCAAACCTGACCCATCACTCAAGTCCTGCTCAGAAGGCTGATTAGGGATGCTATCCTTGCTGCCACCAATCTGAGCAGCCGATCTTGCTGCTGGAATCCCTTAGTGCCCTTTGTTTAGACATTTTTATCATCCTCTTGTAACATTAGGTACTTTGCTCCTTGCACTATGGTTATCTGTACCTTCTCCACTAGGCTACCCAACTGAGGAGAAGAAGTGGTGTTTCATTTTCTCCCACAGAACCTACGGTCACACTTGGCATATACCAAGTGCTTGATGTACCTTGTTGAATCAATGAACAAATAATGAATTTCATTCATATTGAAAAGCACCAGATGTAGGTCCCAGGACAGTTGAGGCAACTTTTTCTGGGGATTATAGAGAAGAAAGAAAAGCATGATCAGCTCTTGAATGCTCAGTGAGAAGTTGACCTGCAAGTAACAACATGTTTATCTTCTAATTTCTAAAGGTCTCTCAGAAGAGAGCATTTCATACTGAAGACAATAAGAAATACAAGGCCATATTCCCTACAAAAGCCCTCCATAGGGAACTGGAGATCCAATCTTAAACCCTAGAGAGCCACAAGTAGCAAGTTGAGCTGTTGGAGCTTATCATAATTCTCTTTGCTTCCACCTTTCCCCCTGTTACTACTACCTGACTAGTCACATCCATGACTGAGAAATAAGGTCAGAGATAAAAGTCAGCCTTCCACTAAATGGAATCCATTCTGTTCAGATTTCAGATAACAACAATGTAAAATTTGATACCAAAATTCCATATTTAAAACTGTAATGACTTTTATCTCTGATGCTCACACAAACCAAACAGTTCTACTTTTTGGTCAAAGGTCTCAAACATGAATCCTATGATACAGACTTGTCTTCCAGGAATAGGGGGGTTTCCATGGCTGATATAGGGGCTCCTTGGCTCATAATAAGGTTATATCCTGATAAACTCATTGTAAATTGAAAATATCACAAGTTGAAAAATCATAAGTTGAAATTTGCTACATCTAACCTACCAGACATCATAGCTCAACAAACCAGGATAGTGTATAGTGTCTGTTTTTTCCCCTTTTGGTGGTGACTGCTTGGGAGCTGTGGCTTGCTGCCCCTCTTCAGCAGCATGCAGTGGACCGGATTGCATATCACTAGCCTGGGAAGATATCCAAATTCAAAATGTAAAGTAGGTTTCAACTGAATGGATATTGCTTTCACATGATCATCAAGTTGAAAAATTTTTAAGTTGAGCCACTGTAAGTTGGTCCATTTGTATGTCTCTAACTTCATCAGATAAAACACAAATTGGGGGGTGGGGAGATCAAGTTATTGGATTAAAATACAAGAGACAAGTCTAAGTTTTTCTTTTATAACTTCAACCTTTGGTTCTTGCCTGCCTCCATTGATCTATGCTAAAATCTAGTACAAGATGACATCTGATTCATATACATAATTATTTTAAGCTTCATTTACTTTACTTCATGTTCTTCAAAGAACATCCTGACTTCTGGATACTGTGTCTAAGAACCAGCTTGTGACTCTCTCCGCTAGTACTTAAGATACTTCTGTGCAGGTCTATTAAATCTCATTATTTTCCATACTGTTTAGTTTATGTTGAGTAACAGTGGATTGCGTTAACAAGAAATTAAAGTGCTCTCTCTCTTTCAAAACTAGCAGCTAATGGTGCGTGATTACAATAAAACCTCTGTTGATATAAGCCTTATTTATATCTTTATTCTGCTGCCCCAAATAAAGTTTTATCTCCATACCAGCATCTCTTATATTAAAACCTAAGACTATCATAATGAATTTAGTGTTCTATTCCATCTGAACAATTGGAGTTTCACCATGATTTTATTTAAGCATATTTACCTAAACTAGATACTTTTACCATAAAAAAACAGATCTTGAAAAACATTATTGCAACAGAAAATTATTCAGATTGCTAAACTGTATTTTGCTACAAGCAAATAAAAGCAAAGATATACAGAAATGAAAATGATCATTTTTCCCAGCTCACAAAAGGGAACCATACATTCCATTTCTTGGACACTTGAAGATAAAGAGGACAACGTGAGTAGTTCGTATAGACAGTTTAAATATTTGTTTTGATCCCCTCAAGATCATTGGTTTTAATATTTATAATATAATTACAATGCTTAGTGAATGTTGCTCATGTAAACTGATTTTTCTTTTTTATGGTGACATATTATTACCAGTCTTTGATTTCAGCCATGGCAAGAATTCAAAAACAGATTGAGGTTATCATTAGTAATGAAAAACAAACCTGATGCTTGTTCATGCACCTAGGTGCTTGTTCATGCACATATCTCATTTCAGCTGCAAAGCATTTGTAACTACCAAGACACGATCCCCTGCTACATGATTTGCACATTTTCACAGGAATATTACCGACCAGTGGCCAGCTACTTGAAATTAATGCCATGTAAGGCGATTAAAGTTGAAATACTTCACCCTTGTCCAACAGTTGTAAATGGCCTTCTGGAAAATTTCAAGACAGTCAAAGCCAATGAAAACTAAACCATAAAACAGTTATAAAATGTCTCCTTCCTTCCTAGCCACATGTCACTAGGTAGCAGTTGCCTGAATTGCAATTTTCTACTTTTCCTAGTTGTCGCAGCATAAGCATGCTTTTATGACTAAAAGGATAAAAAACTCCAAGTGTCGTGTTCCACTAATCATGAGCCGACAAACACAATAACTCCAGGTGCCTTGTTCTAAATAGTACCCAGGTATCTGAGGGCTCATTTGCACTTTCCCAGTGACAGGCCAAAGAAATCTGAAAACAGGCTGAAGGCTGAACAGCTGATTGGATTCCACACTATTGTACAAACAAATCAATGCTAGCAAAAGAAACATTCTGGACACCAAGGGAGGAATTAATCATTAAATAATGATATTATTTCATGTTAATGTAAGGAAGGGAAATATTTGTCAACGGGCATGTCCCAAACTGTCCCTAAAAAGAGTCACAAGGATTCCTGAGGTTATATTAGAATTATAATTGAGAATTAACTAATATATTATTTCTCATGCCCTTATTGCCTGCATGACAATGACAGTCGACTGCAGTTAGAATGGGATTGTTGGCATGTTGTTTATTTTCAACCTGATGCAACACTAGCATAATAAAAGTTTATGATAAAAAAGAATAAGTAGACTCATTACCAAAATACCACCCACCAAGCTCAAGAAGAGAGACTGTCCCTTGAGTAATAAACTAGCTGTAACAGAAGATCATTCCTAGGGAATATGTGAATGGCTGCTTGGTATTCACAGTGAAGCATTACTTAATAGAATTCAGGAGGCTGCAGCAGATTCAGGCATCTGAGTAATTTTCATCTGCATGATTACAGCATGGTGTGGGTCTCCTCTGATAATACAGAGGTGGGCCGCATCTGAGCCATTCTATAAAAGTTTGGAAGTCATTCCTCATTCCATTATTTCAGGATTAACTTCTTCACACAAACATAGGCAGATACACAACTCTCTCTCTGCCTGCAAATGATGGGATGCTCAGGTCTTCATAGTGGACCTTTTCCAGATTGAAAGCACGATGACAAACAAACTCAGCAGGAATGCAGAAACCAGAACCCACGTACGGTGTTAACCCCATAAATTGGCACATGGCTGAAATATTTCTTTGGGATGTATCCAAAGAATAAAGACATACAGTAATTTAAATATTTGGATCACAGTAAATAGTTTTTTGGCAATATTAATCATGATACTATGAGCAAAGTTTTTCTTTACATAAAAAAAGAAACCTAATTTGCTTATCTCCTGTACCAGATGGTGAGGAGACCTTCCCTTATTTGGACCTTCCCCTATTCCCTAGTGGTGTTCATAATCACATTCTGTTTGATCTTCTTTTTCCTGTTCTTGAGAATCTCTTAATTTCAATTTCCAACTGTTCCCATGCAATACTCTATCACATATAAATTCACTTCCTAATGGTTATTGAGCATCTTCCAAAACTAAGGTACAATGCTAAGTTGTAAGACCAGATTCTAGATATACAATGTTCAGTAAAATGCCTCTCGAAATACTGCCACCCTCTTCCTTCCCTTTTTCTCCCTCCCTCCTTCTTTCCTTCCTTCTCTTCACTGAACAGTGGTAATCATTCTTGATGGCTAGTCATGTAAGCTTGCATCCTGTAATCATCTTATTTTATACATTGACATAAAATATCAAAAAATACAAAATACATTGATCAATCATATATAGTTTTCCTTTCCAAAAATATTACTTAGTACTTATTTAAATGACAATAGGAATTAAAAATTAAAAACTATGATGTAAGTTCTTTAGGGGAAGTTTAGGATTCTTTTACCAATTTATAAATCCCTGAACACAATAATAATAATCAATATATTAAAGGGGAAAAAATGTCCAAGTGTCTGCAGATTGTTAGTTTTCATGGGTATAATAAAGTAATGTGCATATCTTTATGACTTGTAGGGCAAACATAGCTCATATATACATCTCCAACTATATGATGTAAGCTCAAAGGAATGAACATTAGCATCACTACTTTTTGATGACGTCACTTACATGTGATTCACTCATGCATTTTAGCATTGACAAGTGACAGATGTGAGGAAGAGGAAATGAGAAGCCCTCTCCAAGAGGGCTGTACAGTTCTCAGGTACAGAAACAGCAAAACCAGCTTGCTTACCTTGGTGGACCTCCAGCTAATTCTGTGGCAGTCTCTCTGTCAGAGAAAAAGAAGACAAGCACAATTAAGCTCATTTTGGTATAAAAAATGTGTTTAATCATATAATACAGTGCACTAAGATATGTTTGAAGAACATACTGTACATATAGATGTTTAGAAACTAAAAACTGACTCAGCACATTTTTGATCAATTCCCATGAACCTTTCAATGGCTAATTTCAAAGGAAATTTTTATACACATGCAATATATCCGCTTTCTGGTGGTTGAACTTAATTAAGTTCAAAACATTAAAATTCAAAAATGTACAGCATCCAGAAAGAAAATAAGAGGATCCCCTTCCCCCAACTACCTTTTAGGTGTTTTTGATTAAAGCTCCTATAATCTCTTTCCCAGGGTCATTTAGGGACAGATTCCTTTGGGGGTATTTCCTCATGCTGATCTGTCACTTGAGGTTTAGGAAGGCATGTTCTGCAATTCTCTTGGTAACAGTCATCTGTTTTTCATTTCTTTGTGATAATGTTCTACCATTTGGGACTGCTGAAGACAGTCAAATAGTGGGAAATTCACTAATTCAAGACCCTATGGAAAATTAACAAAAATGACCAAAGACCAATTTCAAAACTAGTCTTTTTTTCCCCCTAATTGCCACATGTTGTCTTTCAATCAGAGATGAGTTCTTGGAAATAAGAGAGGAATTGGTGGGAGGAGGACACAGAGGTTTTATATTAAGCTATTTTATATAGCAAAGGAAGGCTCAATTTTGTATTGAGGGATTAAAGATGTAATTTTCAGGACAATGGTATAAAATCTTCTTAGGGTCATATCACCCCTTTAAGACTCTCATTAAAGATATCAACACCTCATGAAGAAAAAAAAATAGCAATACATATATACACAAATGAGGCATATGATTACAGGTGTTTCCTGGCCTTCCTCAACCTGATCCTAACCCCAGTTAGGAGCCTCAGCTTTAAGCCAATATTCTCTTTACTCATTTTGTGGATCCAGATGAAGGACTTCCTGTTCCAGGAATCTTCTCTGACCCTCCCAGCTTCTAGAACTCTCTCTTTACTTACTGTCTATGATAGTAACTAGATACTTTAGGGAAGTGGTGGTTCCCATACAGTCAAACTTCCTTTGAAAAAAAATGCATGATTATAAATTCAGCTCCCCTAGAAATATTCTTTCCTGGTTATTTATAATAGTAAACCTCCATTGTTTATTGCTGGGGAAATTGGCTTTGGGGAGAAAATTTCCATTCCTCAGCAAAACCAGCATTGAATGCATTGCCCTCTATGTTGTTGAATGCCTCAGATGTACTCACTTCTTCTAAGAATTTAGTGTCTGTCTCAGAAATTTCCCTTTCCAAGCAGACTCTGCAATTGTGGGTCCCCCAGCTAAGAAGTACCACCCCCTTCAACTTTCCTTTATAATGTTTATCACAAAAAAGTATCTTTTTAAATGCTTATTTTATTATCATTTTGTCACTTGAGACCAATATTTATTAATACTCCATAAATATTTGCTCAGTTTATCAGCACTGAATTAATGAACTATTCTGGTCTTAGTGGTTTAGATCTTGTGGTTTAGATCTTGAGGTTTAGATCTGTGTTTAGAGCTAGCTCCTGATAATGATAGCCTAGGGCTAAGGTACAACTCTGTGTTTCCTTGTTTTTAATCTTTTAACTCTGGTTTTGCTTTCCAGATTACACGTATTTTAATATTATGAGTCTCTTGGTATCTTTTAAAATTATGTTGCTCATTCATTATAATAAATAAATCCATTTAAATCACAGTTGAGCAGGATTTTTCAACCTTGGCATTATGCTGACATTTTGGTCCAGAGAATATTTTGGTGTATCTCTGTGTGTGTGTGTGTGTGTGTGTGTGTGTGTGTGTGTGTGAGAGAGAGAGAGAGAGAGAGAGAGAGAGAGAGAGGTATTTTAAAATTTTTAATAGTCTCTCTGTCCTCTGCTCACTTAATGCCAGTAATCTCTCCTATTTTACTCTGTTGTGACTACTCAAAATATCTCCAGACATTGACAAAGGTACACCCGGGACAAAACTGTTCTCAATTGCAAAACTCTGTAATCGTGCAATAGAATTTTCTATAATTAACCTGTTTCCTAAACTTGGATTGGATTAACCTATGTTCTCCAGTCCCATGGAAAAACACAGCAAATGAGCCCTCCTAAGAATATGTGTTTTCCTTTGGTTCCTGTCATTTAAGTTTCCATTCTTGCCAACAGTATTTTGTGTTTGTTCTTCATTCTGTTTATGATTGTGGTACTCATTATAATAATTTTTAAATTTAATTAAATGTGATGTAAATAGAAATATAAGTGTAGAAAAGTTCTTGTTCTATAAAATCTAGGTTGGTTGCTTTGAAAACGCTTAGGAATCAATCTAACAAAAGAGGTAAAAGGGTCTAGGGCTGAAGCTCAGTGACAGAGCACTTGCCTGCATGTGTGAGGCACTGGGTTTGATCCTTAACACCATATAAAAATAAACAAATAAAGCCATTCTGTCCATCTACAACTACAAAAAATAAAAATAATAAATAAAAACAGGTGAAAGATCTCTACAATGAAAACTACATAAAATAAAGAAAGAAATTAAAGTAGACCTTAGAAGATGGAAAGATCTCCCATGTTCTTGGATAAGCAGAATTAATATTGTTAAAATGGCCATACTACTAAAAACACTATACAGATTTAACGCAATTTCTGTTAAAATTCCTGTGATGTTCTTCATAGAAATAAAAAAAAAGTCATGAAATTTATTTGGAAAAATAAGAGGCCCAGAATAGCCAAAGAAATCGTCAGCAAGAAAAGTGAAGAAGGAGGCATCACAATACAAGACCTTAAATTATACTACAAAGCTATAGTAACAGCAGGGTATTGACTCCAAAACAGAAATAAAGACCAATGGAACAGAATAGAAGACACAGAGACAAACCCACACATACAAAGTTATCTCATACTAGACAAAGATACCATGAGTATACATTGGAGAAAAGATAACCTCTTAAACAAATGGTACTGGGAATACTGGAAATCCATGTAGTAGAATGAAATTTAACCCCATCTCTCACCCTGCCCAAAACTCAACCCAAAGTGCTCAAGGACCTAGGCATTAGACCAGAGACCTTGTAGCTACTAGAACTCTCCATCATGGTGCTTAGGAATTGATCTCCTCAACAAGACTCCGAAAACACACAGAAGTAATATCAAGAACCAACCAATGGGATGGTATCAAACCAAAAAGTTTCTTCACAGCAGAGGAAACAATCAAGAACATGAAGAGAGAGCCTACAGAATGGAAGAAAATCTTTGCCTCTACACTTCAGATAGAACATTAATCTCCAAGATATACAAAGAACTCAAAAAACTTAGCACTAACCAAACAAATAAACAACTCAAAAAACCCAACCAACCAAATAAACAAACAAACAAAAGTGAACCAAACCAAAGCAAGCAAACAAACCCAAATAACCCAATCAATAAATGGGCAAAGGAACTGAACAGGCACTTCACAGAAGAAGAAATACAATCAGTCGACAAATATATGAAAAAATGTTCAACATCTCTAGCAATTAGAGAAATGCAAATTAAAACTACACTGAGATTCAATTTCACTCTAGTCAGAATGGCAATTATCAAGAATACAAGTAACAATAAATGTTGGTGAGGATGTGGGGAAAAAGGTCTACTCATACATTTTTGGTGGAACTGCAATTGGTACAACCATTATTAAAATTAATATGGAAATTCCTCAGACAACTTGGAATGGAACCACAATTTAACCCAGTTATTCTACTCCTCAGTATATACCTAAAAGACTTAACATGAGCATACTACAATGGCACTGCCACATCAACTCACAATAGCTAAGCTCTTGAACCAACTTAGGTGCCCTTCAACAGATGAATAGGTAAAGAAAATGTGATATACATACACAATGAAATCTTACTCATCAATAAAGAAGAATGAAATTATGGCATTTGCCAGTAAATAAATGGAACTTGAGACTATCATGCTAAGTGAAATAAGCCAATCCCTAAAAAACCAAAAGCTGAATGTTCTCTCTGATATGTGGATGCTAACACACAATAAAAGGGGTGAGGGAAGAATAGAAGTTCATTGGATGAGACAAAGGGGAATGAAGGGAAGGGAATGGAGATGGGATTAGGAAAGACAGTTGAACGTATCCAACATTACTTTCCTAGGCTCATATATGAATACATGACCAGGATAATTCCACATTGTATATAACAACAGAATGGGATCCTAATTAGAATAAGTTATATACTCTATGTATGTATAATATGTCAAAATACACTCTACTGATGTATATCTAAAAAGAACAAATAAAATGTCGACAAGCACAGTTTCAGAAGAGTGGGAGAGATAAAACTTTTAAGTGGGAACAAGAGACAATGGGGAAAGCAGAGGTTAAAGAATGGAAAGCCACTTAGAAAAACTGATGTTGAACTAGGTCTATGGGCAAGACAACTATAAATATTGGGGGAAAAGACATGGTTTTTCACAAGTGTCTTCAAGTTCATGTTTCTCTCAAAAAATAAAATGGCAAATTATGGGTACATCTATGCACAAAGACAATGCCAAACTCAGGAGATCTATGCTCTCAATGAAAAGGTGGTGCCTGGCTATGCTGCAAAAGACAGATGCTGGGGAAAAAGTCATGTTCATCACATATTCAGTACTCGCAAGAGAAAATTACACCTTATACAACTGTGTCCTCAAAAATTTACGTTAGAATTACAGACATTACTTGCCATCTATAATTACTAAAAACCTGATAATTCCATTGGATCATATGCCTCTGATATTGAAAAAGAAACAAATCAAAGCAAACAAAAAGAGCCACAACATCATGTTGAATAATGTGGCTAGGACGGATGAACCAACCACGATTTTTGCGATTAACAAATCACAAAACTTTAAGCGTTTAAAAATGACAATTTTGTTCATTTTTATCCACTTACTATTGTGAACAAATTGTCTGAATTATTCACCTGCTTTCATGAATTTATACCTCTTATAAAGATACCCTTGAGGAAAATACATTTGGAAGATTATGTTATGCTTCTCCTAGGTAATGTTCCTCCATAACCCAGTTGAGGGAATTTAAAGAGGGTGACAGAAAGACCATGCATTTCTTGTTGAACATTTGTAGATGGCGATTTTCATTATTAGCATTGTTTCCACCTTCATTTACTAATATCTATATGTCCAACATACTCATTGGGTATTTAGAATATGTTCAGCATAGACAATGGTGGGTGTTATGAGAGGCAACAAGATGAGTTCAGATCCTCATCCTTCCAGGAAAAGATATGATATAAGGAACAAAGTGGTGGATGCTATTTTTCCACTTCTGAAAGCTCCTCTAAATCAAAGATCATGTCTCATTCAAATGTTTGCATAGGTAGTACATACTAGTCACTCAATAAATGTGAATGTTATAGGACCATGGAAAGGTAATTCTAGCCCTTTCAACTCATTTTTATACCTCAACCTTTGTGAGGATAGCAGTATTTGTAATTTGTACTAACTTCCTTTCCTTGCTTATTAGTATGAAACTAATTTGATTTCTAGATCAGTTTGATCAGAATGCTAAAAATTGAGTGGAAACAATAATGAAAGAAACAACAAAACAAAATTATATGTTTCAGGAAAGAGAACTCTCCAGGGACCAAGAAGCAGACACATGACACAGGGTGTGCTTCTGGCAGGTTGTGTATCCTTGGGCAAGTCTTTGGCCTCAGGAGGGATCTGCTTCTCAGAATGGAGCCCTATTTCTGCTCTTTGATCTAAGGTGGCTGATGTGATCATCAATGGGAACCAACAGGACAGTGCTCTGCAAATTTGAAGTTGTGTTATAAATTCAACTTTATCAAAGGGGAAAAAAAACTAGAAGAGACAAGAGCAGTAAAATGTCCTGGGTATATTATACTGTTTTTATAGATTACTTAATATTCCCTAAAAAAAGGCCTTTTTAATTTAAAATTTAAACATTGGCCTGTGATGCCAGCTTTTATGGATTTCTTGAAACGACACTCTTCCTCATGTCAAGATATCCTATCCTTCCCCATTCCTGAACCATGCAAACTGTTCTTTTCTTAGAAAGTGTGAAGTAAGAGCGTGCCATCTATTCTGTGCAGCTTACAGGTTTCCAAAATTAGCCAACAACTATGAAACAGAGGACATGAGCCCCACATGCTATTGTGTGTCAGCACAATAAATATTTTTAAGACCTGAGATGTTTCTCTCCAATGGTGGCTTTCAGTCTTCCAAAAAGTACAAAAAAAAAAGACTTAAAAAAAGTGAAATTCATTTCATTGCTTCTCCTGCAAATGATTTGTAGAAGGCATGAGGTTTTCTTTATTTTAATTAGGGGTGAAAGAATTATAATCAAGCATCTCTTCCTCACTCCTACTTGCTTCCTTCTTTCCTTTTCTTTCTTTCTTTTTTATTGATCACCCAGCCTGAAGCAAACTATGAGCTTTGAAAGTTGGATCCATTTCATAATAATACGTTAGCTCAAAGGCATCACAAATCCATATATTAATTCAGGACAGTTAACTTTTTTTCTCAGATGGTGACCTGTAGCTCTGGGAAATACCAAACACCTTAGACATTAAAGTCTCTCCTCTGTTTCATGAAGCCTAAAACTTGCTGTGGTTCCTAGTCTCTCCTCTCCATGTTCTCATTTTTTTGGCCATTTTAAATTTCTTTTCTCCCACTTTTCTCCATTTTTGACTTTCATTCTCATGATTAAAACATCAAAATCTGTTTGTGCACATGTGTGTTCATGTGCAGATAGGAATACTTTTTTTCTTTTTTTTGTGTGTGTGGGGAGGATGTATGGGAAATTGAACTCAGGGGCACTTGACCACTGAGCCACATCCCCAGCCCTATTTTGTATTTTGTTTGGAGACAGGGTCTCACTGAGTTGCTTAGTACCTCTCTTTTACTGAGGCTGGCTTTGAACTCATGATCCTCCTGCCTCAGCCTCCTGAGTTGCTGGAATTACAGATGTGCTCCATTGAGCCCAGTCTGGAGCACTTATTCATAAACATTGAAATCTACAGTTCTCTCTCTCTCTCTCTCTCTCACACACACACACACACACACACACGTTAATTGTTCACATTTCCTGGGGTCTTATTTAACACCAGCCACTACTCAAGGCCATTTTTAGGGGTTCACTCACTTAATCCTTATAAAAAACCTCATGAAGTATGAAGTAGTTATTATTAAACCACAAAAGAGATGAGGGAAATGAGAGGAAAATGTTAAGCAACTTCCCAAGGCCACACAGCCTGAGGTCAACTGAATAAATATTTGGAACGAGCCCAGGAATTCTGGCTCCAGATCTTGTGTTTTAAATTATGATCTCATTCTGAAGCTCAGTATGTACAAGCTACAGGTATGTTATATATTCATCCATTCATTCCGGATTCTGTGCCGCCACAGTGAATGACAATTAAAAAGAGCCTCAGTGTTCAGAAGTTTGCATTGCAGAAGGGAGCTGGGGAGACCTCAGATAAGCAAGCAAATAAATGATTATTACCTTACATAGTAATGTGAGGAAGATGAATGAAGGGAGTTGGGGGGGTAGAGTAAAAATGGAGGCCCGGGGGAGCTATGGATTTATACAGGGTGGTCCCGGAGGGGATCTCTGAGGATGCAACTCAGTAAAGACAGGAGCACATTAAATGCAATCATTTCTACCTTAGCTCCTGAACCTATTTTTCTCCCTGGCACTATTGGATCTCCCTCTTCTCTTTAGGAACTATTCACTCAGTGCCTGCATAAAGCTAACAGTACTAGGTAATGCGTTGGTTTAAGAAAAAGAACACAGGCTGTCTGATTTTGTATATTCAAAATGCTGACAAACCAGAAGAGTAGACCAGACCCTTGGATGAACTTACCAACTCCCTTAGGAAACTGTAGGTTTCCACAAGAGATGCTTCACATCACTTCAGAAGCCAGCCTGTCAAATCCACTCCTGTGTGCAAGCGACTGCGGCCTCAGCCAGCCTGGCTCATAGATGTGCTCCTGCCTTCAGACTTAGCTTCAGGAGGGGCACCAGCCTACATTCCTGACCTAGCCTGCTCTGTGAGTCTATGAGGGAGAGTTTGTCTTGACATTACTCAGTGTACTTTTGGTATTGAAATGTCTGATCAATGTCCAGGCAGGCTCCAGGCCCAGGCCTGCTGGGAGTTGCCACCGTAGGAGATTGGCCTTCCCTCTACCACAATCCCTAGTAAACACTGAGGAATGACTGGGTGGTGTCCACAACAAGAGGTTTGCGTCTGATACTAGGCAGGCATGCAATCTGGGTTGTTGAAGAGTTGGCACAATTAAGATTAATTAAATCTAATTACTGACCTAGCCAGCTTCTTTCTGATAGTCCTGAATTTTGGGAGTCCCATTTAGCATCCTTGCTAAGATTTTTATTGGCTCAAGTTTTCTTCATATTATTTTAGCATTCTTGGCATAAAGCAGCCACAAATGCATGCCATTGTCTGTGTCCCTGTGCTCAAGTGTCTTGAAAACCAAATTTCCAAAGGTTTCTCTCAATCAGCTCTGCAAAAGATCCCATCTGGCCTGACTGTTGTCCGTAAAGGGGGAGCCACTGTTCAAATGGCACCACAGTCCCTTCCGTCACTTTGAGATGGTGTTAAGGGTTTTTCTTTTCTTTTCTTTT